>NC_090448.1:196615665-196928040 GCF_031143425.1 Pleurodeles waltl | reverse complement strand
TTTACCCCGGTCGAAGGATTTTCATCTCGAAAAAACGACTAAGTCCGAAGGTAAAAATCACCACCGAGGAAACCGACTTCGCGTATCCGGACAAGGGCTCCAGGAGGTCGGATCCAACTGGCAGGTTCGTCCCGGGGAAGAAAAACATCAAAAAAGAGACTAAGTCAGAAGGTAACTTTTTAACCGAGGCCTCCCGCGACCTGTAGCCGAGCAGGGCTCCATCGCGGTCGGCCTGAAAGTTTGACTTTGCCCCGGTCCTGGTGCAACCAGATGACCCGATTGGCGCTTTTTGTTTCTAAGCGCTAGAAAATAATAATACTTTAAAAATTCATATCTCCGGTTCCCCTGAACCGATTTTAATCGTTTTTGTGTCATTTTAAAGATAAAAATATAAGCTATTTTTATAAATTGGTTTTGGATTTTTAAACTGTTTCCTGTGTTTTATTTAATTACTGTTTTGTGATATTTGAATGCTTTACACTTTGTCTCCTAAGTTAAGCCTTGACGCTCGATGCCAAGCTACCAAGGGTAGAGCTGGGATTAATTTACTGAGACCTAACTGTACTTTTGTGGAGGTTTGTGGCTTGTTGCTAGGTGTAGGTACCTACCTGCCCTACCAATAACCCATTTTCCAACATAATTGGAAGCAGCGACGGGATCCTGTACTTGTGTTCAATATCACGTTACAGTTTTAGATAAAACAAATTAAAAATCCTTTAAATTGTCCTAGTGCAAAAATTGTTTTTAATTTTTAATTTTAATTTTTTTTTTTATTAATTTGGATTAATTTCAATTATTGAATTTTTGTAATTTTTCTAAATTCTTGTTACCAATTTTTGCAAAAAGTTTTTGTTGACACAAAACTAGGGAACCATGGAGCTTGATCTGGCTAGCCTACCCACACTGACAGTAGTCCAGCTTAGGGGGTTGTGTATTGAGAGAGGGTTGCCTGCAACCCCTGATCTCAGGAAGCAAATCCTGATTAAATCCCTGACAGCATGGGCTGAGGCCCAAGAGGTAGAGACAGAGGAAGCTCCAGAGGAGGAAGAAAAAGAGGAAGATGCTAACTCTAACCACTCAGGGGAGGGAAGGCATCAGACCCCAAGTGAGGGAGAGGAGGAACGGTCCTCAATGGATACAGTCACTAGGGGCAGACCCAAAGCTAGTGGTAGGAAGAGGGTCCTTTCAGGAGGAGAGAACCCATCCATCAGGGAAAGAGAGCTGGAAGCCCAGCTAGCCTACATAGCTTTGGAAGCAGAGAAGCTGGCCCTAGAGAAGAAAAAGTGGGCATACAAAGAAAAAAGAGATGGAAGCAGCGATAAAGAAGCTGAGGTGTCCATGGGTGGGGGAGTTTGCCCCAGATTACCCAAGGGGGTGGTCCCTGCTTATGTAGAGGGGGATGACATAGATAAGTGGCTGGAGGCCTTTGAGAGGGCACTCCAAATGAGAAGGGTTAGGCCTCAATACTGGGGTTCCCTTTTGTGGGAGTTGGTCCCCAACTCAGGGAGGGATAGGCTTCTGACCTTAAGGGGGGAGGAGGCAGATTCATACCCTAGTATGAAAAGGTGCTTAGCCAAGAAGTTTGGTCTGACCCCAGAGCAATATAGAATGAAGTTCAGGGACACCCAGAAGGTCAGTACCCAGTCTTGGGTTGACTTTGTGGACACCTCACTAAAGGCACTAGAGGGCTGGATTATTGGCAACAAAGTAAATACTTATGAGGGGTTATACAATCTGATCATGAGAGAGCACATCTTGACCAATTGTATCCAAGAAAGGTTACGCCAGCATCTAGTGGACTCTAAGCTGACCAACCCTAGAGAGCTAGGGGAGGCAGCTGATGAGTGGTTGAGAACCAGGGTGGTTGTCAAGTCCCAGGGGGGAGACTCCAAGAAGGGGGGGACAGGTCCCCAAAAACCTAAGGAGGGAGGTGGTAAGCCCACCACAGAGACTCCCTCTGTACCCCAGAACCCTAAGAAGGAGGAGAGTAAATCCCACTCCCAATTTGACATGCAGAGACAGGGAGACCCAGGGTTAAAAAAGCTCTTGGACAGTAGGGCTTGCTTTGACTGTCAGCAGACAGGTCACTTCAGAGGAGATGCAGCCTGTCCAAAGAAAGTGGTTAGCACTGGGCTGTCCAGTGTAGCCATAGAGGAGGATTCCTCAGATGATGAAGTCCTCCTAGCATTGTGCTGGGAGACAGGACCAGATGGTAAGCTGGTGATCCCTGAGGGTGGGAGTAGGCACTTCCACCACATTCAAGTAAATGGGATCCCTACCACTGGCCTGAGAGACACCTGTGCCAGTCACACTGTAGTGAGTGACCGGTTAGTGACCCCAGACATGTATGTCCCAGGAAAGACAAAGAAAGTCAGGATAGCCACAGGGGAGGTCACCTCTAAACCTGTAGCCATAGTGCCCCTAGAGAGGGAGGGTATCCTTGACTGGATTAGGGTGGTAGTCAGTGCTGACCTTCCCCTAGATTGTATCCTGGGCAATGACCTCCCAGAGGTGAGTCTGGTCCCAGATGGGGCGGTCGCCCAGGGCGCCCCCCCAAACCAAAGTCCTGGGGAGTCAGTCCCTACAGTTAGGAGACAGGGGTCCCCAAGAAAAGGAAAGAAGAAAAGGAAGGGTAGGCCACTCTTAAAGAGAGTTCCAGGGAGCCAAAGGCCTTCTGCCCCAGTAGGGGGGGAGCCCAGAGTTGGCACTGGTGAGGCCTCACCTGACCCCAAGGAAGTCCTGAGTAGTCAGGCAGCTGTCCAGATGCAAGGTGTTGCCCCTGCACTGACAGAAGGGAGAGTGGAAGGAGGGTGTCTGCCACAGGAGGTGGTAGCCCCCCACTCTAGACAGCAAGAGGGGTGCCAGGACCCCAAAGATGCCCCTAAAGCAGCTCAGCCACCTGTCAGTGGAGAGCTTAGGGTGTGGTTCTGGGTACTGACAGCTGTCAGTAGCCTCTGCTGGGTGCTAGCCTTCCTGGCAGCACTGTACTTGGCCTGGGAGGCAGACCCCAAGGCCAATAGCAAAGTAGGCCCCCTGACCCTGTTGCTCATGGTGGGGTTGCTCAAGTGTTGGGTGACCTCTTTGGGTAAGCTAGGTCTTGCCCTAGCAAAGTTAGGAGTAGGGGAGGTGGGCACCTCACTACCCAAGTTGGCAGAGAGAGAGGAGGAAGACCCCCCTAGAGGGAAGTTTCAGTTTGGGTTGGGTCCTTTTACTGTTGGGATGGCTTCACTACCCAGAGGGAGTGACCCTGACAGGAGGATATAAGGCAGAGTAGGCCCTGCAAAGGGACAGCCAGTTTTCTTCACTGTCTTCCTCGCCTAACAAGCCAGGAAGACTCTCCCAGGGTTGGGCTGAGTCTCCTGGGCGTGTGGGCTGGGGGGGGGTTGTGTGAGAAACTGGGGCTGATTGCAGAGGCCCCCTAACTTTTTGCCCCCATTTTCCACTTTATGCTGGTGTTTTCCTGACTCTGATGGTGCCCTGGGTACTGCTAACCAGTCCCAGGTCCTGTGCTCTGTGTAAAATGGATATGCAAATTAGGCTAATTATAATTGGCTAAGTTAACCTACCTATAAGTCCCTAGTATATGGTAGGGCATGTAGGTTTAGGGACCACAGCATAGGTGGTGCACACCTAGGTGCATTGCTGAGGTGCCCAGTGTCATTTTAAAAGCAAGCCTGCCTTGCTGGCTGCTTTTAAATTAAAGTTATATGCAAATTCGACTTTGGAATTAAAGGTACTTCCAAAGTCTTAAACTACCTTATTTTTACATATAAGTCACCCCTAAGGTGTGCCCTATGTGCCCCTAGGGCTGGGTGCCATGTAACTATAAGCAGGGACTTTATAAAAATAGATTTATAAGCCCTGGTGAGGTAAAAACAGCCAAATTCGTTTTTCCCTCATTGAAGTAAATGGCCTTCATAGGCTAGAATGGGCAGACTTTATTTTAAATTTTAAAGTCTCCTTAAATGTTACATACCAAGAATTTGGTATCAAATTGATTGTTATAATAAATCCCACAACTTCCAGTTGTTGGATTTAATATAACTAGTGCAGGTAAAAAGTTTAGACTTTACCTAAAAGGTTGCCAATTTCAGCTCTGCATTGTTTTTGCTGCTGTGCTCTGATTGGCCAGCCTGCAGCAGCTTCTGCCAGGCTACTTTAATGAGGTGTGAAGTGGCCTGACTTCACACAAAGGAATGTGCTTGGGGGAGAGAATCTCCCCTCAGCAGATGGTGAGGCAGGAAGGGGGAGGGCTGCCAAACTGGTCTTCAAAGGCAGAGAAGGACATTTGCAGCACCCAGCAACACCCCCACATCCTGCAACCCCAGACAATTAGGTGCCCCCTTGATTAGATTAGGAGAGGGCAGGAGAGGGGTGTGTTTATGATTTTTAGCCACACCAGTGGGTGGGCTCAGCCAGATCTCTCCTCCAAAAATCAGATTCATCCATTTTGGATTTTTAGAGACTGTTGCCTTCTGGGATGGATTTTTGCCACACTTCCCAGGAAGTGGTCATCACAGGGGGACGACCCTGTCCCTGATTGGAGAACCAGGGCCCCCCTGCTTTTCACCCAGGAGCAAGGATAAAACTGGCAGACCTGCACCCACGCCTCAGATCCCCACCAAATTTCAAGAAGAAAGAACTACAAGGAGAAGAAGGACTGCCCTGCTGGACCCCTGGCCTGCACCTGGACCCTGCACTCAGAAAGACTGCACCAGCTGCACACTTGGGCTTCACCACAAGAAGGACTTTGCCTGGCTTCCACTGGTTCAAGGAGGGACTCCCTGTTTGCTACAGGTGAAAAATTGCTAACCAGAGTCCCCTGCACCAACTCCTGAAAAAGTGACCAGCTGACCACTGTCCAGTGGCCAAAAAGGAGTTTGCGCCAGGTGCATTCTGGGAGTTGAAGTCCGCACTTCCCAAGGACCATCACAGAACTTCTGGACCCTTGGGGTGAGCTGTGGACCCCAAAAGAACCTTAAAAGAACATCTGGGTGAAGCCCCAGAAGTTTGGAAAAGATTGGAGAAATTTTGGAAAAAAGCTCCATAAAGTGACCGACCCGACGCGGAAATTCTAGCCGGCTTGCCTCAACCGCGACCCGGCCTGACTTCGTGGTTCGTCCCGGTAAAGAAAAACATCCAAAAAAGAGACTAAGTCCGAACGTAAAAAGTTGACCGGGACCTTCCAGCCATCGTATCCGAGAAGGGCTCCACGGACGTCGGATCAAGATCCAGGTTTACCCCGGTCGAAGGATTTTCATCTCGAAAAAACGACTAAGTCCGAAGGTAAAAATCACCACCGAGGAAACCGACTTTGCGTATCCGGACAAGGGCTCCAGGAGGTCGGATCCAACTGGCAGATTCGTCCCGGGGAAGAAAAACATCAAAAAAGAGACTAAGTCAGAAGGTAACTTTTTAACCGAGGCCTCCCGCGACCTGTAGCCGAGCAGGGCTCCATCGCGGTCGGCCTGAAAGTTTGACTTTGCCCCGGTCCTGGTGCAACCAGATGACCCGATTGGCGCTTTTTGTTTCTAAGCGCTAGAAAATAATAATACTTTAAAAATTCATATCTCCGGTTCCCCTGAACCGATTTTAATCGTTTTTGTGTCATTTTAAAGATAAAAATATAAGCTATTTTTATAAATTGGTTTTGGATTTTTAAACTGTTTCCTGTGTTTTATTTAATTACTGTTTTGTGATATTTGAATGCTTTACACTTTGTCTCCTAAGTTAAGCCTTGACGCTCGATGCCAAGCTACCAAGGGTAGAGCTGGGATTAATTTACTGAGACCTAACTGTACTTTTGTGGAGGTTTGTGGCTTGTTGCTAGGTGTAGGTACCTACCTGCCCTACCAATAACCCATTTTCCAACATAATTGGAAGCAGCGACGGGATCCTGTACTTGTGTTCAATATCACGTTACAGTTTTAGATAAAACAAATTAAAAATCCTTTAAATTGTCCTAGTGCAAAAATTGTTTTTAATTTTTAATTTTAATTTTTTTTTTTAATTAATTTGGATTAATTTCAATTATTGAATTTTTGTAATTTTTCTAAATTCTTGTTACCAATTTTTGCAAAAAGTTTTTGTTGACACAAAACTAGGGAACCATGGAGCTTGATCTGGCTAGCCTACCCACACTGACAGTAGTCCAGCTTAGGGGGTTGTGTATTGAGAGAGGGTTGCCTGCAACCCCTGATCTCAGGAAGCAAATCCTGATTAAATCCCTGACAGCATGGGCTGAGGCCCAAGAGGTAGAGACAGAGGAAGCTCCAGAGGAGGAAGAAAAAGAGGAAGATGCTAACTCTAACCACTCAGGGGAGGGAAGGCATCAGACCCCAAGTGAGGGAGAGGAGGAACGGTCCTCAATGGATACAGTCACTAGGGGCAGACCCAAAGCTAGTGGTAGGAAGAGGGTCCTTTCAGGAGGAGAGAACCCATCCATCAGGGAAAGAGAGCTGGAAGCCCAGCTAGCCTACATAGCTTTGGAAGCAGAGAAGCTGGCCCTAGAGAAGAAAAAGTGGGCATACAAAGAAAAAAGAGATGGAAGCAGCGATAAAGAAGCTGAGGTGTCCATGGGTGGGGGAGTTTGCCCCAGATTACCCAAGGGGGTGGTCCCTGCTTATGTAGAGGGGGATGACATAGATAAGTGGCTGGAGGCCTTTGAGAGGGCACTCCAAATGAGAAGGGTTAGGCCTCAATACTGGGGTTCCCTTTTGTGGGAGTTGGTCCCCAACTCAGGGAGGGATAGGCTTCTGACCTTAAGGGGGGAGGAGGCAGATTCATACCCTAGTATGAAAAGGTGCTTAGCCAAGAAGTTTGGTCTGACCCCAGAGCAATATAGAATGAAGTTCAGGGACACCCAGAAGGTCAGTACCCAGTCTTGGGTTGACTTTGTGGACACCTCACTAAAGGCACTAGAGGGCTGGATTATTGGCAACAAAGTAAATACTTATGAGGGGTTATACAATCTGATCATGAGAGAGCACATCTTGACCAATTGTATCCAAGAAAGGTTACGCCAGCATCTAGTGGACTCTAAGCTGACCAACCCTAGAGAGCTAGGGGAGGCAGCTGATGAGTGGTTGAGAACCAGGGTGGTTGTCAAGTCCCAGGGGGGAGACTCCAAGAAGGGGGGGACAGGTCCCCAAAAACCTAAGGAGGGAGGTGGTAAGCCCACCACAGAGACTCCCTCTGTACCCCAGAACCCTAAGAAGGAGGAGAGTAAATCCCACTCCCAATCTGACATGCAGAGACAGGGAGACCCAGGGTTAAAAAAGCTCTTGGACAGTAGGGCTTGCTTTGACTGTCAGCAGACAGGTCACTTCAGAGGAGATGCAGCCTGTCCAAAGAAAGTGGTTAGCACTGGGCTGTCCAGTGTAGCCATAGAGGAGGATTCCTCAGATGATGAAGTCCTCCTAGCATTGTGCTGGGAGACAGGACCAGATGGTAAGCTGGTGATCCCTGAGGGTGGGAGTAGGCACTTCCACCACATTCAAGTGAATGGGATCCCTACCACTGGCCTGAGAGACACCTGTGCCAGTCACACTGTAGTGAGTGACCGGTTAGTGACCCCAGACATGTATGTCCCAGGAAAGACAAAGAAAGTCAGGATAGCCACAGGGGAGGTCACCTCTAAACCTGTAGCCATAGTGCCCCTAGAGAGGGAGGGTATCCTTGACTGGATTAGGGTGGTAGTCAGTGCTGACCTTCCCCTAGATTGTATCCTGGGCAATGACCTCCCAGAGGTGAGTCTGGTCCCAGATGGGGCGGTCGCCCAGGGCGCCCCCCCAAACCAAAGTCCTGGGGAGTCAGTCCCTACAGTTAGGAGACAGGGGTCCCCAAGAAAAGGAAAGAAGAAAAGGAAGGGTAGGCCACTCTTAAAGAGAGTTCCAGGGAGCCAAAGGCCTTCTGCCCCAGTAGGGGGGGAGCCCAGAGTTGGCACTGGTGAGGCCTCACCTGACCCCAAGGAAGTCCTGAGTAGTCAGGCAGCTGTCCAGATGCAAGGTGTTGCCCCTGCACTGACAGAAGGGAGAGTGGAAGGAGGGTGTCTGCCACAGGAGGTGGTAGCCCCCCACTCTAGACAGCAAGAGGGGTGCCAGGACCCCAAAGATGCCCCTAAAGCAGCTCAGCCACCTGTCAGTGGAGAGCTTAGGGTGTGGTTCTGGGTACTGACAGCTGTCAGTAGCCTCTGCTGGGTGCTAGCCTTCCTGGCAGCACTGTACTTGGCCTGGGAGGCAGACCCCAAGGCCAATAGCAAAGTAGGCCCCCTGACCCTGTTGGTCATGGTGGGGTTGCTCAAGTGTTGGGTGACCTCTTTGGGTAAGCTAGGTCTTGCCCTAGCAAAGTTAGGAGTAGGGGAGGTGGGCACCTCACTACCCAAGTTGGCAGAGAGAGAGGAGGAAGACCCCCCTAGAGGGAAGTTTCAGTTTGGGTTGGGTCCTTTTACTGTTGGGATGGCTTCACTACCCAGAGGGAGTGACCCTGACAGGAGGATATAAGGCAGAGTAGGCCCTGCAAAGGGACAGCCAGTTTTCTTCACTGTCTTCCTCGCCTAACAAGCCAGGAAGACTCTCCCAGGGTTGGGCTGAGTCTCCTGGGCGTGTGGGCTGGGGGGTGTTGTGTGAGAAACTGGGGCTGATTGCAGAGGCCCCCTAACTTTTTGCCCCCATTTTCCACTTTATGCTGGTGTTTTCCTGACTCTGATGGTGCCCTGGGTACTGCTAACCAGTCCCAGGGCCTGTGCTCTGTGTAAAATGGATATGCAAATTAGGCTAATTATAATTGGCTAAGTTAACCTACCTATAAGTCCCTAGTATATGGTAGGGCATGTAGGTTTAGGGACCACAGCATAGGTGGTGCACACCTAGGTGCATTGCTGAGGTGCCCAGTGTCATTTTAAAAGCAAGCCTGCCTTGCTGGCTGCTTTTAAATTAAAGTTATATGCAAATTCGACTTTGGAATTAAAGGTACTTCCAAAGTCTTAAACTACCTTATTTTTACATATAAGTCACCCCTAAGGTGTGCCCTATGTGCCCCTAGGGCTGGGTGCCATGTAACTATAAGCAGGGACTTTATAAAAATAGATTTATAAGCCCTGGTGAGGTAAAAACAGCCAAATTTGTTTTTCCCTCATTGAAGTAAATGGCCTTCATAGGCTAGAATGGGCAGACTTTATTTTAAATTTTAAAGTCTCCTTAAATGTTACATACCAATAATTTGGTATCAAATTGATTGTTATAATAAATCCCACAACTTCCAGTTGTTGGATTTAATATAACTAGTGCAGGTAAAAAGTTTAGACTTTACCTAAAAGGTTGCCAATTTCAGCTCTGCATTGTTTTTGCTGCTGTGCTCTGATTGGCCAGCCTGCAGCAGCTTCTGCCAGGCTACTTTAATGAGGTGTGAAGTGGCCTGACTTCACACAAAGGAATGTGCTTGGGGGAGAGAATCTCCCCTCAGCAGATGGTGAGGCAGGAAGGGGGAGGGCTGCCAAACTGGTCTTCAAAGGCAGAGAAGGACATTTGCAGCACCCAGCAACACCCCCACATCCTGCAACCCCAGACAATTAGGTGCCCCCTTGATTAGATTAGGAGAGGGCAGGAGAGGGGTGTGTTTATGATTTTTAGCCACACCAGTGGGTGGGCTCAGCCAGATCTCTCCTCCAAAAATCAGATTCATCCATTTTGGATTTTTAGAGACTGTTGCCTTCTGGGATGGATTTTTGCCACACTTCCCAGGAAGTGGTCATCACAGGGGGATGACCCTGTCCCTGATTGGAGAACCAGGGCCCCCCTGCTTTTCACCCAGGAGCAAGGATAAAACTGGCAGACCTGCACCCACGCCTCAGATCCCCACCAAATTTCAAGAAGAAAGAACTACAAGGAGAAGAAGGACTGCCCTGCTGGACCCCTGGCCTGCACCTGGACCCTGCACTCAGAAAGACTGCACCAGCTGCACACTTGGGCTTCACCACAAGAAGGACTTTGCCTGGCTTCCACTGGTTCAAGGAGGGACTCCCTGTTTGCTACAGGTGAAAAATTGCTAACCAGAGTCCCCTGCACCAACTCCTGAAAAAGTGACCAGCTGACCACTGTCCAGTGGCCAAAAAGGAGTTTGCGCCAGGTGCATTCTGGGAGTTGAAGTCTGCACTTCCCAAGGACCATCACAGAACTTCTGGACCCTTGGGGTGAGCTGTGGACCCCAAAAGAACCTTAAAAGAACATCTGGGTGAAGCCCCAGAAGTTTGGAAAAGATTGGAGAAATTTTGGAAAAAAGCTCCATAAAGTGACCGACCCGACGCGGAAATTCTAGCCGGCTTGCCTCAACCGCGACCCGGCCTGACTTCGTGGTTCGTCCCGGTAAAGAAAAACATCCAAAAAAGAGACTAAGTCCGAACGTAAAAAGTTGACCGGGACCTTCCAGCCATCGTATCCGAGAAGGGCTCCACGGACGTCGGATCAAGATCCAGGTTTACCCCGGTCGAAGGATTTTCATCTCGAAAAAACGACTAAGTCCGAAGGTAAAAATCACCACCGAGGAAACCGACTTCGCGTATCCGGACAAGGGCTCCAGGAGGTCGGATCCAACTGGCAGGTTCGTCCCGGGGAAGAAAAACATCAAAAAAGAGACTAAGTCAGAAGGTAACTTTTTAACCGAGGCCTCCCGCGACCTGTAGCCGAGCAGGGCTCCATCGCGGTCGGCCTGAAAGTTTGACTTTGCCCCGGTCCTGGTGCAACCAGATGACCCGATTGGCGCTTTTTGTTTCTAAGCGCTAGAAAATAATAATACTTTAAAAATTCATATCTCCGGTTCCCCTGAACCGATTTTAATCGTTTTTGTGTCATTTTAAAGATAAAAATATAAGCTATTTTTATAAATTGGTTTTGGATTTTTAAACTGTTTCCTGTGTTTTATTTAATTACTGTTTTGTGATATTTGAATGCTTTACACTTTGTCTCCTAAGTTAAGCCTTGACGCTCGATGCCAAGCTACCAAGGGTAGAGCTGGGATTAATTTACTGAGACCTAACTGTACTTTTGTGGAGGTTTGTGGCTTGTTGCTAGGTGTAGGTACCTACCTGCCCTACCAATAACCCATTTTCCAACATAATTGGAAGCAGCGACGGGATCCTGTACTTGTGTTCAATATCACGTTACAGTTTTAGATAAAACAAATTAAAAATCCTTTAAATTGTCCTAGTGCAAAAATTGTTTTTAATTTTTAATTTTTTTTTTTTTTTTAATTAATTTGGATTAATTTCAATTATTGAATTTTTGTAATTTTTCTAAATTCTTGTTACCAATTTTTGCAAAAAGTTTTTGTTGACACAAAACTAGGGAACCATGGAGCTTGATCTGGCTAGCCTACCCACACTGACAGTAGTCCAGCTTAGGGGGTTGTGTATTGAGAGAGGGTTGCCTGCAACCCCTGATCTCAGGAAGCAAATCCTGATTAAATCCCTGACAGCATGGGCTGAGGCCCAAGAGGTAGAGACAGAGGAAGCTCCAGAGGAGGAAGAAAAAGAGGAAGATGCTAACTCTAACCACTCAGGGGAGGGAAGGCATCAGACCCCAAGTGAGGGAGAGGAGGAACGGTCCTCAATGGATACAGTCACTAGGGGCAGACCCAAAGCTAGTGGTAGGAAGAGGGTCCTTTCAGGAGGAGAGAACCCATCCATCAGGGAAAGAGAGCTGGAAGCCCAGCTAGCCTACATAGCTTTGGAAGCAGAGAAGCTGGCCCTAGAGAAGAAAAAGTGGGCATACAAAGAAAAAAGAGATGGAAGCAGCGATAAAGAAGCTGAGGTGTCCATGGGTGGGGGAGTTTGCCCCAGATTACCCAAGGGGGTGGTCCCTGCTTATGTAGAGGGGGATGACATAGATAAGTGGCTGGAGGCCTTTGAGAGGGCACTCCAAATGAGAAGGGTTAGGCCTCAATTCTGGGGTTCCCTTTTGTGGGAGTTGGTCCCCAACTCAGGGAGGGATAGGCTTCTGACCTTAAGGGGGGAGGAGGCAGATTCATACCCTAGTATGAAAAGGTGCTTAGCCAAGAAGTTTGGTCTGACCCCAGAGCAATATAGAATGAAGTTCAGGGACACCCAGAAGGTCAGTACCCAGTCTTGGGTTGACTTTGTGGACACCTCACTAAAGGCACTAGAGGGCTGGATTATTGGCAACAAAGTAAATACTTATGAGGGGTTATACAATCTGATCATGAGAGAGCACATCTTGACCAATTGTATCCAAGAAAGGTTACGCCAGCATCTAGTGGACTCTAAGCTGACCAACCCTAGAGAGCTAGGGGAGGCAGCTGATGAGTGGTTGAGAACCAGGGTGGTTGTCAAGTCCCAGGGGGGAGACTCCAAGAAGGGGGGGACAGGTCCCCAAAAACCTAAGGAGGGAGGTGGTAAGCCCACCACAGAGACTCCCTCTGTACCCCAGAACCCTAAGAAGGAGGAGAGTAAATCCCACTCCCAATCTGACATGCAGAGACAGGGAGACCCAGGGTTAAAAAAGCTCTTGGACAGTAGGGCTTGCTTTGACTGTCAGCAGACAGGTCACTTCAGAGGAGATGCAGCCTGTCCAAAGAAAGTGGTTAGCACTGGGCTGTCCAGTGTAGCCATAGAGGAGGATTCCTCAGATGATGAAGTCCTCCTAGCATTGTGCTGGGAGACAGGACCAGATGGTAAGCTGGTGATCCCTGAGGGTGGGAGTAGGCACTTCCACCACATTCAAGTGAATGGGATCCCTACCACTGGCCTGAGAGACACCTGTGCCAGTCACACTGTAGTGAGTGACCGGTTAGTGACCCCAGACATGTATGTCCCAGGAAAGACAAAGAAAGTCAGGATAGCCACAGGGGAGGTCACCTCTAAACCTGTAGCCATAGTGCCCCTAGAGAGGGAGGGTATCCTTGACTGGATTAGGGTGGTAGTCAGTGCTGACCTTCCCCTAGATTGTATCCTGGGCAATGACCTCCCAGAGGTGAGTCTGGTCCCAGATGGGGCGGTCGCCCAGGGCGCCCCCCCAAACCAAAGTCCTGGGGAGTCAGTCCCTACAGTTAGGAGACAGGGGTCCCCAAGAAAAGGAAAGAAGAAAAGGAAGGGTAGGCCACTCTTAAAGAGAGTTCCAGGGAGCCAAAGGCCTTCTGCCCCAGTAGGGGGGGAGCCCAGAGTTGGCACTGGTGAGGCCTCACCTGACCCCAAGGAAGTCCTGAGTAGTCAGGCAGCTGTCCAGATGCAAGGTGTTGCCCCTGCACTGACAGAAGGGAGAGTGGAAGGAGGGTGTCTGCCACAGGAGGTGGTAGCCCCCCACTCTAGACAGCAAGAGGGGTGCCAGGACCCCAAAGATGCCCCTAAAGCAGCTCAGCCACCTGTCAGTGGAGAGCTTAGGGTGTGGTTCTGGGTACTGACAGCTGTCAGTAGCCTCTGCTGGGTGCTAGCCTTCCTGGCAGCACTGTACTTGGCCTGGGAGGCAGACCCCAAGGCCAATAGCAAAGTAGGCCCCCTGACCCTGTTGGTCATGGTGGGGTTGCTCAAGTGTTGGGTGACCTCTTTGGGTAAGCTAGGTCTTGCCCTAGCAAAGTTAGGAGTAGGGGAGGTGGGCACCTCACTACCCAAGTTGGCACAGAGAGAGGAGGAAGACCCCCCTAGAGGGAAGTTTCAGTTTGGGTTGGGTCCTTTTACTGTTGGGATGGCTTCACTACCCAGAGGGAGTGACCCTGACAGGAGGATATAAGGCAGAGTAGGCCCTGCAAAGGGACAGCCAGTTTTCTTCACTGTCTTCCTCGCCTAACAAGCCAGGAAGACTCTCCCAGGGTTGGGCTGAGTCTCCTGGGCGTGTGGGCTGGGGGGGGGTTGTGTGAGAAACTGGGGCTGATTGCAGAGGCCCCCTAACTTTTTGCCCCCATTTTCCACTTTATGCTGGTGTTTTCCTGACTCTGATGGTGCCCTGGGTACTGCTAACCAGTCCCAGGGCCTGTGCTCTGTGTAAAATGGATATGCAAATTAGGCTAATTATAATTGGCTAAGTTAACCTACCTATAAGTCCCTAGTATATGGTAGGGCATGTAGGTTTAGGGACCACAGCATAGGTGGTGCACACCTAGGTGCATTGCTGAGGTGCCCAGTGTCATTTTAAAAGCAAGCCTGCCTTGCTGGCTGCTTTTAAATTAAAGTTATATGCAAATTCGACTTTGGAATTAAAGGTACTTCCAAAGTCTTAAACTACCTTATTTTTACATATAAGTCACCCCTAAGGTGTGCCCTATGTGCCCCTAGGGCTGGGTGCCATGTAACTATAAGCAGGGACTTTATAAAAATAGATTTATAAGCCCTGGTGAGGTAAAAACAGCCAAATTCGTTTTTCCCTCATTGAAGTAAATGGCCTTCATAGGCTAGAATGGGCAGACTTTATTTTAAATTTTAAAGTCTCCTTAAATGTTACATACCAAGAATTTGGTATCAAATTGATTGTTATAATAAATCCCACAACTTCCAGTTGTTGGATTTAATATAACTAGTGCAGGTAAAAAGTTTAGACTTTACCTAAAAGGTTGCCAATTTCAGCTCTGCATTGTTTTTGCTGCTGTGCTCTGATTGGCCAGCCTGCAGCAGCTTCTGCCAGGCTACTTTAATGAGGTGTGAAGTGGCCTGACTTCACACAAAGGAATGTGCTTGGGGGAGAGAATCTCCCCTCAGCAGATGGTGAGGCAGGAAGGGGGAGGGCTGCCAAACTGGTCTTCAAAGGCAGAGAAGGACATTTGCAGCACCCAGCAACACCCCCACATCCTGCAACCCCAGACAATTAGGTGCCCCCTTGATTAGATTAGGAGAGGGCAGGAGAGGGGTGTGTTTATGATTTTTAGCCACACCAGTGGGTGGGCTCAGCCAGATCTCTCCTCCAAAAATCAGATTCATCCATTTTGGATTTTTAGAGACTGTTGCCTTCTGGGATGGATTTTTGCCACACTTCCCAGGAAGTGGTCATCACAGGGGGACGACCCTGTCCCTGATTGGAGAACCAGGGCCCCCCTGCTTTTCACCCAGGAGCAAGGATAAAACTGGCAGACCTGCACCCACGCCTCAGATCCCCACCAAATTTCAAGAAGAAAGAACTACAAGGAGAAGAAGGACTGCCCTGCTGGACCCCTGGCCTGCACCTGGACCCTGCACTCAGAAAGACTGCACCAGCTGCACACTTGGGCTTCACCACAAGAAGGACTTTGCCTGGCTTCCACTGGTTCAAGGAGGGACTCCCTGTTTGCTACAGGTGAAAAATTGCTAACCAGAGTCCCCTGCACCAACTCCTGAAAAAGTGACCAGCTGACCACTGTCCAGTGGCCAAAAAGGAGTTTGCGCCAGGTGCATTCTGGGAGTTGAAGTCCGCACTTCCCAAGGACCATCACAGAACTTCTGGACCCTTGGGGTGAGCTGTGGACCCCAAAAGAACCTTAAAAGAACATCTGGGTGAAGCCCCAGAAGTTTGGAAAAGATTGGAGAAATTTTGGAAAAAAGCTCCATAAAGTGACCGACCCGACGCGGAAATTCTAGCCGGCTTGCCTCAACCGCGACCCGGCCTGACTTCGTGGTTCGTCCCGGTAAAGAAAAACATCCAAAAAAGAGACTAAGTCCAAACGTAAAAAGTTGACCGGGACCTTCCAGCCATCGTATCCGAGAAGGGCTCCACGGACGTCGGATCAAGATCCAGGTTTACCCCGGTCGAAGGATTTTCATCTCGAAAAAACGACTAAGTCCGAAGGTAAAAATCACCACCGAGGAAACCGACTTCGCGTATCCGGACAAGGGCTCCAGGAGGTCGGATCCAACTGGCAGGTTCGTCCCGGGGAAGAAAAACATCTAAAAAGAGACTAAGTCAGAAGGTAACTTTTTAACCGAGGCCTCCCGCGACCTGTAGCCGAGCAGGGCTCCATCGCGGTCGGCCTGAAAGTTTGACTTTGCCCCGGTCCTGGTGCAACCAGATGACCCGATTGGCGCTTTTTGTTTCTAAGCGCTAGAAAATAATAATAGTTTAAAAATTCATATCTCCGGTTCCCCTGAACCGATTTTAATCGTTTTTGTGTCATTTTAATGATAAAAATATAAGCTATTTTTATAAATTGGTTTTGGATTTTTAAACTGTTTCCTGTGTTTTATTTAATTACTGTTTTGTGATATTTGAATGCTTTACACTTTGTCTCCTAAGTTAAGCCTTGACGCTCGATGCCAAGCTACCAAGGGTAGAGCTGGGATTAATTTACTGAGACCTAACTGTACTTTTGTGGAGGTTTGTGGCTTGTTGCTAGGTGTAGGTACCTACCTGCCCTACCAATAACCCATTTTCCAACATAATTGGAAGCAGCGACGGGATCCTGTACTTGTGTTCAATATCACGTTACAGTTTTAGATAAAACAAATGAAAAATCCTTTAAATTGTCCTAGTGCAAAAATTGTTTTTAATTTTTAATTTTAATTTTTTTTTTTAATTAATTTGGATTAATTTCAATTATTGAATTTTTGTAATTTTTCTAAATTCTTGTTACCAATTTTTGCAAAAAGTTTTTGTTGACACAAAACTAGGGAACCATGGAGCTTGATCTGGCTAGCCTACCCACACTGACAGTAGTCCAGCTTAGGGGGTTGTGTATTGAGAGAGGGTTGCCTGCAACCCCTGATCTCAGGAAGCAAATCCTGATTAAATCCCTGACAGCATGGGCTGAGGCCCAAGAGGTAGAGACAGAGGAAGCTCCAGAGGAGGAAGAAAAAGAGGAAGATGCTAACTCTAACCACTCAGGGGAGGGAAGGCATCAGACCCCAAGTGAGGGAGAGGAGGAACGGTCCTCAATGGATACAGTCACTAGGGGCAGACCCAAAGCTAGTGGTAGGAAGAGGGTCCTTTCAGGAGGAGAGAACCCATCCATCAGGGAAAGAGAGCTGGAAGCCCAGCTAGCCTACATAGCTTTGGAAGCAGAGAAGCTGGCCCTAGAGAAGAAAAAGTGGGCATACAAAGAAAAAAGAGATGGAAGCAGCGATAAAGAAGCTGAGGTGTCCATGGGTGGGGGAGTTTGCCCCAGATTACCCAAGGGGGTGGTCCCTGCTTATGTAGAGGGGGATGACATAGATAAGTGGCTGGAGGCCTTTGATAGGGCACTCCAAATGAGAAGGGTTAGGCCTCAATACTGGGGTTCCCTTTTGTGGGAGTTGGTCCCCAACTCAGGGAGGGATAGGCTTCTGACCTTAAGGGGGGAGGAGGCAGATTCATACCCTAGTATGAAAAGGTGCTTAGCCAAGAAGTTTGGTCTGACCCCAGAGCAATATAGAATGAAGTTCAGGGACACCCAGAAGGTCAGTACCCAGTCTTGGGTTGACTTTGTGGACACCTCACTAAAGGCACTAGAGGGCTGGATTATTGGCAACAAAGTAAATACTTATGAGGGGTTATACAATCTGATCATGAGAGAGCACATCTTGACCAATTGTATCCAAGAAAGGTTACGCCAGCATCTAGTGGACTCTAAGCTGACCAACCCTAGAGAGCTAGGGGAGGCAGCTGATGAGTGGTTGAGAACCAGGGTGGTTGTCAAGTCCCAGGGGGGAGACTCCAAGAAGGAGGGGACAGGTCCCCAAAAACCTAAGGAGAGAGGTGGTAAGCCCACCACAGAGACTCCCTCTGTACCCCAGAACCCTAAGAAGGAGGAGAGTAAATCCCACTCCCAATCTGACATGCAGAGACAGGGAGACCCAGGGTTAAAAAAGCTCTTGGACAGTAGGGCTTGCTTTGACTGTCAGCAGACAGGTCACTTCAGAGGAGATGCAGCCTGTCCAAAGAAAGTGGTTAGCACTGGGCTGTCCAGTGTAGCCATAGAGGAGGATTCCTCAGATGATGAAGTCCTCCTAGCATTGTGCTGGGAGACAGGACCAGATGGTAAGCTGGTGATCCCTGAGGGTGGGAGTAGGCACTTCCACCACATTCAAGTGAATGGGATCCCTACCACTGGCCTGAGAGACACCTGTGCCAGTCACACTGTAGTGAGTGACCGGTTAGTGACCCCAGACATGTATGTCCCAGGAAAGACAAAGAAAGTCAGGATAGCCACAGGGGAGGTCACCTCTAAACCTGTAGCCATAGTGCCCCTAGAGAGGGAGGGTATCCTTGACTGGATTAGGGTGGTAGTCAGTGCTGACCTTCCCCTAGATTGTATCCTGGGCAATGACCTCCCAGAGGTGAGTCTGGTCCCAGATGGGGCGGTCGCCCAGGGCGCCCCCCCAAACCAAAGTCCTGGGGAGTCAGTCCCTACAGTTAGGAGACAGGGGTCCCCAAGAAAAGGAAAGAAGAAAAGGAAGGGTAGGCCACTCTTAAAGAGAGTTCCAGGGAGCCAAAGGCCTTCTGCCCCAGTAGGGGGGGAGCCCAGAGTTGGCACTGGTGAGGCCTCACCTGACCCCAAGGAAGTCCTGAGTAGTCAGGCAGCTGTCCAGATGCAAGGTGTTGCCCCTGCACTGACAGAAGGGAGAGTGGAAGGAGGGTGTCTGCCACAGGAGGTGGTAGCCCCCCACTCTAGACAGCAAGAGGGGTGCCAGGACCCCAAAGATGCCCCTAAAGCAGCTCAGCCACCTGTCAGTGGAGAGCTTAGGGTGTGGTTCTGGGTACTGACAGCTGTCAGTAGCCTCTGCTGGGTGCTAGCCTTCCTGGCAGCACTGTACTTGGCCCGGGAGGCAGACCCCAAGGCCAATAGCAAAGTAGGCCCCCTGACCCTGTTGGTCATGGTGGGGTTGCTCAAGTGTTGGGTGACCTCTTTGGGTAAGCTAGGTCTTGCCCTAGCAAAGTTAGGAGTAGGGGAGGTGGGCACCTCACTACCCAAGTTGGCAGAGAGAGAGGAGGAAGACCCCCCTAGAGGGAAGTTTCAGTTTGGGTTGGGTCCTTTTACTGTTGGGATGGCTTCACTACCCAGAGGGAGTGACCCTGACAGGAGGATATAAGGCAGAGTAGGCCCTGCAAAGGGACAGCCAGTTTTCTTCACTGTCTTCCTCGCCTAACAAGCCAGGAAGACTCTCCCAGGGTTGGGCTGAGTCTCCTGGGCGTGTGGGCTGGGGGGGGGGTTGTGTGAGAAACTGGGGCTGATTGCAGAGGCCCCCTAACTTTTTGCCCCCATTTTCCACTTTATGCTGGTGTTTTCCTGACTCTGATGGTGCCCTGGGTACTGCTAACCAGTCCCAGGGCCTGTGCTCTGTGTAAAATGGATATGCAAATTAGGCTAATTATAATTGGCTAAGTTAACCTACCTATAAGTCCCTAGTATATGGTAGGGCATGTAGGTTTAGGGACCACAGCATAGGTGGTGCACACCTAGGTGCATTGCTGAGGTGCCCAGTGTCATTTTAAAAGCAAGCCTGCCTTGCTGGCTGCTTTTAAATTAAAGTTATATGCAAATTCGACTTTGGAATTAAAGGTACTTCCAAAGTCTTAAACTACCTTATTTTTACATATAAGTCACCCCTAAGGTGTGCCCTATGTGCCCCTAGGGCTGGGTGCCATGTAACTATAAGCAGGGACTTTATAAAAATAGATTTATAAGCCCTGGTGAGGTAAAAACAGCCAAATTCGTTTTTCCCTCATTGAAGTAAATGGCCTTCATAGGCTAGAATGGGCAGACTTTATTTTAAATTTTAAAGTCTCCTTAAATGTTACATACCAAGAATTTGGTATCAAATTGATTGTTATAATAAATCCCACAACTTCCAGTTGTTGGATTTAATTTAACTAGTGCAGGTAAAAAGTTTAGACTTTACCTAAAAAGTTGCCAATTTCAGCTCTGCATTGTTTTTGCTGCTGTGCTCTGATTGGCCAGCCTGCAGCAGCTTCTGCCAGGCTACTTTAATGAGGTGTGAAGTGGCCTGACTTCACACAAAGGAATGTGCTTGGGGGAGAGAATCTCCCCTCAGCAGATGGTGAGGCAGGAAGGGGGAGGGCTGCCAAACTGGTCTTCAAAGGCAGAGAAGGACATTTGCAGCACCCAGCAACACCCCCACATCCTGCAACCCCAGACAATTAGGTGCCCCCTTGATTAGATTAGGAGAGGGCAGGAGAGGGGTGTGTTTATGATTTTTAGCCACACCAGTGGGTGGGCTCAGCCAGATCTCTCCTCCAAAAATCAGATTCATCCATTTTGGATTTTTAGAGACTGTTGCCTTCTGGGATGGATTTTTGCCACACTTCCCAGGAAGTGGTCATCACAGGGGGACGACCCTGTCCCTGATTGGAGAACCAGGGCCCCCCTGCTTTTCACCCAGGAGCAAGGATAAAACTGGCAGACCTGCACCCACGCCTCAGATCCCCACCAAATTTCAAGAAGAAAGAACTACAAGGAGAAGAAGGACTGCCCTGCTGGACCCCTGGCCTGCACCTGGACCCTGCACTCAGAAAGACTGCACCAGCTGCACACTTGGGCTTCACCACAAGAAGGACTTTGCCTGGCTTCCACTGGTTCAAGGAGGGACTCCCTGTTTGCTACAGGTGAAAAATTGCTAACCAGAGTCCCCTGCACCAACTCCTGAAAAAGTGACCAGCTGACCACTGTCCAGTGGCCAAAAAGGAGTTTGCGCCAGGTGCATTCTGGGAGTTGAAGTCCGCACTTCCCAAGGACCATCACAGAACTTCTGGACCCTTGGGGTGAGCTGTGGACCCCAAAAGAACCTTAAAAGAACATCTGGGTGAAGCCCCAGAAGTTTGGAAAAGATTGGAGAAATTTTGGAAAAAAGCTCCATAAAGTGACCGACCCGACGCGGAAATTCTAGCCGGCTTGCCTCAACCGCGACCCGGCCTGACTTCGTGGTTCGTCCCGGTAAAGAAAAACATCCAAAAAAGAGACTAAGGTGGTCATTCTGACCTCGGCGGTAAAAGGCGCCTACCGCCGGTCAGAAATCCTCCATAATCCCGCCGCGGTCGCGGAAACCCGCCACGGTCATTCTGACCCGCAGAAGGCAAACCTCCGAAAATCCGACCGCCACAACAGACCGCCAGACCAGCGGTCGGCGGAAAGGTGGAGGTGACCAAACCTCCACCGCCACGCCAACAGAAATACGCCCATCCCATTACGACCCACGAATCCACGCGGCGGTCATTCAAACGCGGTATTCCATTGGCGGGACACACCGCCGCGGTCAGAATACACACAAACGAACAAAACTCAGCCACATTGGACGATTTGAATCCCACACACCTGATACACATACACACACCACTCCCACACACACAATACAATATAAAACACACACCCACATCACCCACAAACCCCTACGCTAAAAAATTCGGAAAGAAGGCAAGAGCGAGACACCAGCATCCAAAAAATAACAGCCACAGCCACTCAACACCATCACCCACACACTATCCACACACAAAACAACACACACCACCACACTCAACTCACTTAAATACACATACTCCACCCCACACATCATACACACCACCCCATGGCACCCCAAAGACAACCCCGCTTCACAGACGAAGAA
This sequence comes from Pleurodeles waltl, assembly GCF_031143425.1. Lineage (NCBI taxonomy): Eukaryota > Metazoa > Chordata > Amphibia > Caudata > Salamandridae > Pleurodeles > Pleurodeles waltl. Next base: position 196,906,538 of record NC_090448.1, on the reverse strand, counting down.
CTCAGGGTCATGGTGGAGGAAATCGTTCGGGTAGAGCCCCAGCTGTTCGGCACACAGATACAATACACCAGCATTGCCCGGAGGACGGAGCTATGGCAGAGGATTGTCGACAGGGTGAACGCAGTGGGACAGCACCCCAGAAATCGGGAAGACATCAGGAAGCGATGGAACGACCTACGGGGGAAGGTGCGTTCCATGGTATCCAGGTACAACATCGCCGTGCAGAAGACTGGCGGAGGACCCCCACCTCAACCCCCACAATTCACATCATGGGAGGAGGAAGTCTTGAACATCCTGCATCCTGACGGCCTCGCAGGAGTCGGCGGAGGAATGGATACTGGTAAGTTGAAGCTTCAATACTGCTTCCCCCCCACCTGCATGCCAAATCAGACCCCAAACCTCACCCCCATCCTCGAACCCCACCCTCACCCCCACCCCCATCCTCACCCCCACCCTCACCCCCACCACCATCCTCACCCCCACCACCATCCTCACCCCCACCCCCAGCACACCTATTCCCCGCCAATGTCTCACCATCACAACCCACACATCCCAAAACCTAGGCCTGCATGCGTCCACTAAGCATGGACACCCATCACCAAAGCATGCCCAATGCATATACACATCCCCCCCACAAGCCACCCTCACCAAAGCCCCCACACACGAATGCCAGCACTTGGGGACACGAGAACCCACAGATACACCCATATGCGACACATTTAAACTATAACCATACCTCTATACCCCTGCAGGACCCGACCGTCAACACACCGCGGCGGAGGGGCCAGAATTCTCCACACCCCCCACCCAAGAGGCCGTCAGCGATGGCAGCAGCTCTGTCGACCTGGACACCGATGACCAGCCCGGACCATCGGGGACCTCTGGACAGTCGGTTCCCCTCACACAGGCCCAGGCCACTACAGACCCAAACCCCTCTGGGAACACCAGCACAGCTCCCACCCAGCGGGCCCATGCCTCTGTCTCCAGGGCGCGTCAATCTGCGGTGTGTCTACCACTACAGGGCACCCAGGATAACCCACCACCCCAACAACAACAGGGACCTGGGGGCAGTGGTAGTGGGCACACCGGCCAGGGGGCAGAGGCCCAGGGAAACAGGGGAACTCGGCGGGCAGCTGTGCGACAGGGGGGGAGGAGAGGCCCAGGGAACCCACTCTCCACGAGGTCCTCACCACCATCATGGGAGCATACAACCGCTCCCAGGAGACGATGGCGACGGTACTGGCCCGGTTCCAGGAGATCCAGGTGCTGCAGGAGGAACACTATCGGGGGTACAGGGAGGACATCAGAGCCATCAACACCACCCTGGTTACCATGGTAGGGCTGCTGCAGGACCTCGTAAACAGCAGGGCGGACACTGAACAACACCCAAGGGCCCCTGCCACTAGCCTGGACCAAGAACAGCCATCCACCTCCGCCGGCGCTAGTGGACAGGAGGCCCCCGCACAGCAGCAGCCCACCAGACCCCCACCTCCTGCAGGAGAAGAACCACCCCGCAAGAGGGCCCTGAGATCTCGCAAGAAGACAGAGTAGGATGTCAAGACCCCCGCCAGCAAAGGATACCACCTGATGTCATCCCACTGTCCCACATTGTCACCCTGTCCATCCTTGAACTGCCCATGCTCCATCTCTCCACAGGCCTCTGGACAATGCACCTGTGTGACTGTTACTCTGGACTCTGCCATGGACATTCCTTCACCATAGCCCCCACCCACTTGAAACCACCCATCCCATTTTGAGCACTTCAATAAACACCTATTTTGCACCAAAATATCAGGAGTCTGGCTGTGATTTCAATAGATTGTAATTGACATGACAGTGCAAATATGTCCTTGTACATGGTGAAGTCAACAAACAGCTGCCACAAAGCTGTAGTCCATGGGGAAACGAAGCACAGGACTCGTAGTGGGGACCCCAGATCTGAAATAGGGAGGGAAAAGCCAAAACTCAGTCATCATACACTGTGGCAAATAGACAGGCAGCAGAGATGCTGGAGAGTAGTTAACATTTACTAAATTATCTTTGAAATGTTACCTGTGTCCTATTGGAAGTACTGTTCAATGATTCTGTCCCTGTTGTCTGTTTCAGCCCCGTCGTCTTCCTCCTCGTCACTCTCCTCAGGTTCCACCGCTGCCACAACACCACCGTCTCGACCATCCTCCTGCAGGAAAGGCACCTGGCGGCGCAAAGCCAGGTTGTGAAGCATGCAGCAGGCCACGATGATGTGACACACCTTCTTAGGTGAGTACATTAGGGATCCACCTGTCATATGCAGGCAGCGAAACCTGGCCTTTAGGAGGCCAAAGGTGCGTTCGATCACCCTCCTAGTACGCCCATGGGCCTCATTGTACCGTTCCTCTGCCCTGGTCCGGGGATTCCTTACTGGGGTCAGTAGCCACGACAGGTTGGGGTACCCAGAGTCCCCCACTAGCCATACACGGTGTCTCTGTAGCTGTTCCATCACGTAAGGGATGCTGCTATTCCTGAGGATGTAGGCGTCATGCACTGACCCTGGGAATTTGGCATTTACATGCGAGATGTACTGGTCAGCCAAACACACCACCTGGATGTTCATTGAATGGTAATTTTTTCTGTTCCTGTACACCTGCTCCCTGTCTCTTGGGGGAACCAAAGCCACATGGGTCCCATCAATGGCACCAATTACGTTGGGAATATGTCCAAGGGCGTAGAAATCACCCTTCACTGTAGCCAATTCGCCCACCTCAGGGAAAATGATGTAGTTCCTCACGGATTTCATCAGGGCAGACAACACTCTGGATAACACCTTCGAAAACATGGGCTGAGACATCCCGGAAGCAATTCCCACGGTTGTCTGAAATGACCCACTTGCCAAGAAATGTAGTACTGACATGACCTGCACCAGAGGGGGAATCCCTGTGGGTTGGCGGATGGGGGACATCAGGTCGGGCTCCAGCTGTGCACACAGTTCATGGATAGTGGCACGGTTAAGACGGTAGGTCAGGATAATGTGGCGTTCTTCCATTGTCGACAGGTCCACCAGCGGTCGGTACACGGGAGGATTCATCCGTCTCCTCGCCCAACCCAGCGGACGGTGCCTAGGAAGGACAACATGGAGCACACAGTCAAGCAACCCACAGGTACGTACTCACAGCTAGCACAGTATACGATTCTCTATGCAGTGAATGGCGTGTCTGAGTGGCTATGCAAGGCCTAGGCCTGTGTGACGCAGTTGAAATTGAGCCATGTGGGCCCTGGAAATGGCGGCTGCCTGACCTGTGAAGTGTGACAATGGGATGTGAGGTCAATGCGCTGGCGTGGCACACCGCGGCGGGCGGCAGGCGAAGACCGCGGCGCGAAGCCGCTTTGGTTAACATTGAAGCCTATGGGTTTCAGGAGCCAATGGCGAAGGGCGCCGGCGGTGGCGGTACGCACCGCCGCGGACGTGACCGCCATTTTCTATCTACTTATCCACTTGCGACTTGAACTTTCACAGGAGAGGACCTATACTGCAAGTGTTGCTGTGACCTCGGTCTGGAAGGGACAATGGCTGCTGCGACTGGGGAAAGGGCCCCTGCCTTCACTGGAGAGGAGTTGGAGAAACTTGTGGATGGGGTCCTCCCCCAGTATGCGCTACTCTACGGTCCTCCAGACCAACAAGTGAGTTTAATTCAATATGGATTTGGGGCCACTGGCTGGCTTGGGGGCCTGGCGGGGATGGGGGCCATGTTGGGGCTGGCGGGGGGCCTGGCGGGGGGCCTGGCGGGGATGGGGGGCATGTTGGGCATGGCGGGGGGGCATGGCGGGGGGCCTGGCGGGGATGGGGGGCATGTTGGGCATGGCGGGGGGCATGGCGGGGGGCCTGGCGGGGATGGGGGGCATGTTGGGCATGGCGGGGGGCCTGGCGGGGATGGGGGGCATGTTGGGCATGGCGGGGGGCATGGCGGGGGGCCTGGCGGGGATGGGGGGCATGTTGGGCATGGCGGGGGGCCTGGCGGGGATGGGGGGCATGTTGGGCATGGCGGGGGGCATGGCGGGATGGGGGGCATGTTGGGGCTGGCGGGGGGCCTGGCGGGGATGGGGGGCATGTTGGGCATGGCGGGGGGCATGGCGGGGGGCCTGGCGGGGATGGGGGGCATGTTGGGCATGGCGGGGGGCCTGGCGGGGATGGGGGGCATGTTGGGCATGGCGGGGGGCCTGGCGGGGATGGGGGGCATGTTGGGCCTGGCGGGGGGCATGGCGGGGGGCCTGGCGGGGATGGGGGGCGTTGGGCCACTGGAAAGGAAAATGCTGAGAAACTTGAACGTGGTATTTCTCCCTCCCTGTACGTGTCACATAGGTCCGCGCCCATGAGAAGATCGGGATTTGGCGTGCCATCGCCAAGGAAGTCCGGGCCCTGGGGGTCCACCATCGACGGGGCACCCACTGCCGCAAGAGGTGGGAGGACATCCGCCGCGGGACCAAGAAGACCGCCGAGTCTCTGCTGGGGATGGCCTCCCAACGTAGGCGGGGTGCCTGCCGTCAACTGAGCCCCCTGATGTTCCGGATCCTGGCGGTGGCCTACCCTGAATTGGATGGGCGCGTGAGGGCAGCACAGCAGACACAAGGGGGTGAGTACAAGCATTATCTACTCTGTTGTCGCGCAGTGGAGGTGTCTGGGTGGGGGAGGAGGGCTGGGGGTCCCCCTAGGCCAGGGCGATATCTGTAGGCTGGGCACCCCTGTAAGCCCCTGTGTCCCCAGCCACCACCCTCAGTAGTTTGTCAGTACAGCCATCCCTGGGCCGTGTCATCCATGGGTGCAGTTGTCAACTCTAGGCGTGTAGGGCATGTTCCACGGAATGCGTAGCGTACCCCAAGTGCGCAAGTTAGTGCAGGGGGCATCTGTGTCTGTCATGTCCGCTAACTGTACCGGAGATCCATGTACTCAATATCCCTTTATTTCTCTCTCCCCCCCCCTTTTTGTTTGTCTTTCTGTGCTTGTGTGCATCAGCATCATCAGGCGGAGGAGAAGTGGCATCGGGGCAGGAGGGAGCTGCATCTCACATGGCCCAGGAGGGCCATGCCACAGAGTCAGACTGGACCAGTGAGACGGAGGGCGAGGGGAGCTCCACGACGGGGACGACTGGAGCCTGCAGCGACACGGACACGTCCTCGGAAGGGGGCTCCCTTGCGGGGGTGGCACCATCCGTGCCCCCCGCCATTACAGGTACAGCCGCCACCCAGCGCACCATCTCCGCCCTCCCAGCAGCCCCTCAGCGTTCGCCCCGTGCCCGCTCTGCCAGGAAGCCGGGCATCTCCTTCGCCCCAGGCACCTCAGGCCCTGCCCCTGTTACCCCCGCTGCCCTCAGTGAGGAGGTCATTGACCTCCTCCGAACGCTCATTGTTGGGCAGACTACCCTTTTGAATGCCATCCAGGGGGTGGAGAGGGAGGTTCATCGCAGCAATGCGTACCTGGAGGGCATTCATTCGGGTCAGGCTGCCCATCAGCGATCGTTCCAGGCTCTGGCCTCAGCACTGACGGCAGCCATTGTCCCTGTCTCCTGCCTGCCTCTACTAACTCCCTCCTCCCAGTCTCCTGTTCCTCTGCCTGTCCCACCCACACCATCAGACCAGCCTGCACACACCTCAACACCCAAGAGAAGCTCATCCAAACATAAGCACCACAGATCACGCAGACATTCACACACGCAACATTCCGATGCAGACATGCCAACAGTCACTACCACCTCTGTGACCCCCACCTCCTCGTCTCCCTCCTCCCTCCCTGTGACGTCTACACTCACACCTCCATTCACCTCACCATCAGCCAATGTTTCCATCACCAGCACACCCTCCACTCCAGTCCGCACACGTGCAGTCACCACCCCCACTGCCATTTACACGTCCCCTGTGTCCTCTCCCACTGTGTCTGTCACCCCCTCTTCCACACCACACAAACGCAGCCACCCACCCACCCAACAGCCATCCACCTCACGACAGCCTATCCCTCCTGCACCTGCACCCAAAGACAGCAAACGTGACTCACCTACAACCACATCCTCTCCCTCCACTCCCATTCCCACTGTACCTACCACTCTCCATTGTCCCAAGAAGCTCTTCCTCGCCACTACTAACTTCTTTCCTGACCCTGAGCCCCCCCCTCCTTCTCGTCGGGGTAAGAAGAGCACCTCAGCCACCACCAGCCCTGCAGCCCCCTTGACAAGGGTGCAGGGGTATTGGAGACCGCCAGCCCGCATGTCTGGATCTTCGCCCAGCAGCAAGGGGACAGCCAGCCCACCCCCTGGGAAGAGGAGCAGAAGGCGGAAGGGTCGCCGCAGGGGCCCGCCTTCTACATCCCCCCCGGACACCACCCAGAGACAGTCACCAGCCACAGCTCCAAAGGGAGGAAAGGGCCACAGGCCCACGACTAAGGAGGGCAAGGGCAGCAAGTCGGAGAGGTCAGGCAGCAGGCCTGCTGCCCAGGAGGAGCCCACAACCCCCATAGCCGCTGCCCCGGGAGGAACCGGCACAGCTGCCCCGGGAGAGCCCACCACCCCCATAGCCGCTGCCCAGGGAGGACCCAGCCCAGCTGGCCAGGAGGGCCCCACCACCCACAGCCCAGGTGGGCAGTGAAGGAGCACCATCCCCGCTGCCCAGGAGGGCACCACCAGGCAATTAGCAGTTGGCCATAGACCGGCCGCCGTCTCCAGAACCGCTGAACTGGGCCCCGCCGTCTCCAGAACCGCTGAACTGGGCCCCGCCGTCTCAAGAACCGCTGAACTGGGCCCCGCCGTCTCAAGAACCGCTGAACTGGGCCCCGCCGTCTCAAGAACCGCTGAACTGGGCCCTTCAGGGCAAGGAGCGCTGAACTGGGCCCCGCCGTCTCAAGAACCGCTGAACTGGGCCCCGCCGTCTCAAGAACCGCTGAACTGGGCCCTTCAGGGCAAGAACCGCTGACCTGGGCCCCGCCGTCTCAAGAACCGCTGAACTGGGCCCTTCAGGGCAAGAACCGCTGAACTGGGCCCCGCCGTCTCAAGAACCGCTGAACTGGGCCCCGCCGTCTCAAGAACCGCTGAACTGGGCCCCGCCGTCTCAAGAACCGCTGAACTGGGCCCTTCAGGGCAAGGAGCGCTGAACTGGGCCCCGCCGTCTCAAGAACCGCTGAACTGGGCTCCGCCGTCTCGAGAACCGCTGAACTGGGCCCTTCAAGGCAAGGAGCGCTGAACTGGGCCCCGCCGTCTCAAGAACCGCTGAACTGGGCCCCGCCGTCTCAGGAACCGCTGAACTGGGCCCTTCAAGGCAAGGAGCGCTGAACTGGGCCCCGCCGTCTCAAGAACCGCTGAACTGGGCCCCGCCATCTCAAGAACCGCTGAACTGGGCCCTTCAGGGCAAGGAGCGCTGAACTGGGCCCCGCCGTCTCAAGAACCGCTGAACTGGGCCCCGCCGTCTCAAGAACCGCTGAACTGGGCCCTTCAGGGCAAGAACCGCTGAACTGGGCCCCGCCGTCTCAAGAACCGCTGAACTGGGCCCTTCAGGGCAAGAACCGCTGGCCCTTTGGCAGACGTGGCAGGGCAGGATCTATCTCGGGCAGGGCTGCAGGATGTCCTCTGGCCAACTTGCCTCCTCCAGTGGCAGTGGGGTCTGTTATGGACTGTATGGACTGTGGCTTTGCTCTCCCCAGGATGGCCCAGTGGGCAGGCCACCCACTGTATGGACTGTATGGACTGTGGCTTTGCTCTCCCCAGGATGGCCCAGTGGGCAGGCCACCCACTGTATGGACTGAATGGACTGTGGCTTTGCTCTCCCCAGGATGGCCCAGTGGGCAGGCCACCCACTGTATGGACTGTATGGACTGTGGCTTTGCTCTCCCCAGGATGGCCCAGTGGGCAGGCCACCCACTGTATGGACTGTTTGGACTGTTTGGACTGTGGCTTTGCTCTCCCCAGGATGGGCCAGTGGTCATGGAGTCCCCTCGTGGATCTGGCGTCGTGTACTCAAGTGGCTGAGGTGCCCCCCCTTCCTTTCCCCCTGAGGTGCCTGTCCTATTTTCTTTCTGATGCCCCTGCAGTGTTCTCTCCGTGGAGTTCTTGTCGTGGGACTGGGCCTTGCCCCTTTGCACAGGACCCCTGTGATCCACGGACAGTGGTTGGACTACATTTAGTAGCTGTATATATTTTGTACATAGTTTATTTATTTATTGGGATTACTGGTGTACATATTTCAATATATCTGCCCGTTTATGATCTCTTCTTTTGGTCTTTGCATTATTTCGGAGGGGGGTGGTTTGTGGGTTGTGACAGTGATCTGTGGGAATGCATTGATGTGTGTGTTGTAGTGGGTGTGGGTGGGTGGGTGTGTGCCGGTAATCTTTTCCCTCCCCTGTGTCGTAGGTGCCGTACTCACCGATGTCTTCCGCGCCGCCGGGCGTGCTCCTGGTATATGAGCAGGAATAGGAGTGCGGGGATGACCTGCAACTCTGGCTCCATACTGCCGGAATCTCGCGTGGAGTGCGTAGAGGTGAGCGTTTTCCCGTTCGTAGTCTGTTTCCGCCGTGTTCTTATCGGCGGTGCTCCCGCCCCGGAAAAGGTGGCAGATTGGTGGGTCGTAATAGGGTGGGCGGTACTTTGTCTGCCGCCGGGCTGTTGGCGGGAACCGCCGCGCTGTTTGTTTGTACCGCTGTGGCGGTCGGAGTGTTAAGTTGGCGGGCTGTGTTGGCGGTTCCCGCCAGGGTCAGAATTGCATATTTTAGACCGCCGGCCTGTTGGCGGCTTGGCCGCCGCTTTATCACCGACCGCCAGGGTCAGAATGAGGGCCTAAGTCCGAACGTAAAAAGTTGACCGGGACCTTCCAGCCATCGTATCCGAGAAGGGCTCCACGGACGTCGGATCAAGATCCAGGTTTACCCCGGTCGAAGGATTTTCATCTCGAAAAAACGACTAAGTCCGAAGGTAAAAATCACCACCGAGGAAACCGACTTCGCGTATCCGGACAAGGGCTCCAGGAGGTCGGATCCAACTGGCAGGTTCGTCCCGGGGAAGAAAAACATCAAAAAAGAGACTAAGTCAGAAGGTAACTTTTTAACCGAGGCCTCCCGCGACCTGTAGCCGAGCAGGGCTCCATCGCGGTCGGCCTGAAAGTTTGACTTTGCCCCGGTCCTGGTGCAACCAGATGACCCGATTGGCGCTTTTTGTTTCTAAGCGCTAGAAAATAATAATACTTTAAAAATTCATATCTCCGGTTCCCCTGAACCGATTTTAATCGTTTTTGTGTCATTTTAAAGATAAAAATATAAGCTATTTTTATAAATTGGTTTTGGATTTTTAAACTGTTTCCTGTGTTTTATTTAATTACTGTTTTGTGATATTTGAATGCTTTACATTTTGTCTCCTAAGTTAAGCCTTGACGCTCGATGCCAAGCTACCAAGGGTAGAGCTGGGATTAATTTACTGAGACCTAACTGTACTTTTGTGGAGGTTTGTGGCTTGTTGCTAGGTGTAGGTACCTACCTGCCCTACCAATAACCCATTTTCCAACAGAAGGGCCTGAGAGGATTAGCCTCTCCTGGCCTCTGAAAATGCCTTGAAGGGCACAGATGGTGCCCTCCTTGCATAAGCCAGTCTACACCGGTTCAGGGATCCCCCCAGCCCTGCTCAGGCACGAAACTGGATAAAAAGGAAAGGGGAGTGACCACTCCCCTGACCAGCACCTCCCAGGGGAGGTGCCCAGAGCTCCTCCAGTGTGTCCCAGACGTCTGCCATTTTAGATGAAGAGGTGTGAGGGCACAATGGACACCTCTGAGTGGCCAGTGCCAGCAGGTGATGTCAGAGACCCCTCCTGATAGGTGCTTACCTTTCTCTGTAGCCAATCCTCCTCTGTGGGCTATTTAGGGTCTCTCCTGTGGGTATCTCTTGAGATAACGAATGCAAGAGCTCTCCAGAGTTCCTCTGTACTTCCCTCTTTGACTTCTGCCAAGGACCGACTGCTGACTGCTCCAGGACGCCTGCAAAACTGCAACAAAGTAGCAAGAAGACTACCAGCAACATTGTACCACCTCATCCAGCCGGCTTCCTCAACTGTTTCCTGGTGGTGCATGCTCTGAGGGCTGTCTGCCTTCACCATGCACTGGAACCCAAGAAGAAATTTCCTGTGGGTCGACTGAATCTTCCCCCTGCCAAAGCAGGCACCAAACTTCTGCATCACTGGTCCTCTGGGTCCCCTCTCATCCTGACAAGCCTGGTCCATGGAACACAGGAGCTAGGTCCAAGTGTCCCCGACAGTCCAGTGGCCCTTCTGTCCAAATTTGGTGGAGGTAAGTCCTTGCCTCCCCACGCCAGACAGTAATCCTATGTACTGCGTGAACTGCAGCTGCTAGGGCTTCTGTGCACTTTTGCAAGACATCCTTCATGCACAGCCTGGCCCAGGTCCTCAGCACTCCGTCCTGCATTGCCCAACTCACTGAGTTTGACTCCGACTTCGTGGGACTCCCTTTTGTTGTGCTGAGTCAACCGTTGTGCTCAGATCTTCTGAAAGCCTGTTCAGGTGCTCCTGCGGGTGCTGCCTGCTTCTGCATGGGCTCTCCATGTTGCTGAATGGCCCCTCTGTCTCCTCCTCCAAGGGGTGACCTCCTGGTCCTTCCTGGGCCCTGGCAGCACCCAAAACCTTCAACCACGACTCTTGCAGCTAGCAAGGCTTGTTTGCAATCTTTCTATGTGTAAACAACTCTGCATCCTCCAGAACGCCGTGGGACATCTTCCTGGCACCTTCCGTTGTTGCAGAATCTTCGGCTTCTTCCACCCAGAGGCAGCCCTTTTGCACCTTGATCCGGGGTTTAGTGGGCTCCTGCCCTCCCCGGAAACTTGCGTGACTCTTGGTCTTGGTCCCCTTCCTTTGCAGGCCCTCAGGTCCAGGAATCTGTCTTCAGTGCTTTGCAGTCAGTTGTTGTTCTTGCAGAATCCCCTATCTCGACTTTACTGTCTTTCTGGGGTAGTAGGATAACTTTACTCCTACTCTTCAGGGTCTTGGGGTGGGGTATCTTGGACACCCTTAGTGTTTCCTTACACTCCCAGCGACCCTCTACACACTACACTAGGTCTGGGGTCCATTCATGGTTCGCATTCCACTTTTGGACTACATGGTTTGCGTTGCCCCTAGGCCTATTTTCTCCTACTACATTCTATTATGTTCTACAGTATTTGCACTAATTTTCTAACTGTTTACTTAACTGATTTTGGCTTGTGTGTGTATATTTTGTGTATATTACTTACCTCCTAAGGGAGTATATACTCTGAGATACTTTTGGCATATTGTCACTAAAATGAAGTACCTTTATTTTTAGTAACTCTGAGTATTGTGTTTTCTTATGATATAGTACTAAGTGATATAAGTGGTATAGTAGGAGCTTTGCATGTCTCCTAGTTCAGCCTAAGCTGCTATGCTATAGCTACCTCTATCAGCATAAGCTGCTAGAACACTATTAATCTATTAATAAGGGATAACTGGACCTGGCACAAGGTGTAAGTACCACAAGGTACCCACTATAAGCCAGGCCAGCCTCCTACATTGGTGATGCAGCGGTGGGATAAGTACTTGTAACTGCTTTACCACTTTGTCATTGGTGCTTTTCATAAGAAAAACATATACCAAATTCTTCAGAATATACACACTGACCTAAACAGTTCAACTTTCCTTCTCTAAAACATTCTAAAAAGTTTCTGAAAACGTTCAAAAGTTTTAAAACGTTTTTTCTCAGTTCTTTTAAATCTCTAAAAATGATTTTTTCTTTCTCTGTCCTAAACCTTTTCTGTCATGTCTGCAGTAGAGCTTACTCCCACAGTTGTCCAGGCAACACATGGAAATCTAAACTTTAAAAGTTTGAGGGGTCTCTGCATTGAAAGAGGTTTAGTAATTGGAAAGAATCCTACAAAAGATCTTCTCCTCAGCCTTCTCTTAGAAAGTGACCAGAACCAGTCTGGACCATCCTAGGATCAGGAGGTAGATGAGGGGGGTACCCAGTCAGACTCAGAGGAGTCCCCTGAGGTTGCAGGAGAGGGTTCTTCCAAGGACCTGTCAACTAGCCGGCCACCTAGTGACACTGGTAGTGGGTGGAGGTCACACATTCGTAGAGCACCTTTCACTCCTAAAGGCCAGGTTACTAGAGTCCAGTCAGTTAGGGACAGGTCTCTCTCTGCCAATTCCCACATTTATTCTGTGTCTCACAACTCCCAAGCCTCCCACCCTGAGGATAACTTAATGAAAAAGGAACTCAGAAAGCTGAGGTTGGAAGAGGCCAGGCTGAAGCTTAAACAGCAGCAGCTGGCCTTTTGACAGGGAATCTGTGGATGTGGAAAGGGAAAGGCAGAGGTTGGGGTTAGTTCCCCATGGTGGCAGCAGCAGTGTTTTGATAGCAATCCTGGTAGAGAGCAAGATTCCAGAAACCTGCATAAGATAGTCCCCCCTTACAAGGAGGGGGATGACATTAACAAAGTCGTTTGCTGCACTTGAGAGGGCCTGTATGGTACAGTTGGTCCCTCAAAGGCAGTGGGCTGCTATCTTGTGGCTATCTTTCAATGGTAAGGATAGGGATAGGCTCCTTAATGTCAGAGAAATTGATGCTAATAACTACAAAGTTTTGAAGGATGCACTCTTGAATGGATTTGGCTTAACCACTGAATAATGCAGGATTAAGTTCAGAGACACCAGAAAAGAGTCCTCTCAAGACTGGACAGACTTTGTAGACTGTTCAGTGAAGGCCCTTGAGGGTGGTTACATGGTAAGGTGACTGACTATGAAAGCCTGTATAATCTAATCCTGAGAGAGCATATTTTGAACAATTGTGTGTCTGCTTTGTTGCACCAGTAATTGGTAGACTCAGATCTGACCTCTCCCCAAGAATTGGGAAAGAAGGCAGACAAATGGGTCAGAACAAGAGTGAAAAGAAAAGTTCATACAGGGGGTGACAAGGATGACAAGAAGAAGGATGGTAAGTCTTCTGACAAGGGTGGGGACAAAGATAAAAAACATTCTGAGTCTTCATCAGGCCCACAAAAATCCTCTGGGGGTGGTGGGTCCAAATCCTCTCTTCCAATCAGAAAAAGCCTTGGTTTTATTTGTGTAAAGTAAAAGGCCATTGGGCAAGTGATGCCACTTGTCCAAAGAAAAACACCAAACCTCCCACCTCCACAACCCCAACTGCAAATTCTAGTGCCCCTAGTAATAGCAGTGGTGGTGGGAAGTCTACTACAAATAGACAACCCAAGGGTGTAGCTATGCTCACTATTGGCAGTGTAGTTGGGGTTGGTCTTGTTAGGGAGACCACAGAGGCTGTTTTAGTCTCTGATGGTGGCATTGACTTTGCCACCTTGGTTGCTTGTCCCCTTAATATGGGTAAGTAAAAGCAACTACCCCTAATTAATGGTGTTGAGGATGAGGCCTACTGGGACACAGGAGCCAGTGTAACTATGGTTAGAGAGAAACTGGTTCACCCTGATCAACACCTACTTGGTCAGCAGTACCAAGTGACTGATGTTCACAATAACACGCTTAGCCACCCCATGGCTGGTGTGAATCTCAACTGGGGGGGTGGGGTTACTGGTCCAAAGAAAGATGTGGTAGCCACTGAATTACCTGTAGATTGCTTACTAGGCAATGATTTGGAGACATCAGCTTGGGCTGAAGTGGAGTTGGAGGCTCATGCAGCAATGCTGGACATTCCTGAGCATATTTTTGCTTTAACAATGGCTCAAGCCAAAAAGCAAAAAAGGACAGGGAAACTTGGATCCTGGAACAATGGACCAAGTGTTCCCAAAAGCTAGGGGTAGCAAGGGTAAATCCTTGCCCACTATCCCTCCCTCACCAGAAGATTCTCCTTTTGAGGAAGAGGAATCCTCTCCCTGTGCAGAACCTACAGCAGATGAGCTGGCAGCAGACACTGCTGAGATTTTGGGTGCAGGGGGGCCTGCTAGGGAAGAGCTGAGTGTGGCACAGCAAACCTGTCCCACACTAGAGGGTTTGAGACAGCAAGCTGTCAAACAGCAGAATGGGGATGTCAGTGATAGCCATAAGGTGTATTGGGAAGGCAACCTCTTGTATACTGAGTCAAGGGACCCTAAACCTGGATCTGCCAGGAGATTGGTCACCCCTTTGCAACTAAGACAGTTTCTTCTTACCTTGGCACATAACATTCCCTTGGCTAGGCATTATGCCAAAGTAAAACTTGGGACAGGCTTGTTCCCCTGTTTCACTGGCCTTATTTGTCAGAGGACACTAAAGAGTTTTGCCGCTCTTGTGTGACCTGCCAAGCCAGTGGCAAGACTGGTCACACTCCAAAGTGGTATTGGGAGGACAATTCCATGCATCCCGAGGTCTCCAGCATAGATCCCGGGTACTGCCAAACTATCTTTCTGGGGTTTTCTCTGCAGCTACTGCTGCTGCCAACCCTCAGACAGGTTTCTGCCCCCCTGGGGCCTGGGAAGCCCAGTCCCAGGAAGGCAGAACAAAGGATTTCCTCTGAGAGAAGGTGTTACACCCTTTCCCTTTGGAAATAGGTGTGAAGGGCCTGAGAGGTGTAGCCTCTCCTGGCCTCTGGAAATGCTTTGAAGGGCACAGATGGTGCCCTGCCAGGGATCCCCCCAGCCCTGCTCTGGCGTGAAACTGGACAAAGTAAAGGGGAGTGACCACTCCCCTGATCAGCACCTCCCAGGGACGGTGCCCAGAGCTCCTCCAGTGTGTCCCAGACCTCTGCCACCTTAGATGCAGAGGTGTGAGGGAACAATGGACACCTCTGAGTGGCCAGTGCCAGCAAGTGACTTCAGAGACCCTTCCTGATAGGTGCTTACCTTTCTCTGTAGCCAATCCTCCTCTGTGGGCTATTTAGGGTCTCTCCTGGGGGTATCTCTTGAGATAATGAATGCAAGAGCTCACCAGGGTTCCTCTGCACTTCCCTCTTCAACTTCTGCCAAGGATCGACCGCTGACTGCTCCAGGATGCCTGCAAAACTGCAACAAAGTAGCAAGAAGACTACCAGCAACATTGTAGCGCATCATCCTGCCGGCTTTCTCAACTGTTTCCTGGTGGTGCATGCTCTGAGGGTTGTCTGCCTTCACCCTGCACTGGAAGCCAAGAAGAAATCTCCAGTGGGTCGACGGAATCTTCCTCCTGCCAACACAGACACCAAACCTCTGCATCACCGGTCCTCTGGGTCCCCTCTAATCCTGACGAGCGTGGTCCCTGGAACACAGGAGCTGGGTCCAATTGTCCCTGACGGTCCAGTGGCCCTTCTGTCCAAATTTGGTGGAGGTAAGTCCTTGCCTCCCCACCCCAGACAGTAATCCTGTGTACTGCATAAACTGCAGCTGCTAGGGCTTCTGTATACTTTTGCAAGACTTCCTTCATGCAAAGCCTGGCCCAGGTCCCCAGCACTCTGTCCTGCATTGCCCAACTCGCTGAGTTGGACTCCAACTTTGTGGGACTCCCTTTTGTTGTGCTGAGTCGACCGTCATGCTCAGATCTTCTGTCTCCTCCTCCAAGGGGCGACCTCCTGGTCCTTCCAGGGCCCTGGCAGCACCCAAAACCTTCAACCGTGACTCTTACAGCTAGCAAGGCTTGTTTGCGGTCTTTCTGTGTGGAAACAACTCTGCATCCTCCAGCACGCCGTGGGACATCTTCTGACCAAAGGAGAAGTTCCTGCCACCTTCTGTTGTTGCAGAATCTTTGGCTTCTTCCACCTGGAGGCAGCCCTTTTGCACCTTCATCCGGGGTTTAGTGGGCTCCTGCCCCCCCTGTACACTTGAGTGACTCTTGGACTTGATTCCCTTCTTTTGCAGGTCCTCAGATCCAGGAATCCGTCTTCAGTGCTTTGCAGTCAGTTGTTCTTGCAGAATTCCCTATCTCGACTTTACTGTCTTTCTGGGGTAGTATTCCCAAATCCCTGAGCCCTTGTGTCATGTGCACATGATATGCCCAAGGCACTGCAACATGTAGACAATGATGTCCAACATTGACATACACTTACTAATCTGTAAATGGCAGCAGCCACAGAAACATCAGTGACTAATAATGTTTCATTTTACTCTGTGAATGAATGGAACCACATCATCCGCCCCGGGAATTGATTCACGATTAAACCATGTGGTACACCAGACAAACGAATATGAGTACAAAGGCAACACAATAGAGAATTGTGAGATAAGTGACTCATAAATAGCATACACACTCTCTGTATCAGTCAAGGTTAAACATTTTCAGAAGAGTCAGAACAAGTATTTTGTAAATGAGTAAGTGTGTCACACATGCCAGTATACTTGTATTTTGAAGAAGGTGTCAGAAGCAACACAGGAAGAAGTCTTTTGAAAGGCCATGTTTGGCGTGCTATGTCAGTGGAGGACTCAGCCGTGGGTATATGTCAGTACTGGATAACAATGTGGCACCAACAGTAAAAAAGACTCACACATGTCCCAGCCATTCTGACAGTCTACGTATAGACGTATACGTACAGCCACATTGACAGATGTAACCAACTGTGATGGCTCACCTGTTCTGTGGTGTAAGTTGCCCAAAAGAAAAACACATGAATACAACTATGTGAAACTCACAATGTCTAACACAATGCAGGTAAACAAGGCCTACATCTGTCATCTACATAGAATTAAATGCAACCTTTACAAAGTATCACAGGCATGTAGGTATCCAATCCCCTATAGTCTGCAGTAAAACATATACATGTGAAGACCAAAGAATTGTGTCCAGGTATGTGGTAGACAGATATTTGATACAACAGCAGTGTGTCCTACATAGAGATGCCCCACTTTGCAATACCTATGTGTCAATCCAAGTGTACCATGGCAAATTATCTGATGAAAAACAACAGCTGAAGGATGACAATAAATGGTACAAGTATCCATGGAACATATTTGGAAATAATCACATGCTAAAGTAAGTGAACAATTCAAAGGCTCAGTCATTGTCAGTTAGTGCTGCATCAACATCAGTGACTCCAAACAGACATATGTATGTGTGAGGTTGGCAATGGCATGGCTTATCTGTGGATGGCCAAAAGAGCAAAAAAAATATCAACATACAGTAACTTTGCACATGCCATCAGTGCACATAACATACACTGCTAATGAATGTCTCAAAAGACCTATCACGGTAAGCTACTGCCCAAATATTATTGTCTGCATTTGAAGAGTCTAAAGTATCAGGACATGCTATACTTTTGCTATCACACAGAGAACTGGAAGAAACATGTGGAATAATATTGACAAAGGTATATGTAATAAATATTGGCAAATACTGGTAGAAAGGTGCATGAGTGATTCAGTACACATAATAGACATGCACAGGATTGTTGGTGTAACAATCTCCATAATCAATGACAGAAATATTTTTATTTCAGATGATCTAAGGTATGTGCTGCAGTCATGGGTCATAACCCCAAATAGACATCCCCACACAGAGGCTGAACAGTATTGCAAGAGGAGTAACATTGTCGAAAGAATGTTTAATGTCCCACTTTCGCTGTTTGGACATGTCAGGGGGGAGATTGCTATACACCCCCACAATGGTGTGCAAAATAATCCTTGTATGTTGCTTCCTACACAACATACGAGTATGGGCAAAAGTCCTGTGGGACATGGCCCATGAGGAGCAGGTAGGAGTGGAGGAGGATAAGGATGAGGACAGAGGAGAGGAAGATCACACAATGGCTGGTAAGTGGCAATACAACCACATTGTGTAGAATTACAGTCACAGTTAACAACAAAACACTCACAGCTCCTCAACTTGAATTAGGCCTCAACAGGAAACAATAATGTTGGCAGAGCCGTCGAGTTACAAGGGGCCATGGCGTTACTCATTCAGATCACCTATACATCAACATCAAAGTGAAAAGGCAGGAATTTGCCTTATGGGTAGCATAAGGCACATCCCTTTTCTTTCCCCATGTGCTGGTGTAATTTCATCAGACTAGTGCCAACAAATGCAGCCTTGCACCATGGTGCAAGGGAGTCTATGTTGCATGCAGGATTGTTTGGGTGCAGGAACAAACATCTTCCTGTACAAAGATTTTTCTGGGAGGCATTTTCCTGTTTCCATTTGTTCTGCAGAATGAAAACTTTCCTCTGTGCATACTCTCTGGGAGGTGTAAGCATTTGGTGCATCCCCAGATATATATGGCCCTGTACATTTGGTGACAAATAACAATCCATGGGTGTTGTAGGGGATCACCTACCACAACGGCCATGGAAATCCTCTGTGACACAGAGTAAGCCAACACAGCAATTTGCACTGCCTTGCCTTACACCATAGCTATGCGGCCATTCTAATAGATATGGTTGAAAGGTTTGCACCAGTGCTGCATCACTAAAAGTGATGTTGCCAAGTAGCATGAAGCAATCCCTTTACCCAATTTAAAGACTCAGGGCCTGATTCTAATGTTGGCGGGCGGCGGGAGCCGGCCGCCAAGCTACCGCCGCTGAATGACCGCACCGCAGTCAAAAGACCGCGGCGGCCATTTAGACATTTCCTCTGGGCCGGCGGGCGCTCTCCAAAATAGCGCCCGCCGGCCCAGAGGAAATGCCCCTGCAACGAGGACGCCGGCTCAGAATTGAGCCGGCGGAGTTGCAGGGGTGCGACGGGTGCAGTTTGCACCCGTCGCGTATTTCAGTGTCTGCTTAGCAGACACTGAAATACTTTGCGGGGCCCTCTTACGGGGGCCCCTGCCGTGCCCATGCCAATGGCATGGGCACGGCAGGGGCCCCCAGGGGCCCCGCGGCACCCCCTACCGCCATCCTGTTCCTGGCGGGCGAACCGCCAGGAACAGGATGGCGGTAGGGGGTGTCAGAATCCCCCATGGCGGCGCAGCAAGCTGCGCCGCCATGGGGGATTCAAAGGGCAGCGGTAAACCGGCGGGAGACCGCCGGTTTGCCTCTTCTGACCGCGGCCGAAGCGCCGCGGTCAGAATGCCCTGCGGGGCACCGCCGGCCTGTCGGCGGTGCTCCCGCCGACCCTGGCCCCGGCGGTCTTAGACCGCCGGGGTCAGAATGATCCCCTCAGTGTCCTATATAAAAATCTATACATCATCACGATTGTGAATCATTGTTAGGTGTGATATGGTCTAATCTCATTGTGAGCATTTTACATAATGTATAACTACACAGATGACAGCAGACTCTGTCTTCCTTGCTCAAGTAGGGGCTGTTCAGGTAGTAACAGTATCTTGTACATATATCCATCTCAATTCTGTGAGTTGGTTTGGTCAGGCACATATGATTGTCTCATAATGTACATGTACAGTTTGTGATAACACAGGGTTCCAATTACCAACCTAGTTAACATGACAGCTGATGACCTCAAGACCTTTGAAAGGCGGAGGGACCAGAACCACCACATCAAACGTGTTGTAAAGAGGTACAGAAAAATGCAAAAACTATACACACGTACAAAGTCAACTGGGTCATTGAATGTCCCTCAAACTCCAAGAGCATGAGCAGCAAGATCCACCTCTAGTACACCAACCAGAGTGGGTGCAAGCTAGCGACAGGCCCTACCAGCCCAGGTACCAGTGGCTACATCGGCATCAACACAGATGGTAACCACACTGGCCAGGAGTGTCAGTTATAGGAGTGGCTCCCACTTTAAGTATTTTATATTGTGGGAACTAAAGAAAATCACCACAAGCCTTTAAGAAATCAAGAGGGAGCAGACCACTCTGCGCAGATGGCAGGAACGGCACCGGCCCAGATATTACAACAACTTGCGCAAACTTTGTTTTGGACTTTCTTTTTAAATGGGGTATCATTTAGTTAGTATTTTATTAGATAGCTAGGTATAGAATTACGTAGGGGCATAGTTATACTTGTTTTGCTCCAAATTTGCATCATTTGTTTTACGCAAATTTGATGCAAAACTAACTCCATATTTATACTTTGGCGCTAGACCCGTCTAGCACCAAAGTTATGGAGTTAAAGTCATTTTTAGAATTTTGAAACCTACCTTGCGTCAATGAGATGTAAGGTAGGCATTTCCGTGAAAAAATTACTCTAAGGCCTTAGTGCCATATTTATCCCCTGTGCTAAAATCGTGCACGGGGGGAGGAGAGGTCCAATAATGTTGCAAAGCTTGCTTAGCACCATTATTTACCACCTGGGTCAGGGCAGGGATTAGGGGACCTGTGGGCCTATTTCCATGGTGGAACAGTGGAGGAAGTGGAACCCCATCCCAGGTAAGTATAGGCAAGTACAGGTAAGTAATTTTTTTTTTTTTTTTTTTAAGTGCCATTGGGGGCCTCTCCTACATGACACTGGATGCAATAGCCATGCCCAGGGAAACCTGGTCCCCTGTGCTGGCCATTGGGGTGGTGGGCATGAGTCATGTGGTATAGAATGTTTTGCATCAGAAAATTACGCTAGGCTGGTCAGAGTCATTTTTTTTTACTCTGACATGCCTAACGTAATTGTTTGGTGCAAAACCCCTTCTCCCATACTGCCACCCCCACCCGGCTAACGTCATTTTTTTTTTAACACTAGCCTACCCTTGCACCAGCTTGCACAGTTCCATAAATATGGTGCCTGGCTGGTGCTCAAGAATGGTGCAAGCCGTTGCAAAACATTTTGATGCAAAACTGCGTTAGTGCAGTTTTGCACCAAAAAGTATAAATATACCCCTTAGGAGCATATTTATACTTGTTTTGTGCCAAATTTGCATCATTTTTTGTTACGCAAGTTCAGTGCAAAACTAACTCCATATTTATACTTTGGCGCAAGACCCGTCTAGCACCAAAGTTATGGAGTTAAAGAATGTTTTGGATGTTGAAACCTATCTTGTGTCAATGAGATGCAAGGTAGGCGTTCCCGTGCACAAAATGAATCTATGGCCTTAGCGCCTTCTTTATCCCCCATGCTAAAATCACGCATGGGGGTCAAAGGGGCAAATTATTGGGGCAAAGCTTGCTTTGCACCATTATTTAATGCCTGGGTCTAGGCAGGTGTTAGGGACCTGTGTGGCCTATTTCCATGGATAAGCCCAGAGGTTCCCTCCCCAGGCCCCAGGGACACCCCCTCCCACACCAGAGTTACAGTAGAGGATGGGAGACCCCCATCCCAGGTAAGTATAGGTAATTACAGGTAAGTATATATATTTTTTTTAAGTGTCATTGGGGGCCCTTAAATGGGTCTCCCCTATATGGAACTGGGTGCAATGGTCATGCATTTTTTTTTTATTCTAACCTGCATAATGTCATTTTTTGGTGCAAACCCTCGTTCTCCCATACCGCCACCCTCACCCGGCTCATTTCATTTTTTTTACGCTAGCCTACCCTTTGTGCCGGCTTCCACCATTCCATAAATATAGTGCCCGGCTGGCGCTCAAGAATGGTGCAAGCCGGTGTAAAACATTTTGATGCAAAACTGCGTTAGTGCAGTTTTGCACCAAAAAGTATAAATATGCCCCTAAGTGTTTAGGATAGGTTTAGCGTAGGTCAGTTTCCTCTTTGAGAAGTTTTGTGATTAAGGCCCATATTTTAGCACCGCACTTGCATAATTTTTTGATGCAAAAGCGGCCCAAACTTACAAAATACAATTGTATCATAACCAAAAAGTAGAGTAGCGGTGAGCTTCCCGTCGTCGCGAGATCGTTTAATGATCTCGCGACGACGGGAAGCTCACCGCTACTCTACTTTTTGGTTATGATCACAGGCGTATCAGGGCCTCTTATTCCTGCATTATCACACTAGCTCTCTACCTTACACATCTGCAGCTGCCAGACGCAGCATTACTACTGACAGCTTTACCATTACACTAAGCCCACTCTACTGATCACTGAGCTTCTTTGCTACTTAGCATCACCACTTACCCACATCGGCTACCTACCACAGCCTTGATGAAGTCACCTGTGTGACGAAACACGTGTTGGCTGTATCTCCATGATGACTCAATGGCTTCTAGCAACTGTAAATAAAGATACTATCTGCAAACAGGATCCGTGACTCGTTCCAACTTCATACTTCTTCCAACCTGCATCACGACATCAGGAATATCTATCCTTGCTTTACTGTTGGACATTACATTCTGTGTGCTGTGGCCTTCTTGTCCCACAAAATATATATTTGTTTAGGTTAGTATGTGTAGGTAATTTATGTTTAGGTGTAGTTGATGTGTTTGCATTGTGCCAATATATGTGTTAAGGGGACGGGGGATTGATGTCCAAACTCTTTTGTGCTAAATGATTAGGAACGTTTAAGATAAGTTAAATTAATTTTAGGTAGTGTTAAGGTAGTAGGTTAAGGTAGGTTAGGTTTTGAATAGATTGTGTAAGTTTGTGTAGGATAGGTTGGTTAAGGTTGGTTGAGGCCCTTTGTGTGAGGCCTATGGACAAGAGTCAGTATACCTCACACTTGAGTCACTTTTGTACTTTTCATTATTCTTTAGACACTTTAGACACATTACGACTTTGGTGGTCATATCACAGGACCGCTGAAGCAACTGCAGGCAAAAGACCGCCAGTAATGGATTTTTTTTGCCCACCATATTAGGAGTGTTCCGCTGGTCCAGCAGAACACTCCTAATATGGTGTGAGCGGAACACTCACCACAACATTGACACTGGCTCGTAATTGAGCTGGCGGCAATGTTGTGGTGCGTCAGGTGAAGCAGCACCCGTCATGAATTTCACTGCCCGTAATTCGGGCAGTGAAATGTGCAATGGGGCTGTGCATGGGGGGCCCTGCACTGCCCATGCCAAGTGCATGGGCAGTGCAGGAGCCTTCAGGGGCCCCCGGGACACACCCATTCCGCCATCCTTTCAATGGCAGTGTTTACCGCCATGGAAAGACAGATGGATAGGGACTCATAATCCCAAGGGCATTGCTGCTGGCAGATGACAACCGCTGGGACCGCCAGACTGCAGGCTGGATGCAGCCTAGTGATGTCGGCAGTTTGACCATGGCGGCTCCGCCATGATCTTAATGGGGCAGTCGGATCACCCTGTCTGCAGCAGTCCGACCGCCATTGCAAGACTAGTGGTCTCAAGACAGCCAGCCTCGTAATGAGGCCCTCTTCATGTGAATAGATGCACAGCCCAATGCATATAGTCACCTACTGTTGTACTGTAAGTGTATGTGATTTTGCATGTATAGTGTGGATGATTCTGTCTCTCCAGCTTACCCCATCCTGGATGTGCTGGGACACACACTTATGCCTGACACTTACGCACTCACCCTTGTATTATTGCACTAGTTTGTCATTGTTGCTAGCTTGTAGAAATCATGAATGTGATCCCCACCTGCCTGGATTACCTCAATCATCCTTGGCATTAAGTACTTACTAATGTAACATACCTCTATAGCTTCAGCACAAGTGTGACACCATCAGACACAGAAATGTGTGAGTATCGCGCAGGCTACCTTGAACTACGCAAGTCACAATTCACGTCCTTGCAATTAAATGTTGCACCATTCCGCCACAGTGCCAATTCAATGCGCTCGGCCACACCTACATTTCACTTTACTATCTGGTGTCCATCTAGGCCCACATAAAATCTTTTCTTCCAACAAACACTCATGGTTCTCTGGTGTGCATCACTCGCATTCACTACCACCCCCAGTATAAATGATTACATGACTGAAGGTAGGATGCTCTGTATCATGGACGTCAACACTTGTGTGCTTTCACCCAGCACGTCATGACAGCTGCGTGCAATGTAGTTACATGCTAGTGATTGCATACTTGGCTCTTTGCATGAACGTATGTGGTAATACATCCCATACCCCACACCGGGCCCTCCTCTCAGATGAGAAGTTAATTTTTTGGCAACCTAATACCATCCCATCCTTTTACAGTCAAGATCTGGCTGTATGGGCCAAAGACTGCCCAACATACTCATGGTGAGGGGGTATAGATTGCCACAGTCAGGTTAGTCAGGTTTGCAGTGTACATGCATGATGTGCTGCCCCAGTCCATCTATTTTTTCTTTGCATATGATGATTTGTAATCCTGGTCACTCATTTTCTACATTCCATTACAAGTACCAGATTAGAAAGTTGAACGCTTCTTGCGCTCAGGTGCTGCCCTTCTAGTTTGCCTGCACTGTTTATTTTGTCCCCTATGGACGGCCAAATGACTTCTTTATTCCCTAATGGCAATTTGTAGGTAAAAAAGAGCTGATGTTCATGCTTTGTCACCTCCTTGTCACTGAAATTGTTCTTCCTGTTCCCTTGGGGTTCTGCCTGGACATCCTGGCAGAATATAGGGTTGGTGGGGTTGTTTCCCTGATTGCTGCTGCCCCCTGCCTCCTTCTCCACCTCTCCCTTTATCGGCGTAGATAATATTTTCTTTTCCAATGCATCACTTTTTGAGGGTTTTTGATGCATGACACTCTCCATTGTGACACAAAGATGATTTGCGGCACATAAACATTAGTTTATGACCTAAAAGCAGCTTTCTGACACTTTTGCTGCACATGCATCACTTTTCTCAGTGGCATTAGTCCCATGGAGGCCCCATTTTTTTCCACACACCTTGGGACATTATAGCATGGCTGGCTGTATCATAAATACAGCGCATCTGAGATGTTTGGAAATATTGTACCCCAATGTAGCTTTTTCTGATGCATCGCTGCCTTGCTGCAGCAATACATCAGTGTTCATAAATATGCCCCCCAGTTTCCATAGCAAAAGCCTTTTTTCACCAATGACTCTGGCTCCGTTTGAAGAATCCACACAAATGTTTCAAAACTAGTACGCCATTCAGTTTAACTGCTGCCTTGAAAGTTTTGGATTGATTCATCAGACAGGGGCAGAGAAAAAAGTGGTCCCAAAACACTTTTTCCCAACCCGAACTGTTTTAATGGAATTACACCAAATTTGGATGAAAGAATTGCTCTAGAACATAGGCAGCAGTGTTTTTTACTGCTCCCTAAATCTAGCAACACCAGTTCCTGTGAATGTGTAGAGCAGACAGGGACAGCGGGGGCACTGAGGATCCCCCTGTAGTTCCACTTAATAATTAGCAAGTATATGTATCCCAATTGAGTGGACAATTTACACAAAAATGTGGCTTCTTCTAAGAAGGTCATGATCAATTCTAGCTGTGACGCTCATTTCACAAGTATTAAACCTCAACACGAAGCACTTTCAAATGTAAACAAAACATGTGCCCCAGTTTAAGCTCTCCTTCCATAAAGTACAAACCATCCTAACTTCTTGCTCTTGGCCAAGGGTAAACAAGTGTGTTTTCTCTGCAGTCCCACTTCGAAATTTTATCTAAAATACTTGATAGAGATGATGATGTGTTTTTTTCTTGCATCTCCTGTTGAGAACAGAGTACGTCGGTCTCCCTTTTAACTACTATGAGTAAGCAAATGCGCAAATTGACCTAGAAGATCTGTCCCTTTGGCCTAAGGCTCTCCTTGCTAGGGGTTTGGATGGCTACAGGAGGCTGGTCACAGGCCTGACCTGGGGGCAAGCCGTGCGCAACGAGGGTCGGATTAACATAAGTTAATTTAATATTATTTAGGGGGTGATTCTTACCTTGGCGGGCGGCGGAGGCCGCCCGCCAAAGTAACCCCGCCAGAACACCACACCGCGGTCGTGAGACCGCTGCGGTGATTCTGAGATTTGCCCTGGGCTGGCGGGCGACCGCCAAAAGGCCGCCCGCCAGCCCAGGGCAAATCAACCTTCCCACGAGGACGCCGGCTCAGAATTGAGCCGGCGTAGTGGGAAGGTGCGACGGGTGCAGTTGCACCCGTCGCGTATTTCAGTGTCTGCAAAGCAGACACTGAAATACTTTGTGGGGCCCTCTTACGGGGGCCCCTGCAGTGCCCATGCCATTGGCATGGGCACTGCAGGGGCCCCCAGGGGCCCCGCGGCACCCCCTATCGCCATCCTGTTCATGGCGGGTTTCCCGCCATGAACAGGATGGCGGTAGGGGGTGTCTGAATCCCCATGGCGGCGGAGCGCACTCCGCCGCCATGGAGGATTCACTAGGGCAGCGGTAAACCGGCGGGAGACCGCCGGTTTACCCTTTCTGACCGCGGCTGAACCGCCGCGGTCAGAATGCCCTTCGGAGCACCGCCAGCCTGTTGGCGGTGCTCCCGTGGTCGGTGACCCTGGCGGTGTTAAAAAAAAATTAGAAATTCACTAAAAAAATAAAGCTTACAGGGATGTTATAGTTAGGAAATAAAATCGAAAAAAAACCTTAGAAATTCACTGGAAAACCAAAGGTTACAAAGATGTAATAGTTATGGCCTGAAGTTACATGCACAAAACCATAGAAATTCAGCTGACTCATACCCTCACCATGCCACCAAATTACCCTACATGTTACATCACTGATGGCATTTTCAATGGCATCAGTGTTATTATCACTGCAACATTTGCAATAGAAAATTATTGATGAGAAAACTGTGCATGGAGGGCACGAGTTACATTTACCTTAAGGCATAAGTTATAGAGCATATTTTCCATGGTTTTGTGCATGTATATTCAGAACATAACTATAATGTCCTTGTAACCTTTGATTTTTTTCAATGAATTGCCATGTTTTTTTTAACGCAAAGTAATTTTCATTACTATACGTTAATACAACTTCAAAATATCATCACTAGGAATCTTTAACAGTCAAAACACTATAAAATAAACAGACACACTGTCATGAGGCACTGGGATTCAAACCTTCTACATACTGACAATGGAAGAGCTTTACCATTAGGCCAGGAGTGACCCTTCTGTGCTGTGCCTCAAAATGTAAGTATCGCATTGTTACCAAACATCTTGCTAGTCTGTCTGACATTTTCTCTCTCTCTCTTTTACATCTCAGTATGAGACTGAAGAGATAGAGAGCTAGCTCTCTGCGTCCTGCAGGATCTGGCATTGCTGTTTTAAATAGCAGCTCCCTGCTTGTGGGAACAATGTTTTCATCTGTTTCCCTGCACGTAAATACAGGTAAAAGCTTCACTTTCTGCAAGTGTGAGCTGTTTGACCGCTCTCACTTACAGTAATACAGGGATGTTAAAGTTAGGAAATAGAATTTAAAAAAAATAGAAACTCACTTAAAAAAAATAAAGGTTACAGGGATTATAGAGTTAGGCTCACATTTTAACTATACAGAACCATAGAAATTCACCCGTTATAGTTAGAGTTATCTCAGTAACTATTACTTGTGCCCTAAGCTAACTATAACTCTCACCCTCGCCATGCACTGCTAATTACCCCCAAAATGACAGCACTCATGAAATCTTTGATAACGTCATTGATAATATCAATGTAATATCTGTAACGTAATACACATAATACATAATATAATTAAAAAATGTCATGAGTGCCGTAATTTGTGGTATAATTAGCAGTGCATGGCGTGAGTTACAGTTACCTTAGGGCATGAGTTATAGTTACTTGATATAACTATAATAGGTGAATTTCTATGGTTTTGTACGTATACAATGTGAGCCTAACTATAATGTCCCTGTAACCTTTGTTTTTTCAAAGTATTTTTTAATGTTTTTTTGTAATTCTGTTTCCTAACTACAGTATAATGCCCCTGTAAGCTTTGTTTTTTTTCAGTGAGTTCAATGATTTTTTAAGTTAAAGTAATTTCCATTGCCATATGTTAATCAATCCACCACTATGTATGGTTTTCGGCCATGCGTGATGGCAGTTGACTACAGGGTCTGGCCACAGACACAGCACTGCAGCCAATCCCTATAGCCACCCAACCCCATGCTGCACATGGCCTTTAGCTGTGCACAGCGGGCGTTCACTGCAGGGCCTCGCCTGTGGCCAGGCCCTGTGGCCAATCCCTATAATACCTAGCCCTATGCTGTGCATGGTCTTTGGCCATGCACAGAAGTAGTTGGCCACAAGCCCCTTCCCCCAGACAATTTTGGTCCTGAGAACCACACCCCCTGGGGTCTGGCCTTCTAAAATTTATTTTTTGTGGCAGGAGGCCATGACACTCCCCCTCCATCAGGCTGCTCTTGGCCTCAGGGACCCTATCCCATGGGCCCGAGCCTAAATATTTTTTTTCTTTTTTAGGACGGATCTGTGTGCCCCCCCAGGCCAATCTCGACCACAGGGACCTCATACCACAGGGCCCAGCCCAATTTCTTTTTTTGGGGGGGAATGAGGGACGCATGGCCCTCCACCTCAGGGTCAATCTCGGCCCGGGGACCCTATCCCCATGGACCTGGCCTTCAAAAATGTATTTTTTGGGGAATGGGTTGCACTGTTCCCCTACCAGGCTGATCTTGGCCTCAGGGACCCACCCCCCAGGGCCCATCCAAAATATATATATATATATATTTTTTTTTTGGGAGAAGGGGACCGTGCTGCCCCGTTCCCCTGGGCCTGACCTAAAAAAAAATTTCAGGTGGGAGGGAGGCCATGTGTCCTCCCCCAAGGGCAGATCTCAGCCCCAGTGATCCCATCTCCTGAGACCAGGCCATGTGACCTGGGTGTCCCCCAGGGCACCCAGTCACAATGCTGTGGACCGCGGGGGACCCTGAAGGCTTCCACAATCCCAGCAGGCTCCCCATCTCCTGTGGGAGCTGGCATTGCTGTCACAGACAGGGAGCTGGTATTCTGCCTCTCTGTGACAGCAGCTTCCTCTGTTTCCCAGCCTGCATCTTTGCAGGCAGGGAAACAGAAGAAACCTCGGCTCGCAGCGAGGGAGAGCTGTTTGACAACTCTCTCTTTCTGTGCGCAGAGTGTTTGCTGTGACTTTGCGGCATCTGTCAAAGCTGCCACCAAGCCACATTAAACAGCTATGTCTCTGAGGTTTGCACCCTTGGACATAGCAGGAGCTGGCCCTGTGGGGGTGGTGGTCCTCAGGGCCATTGTAGGCTCCACAAGGGGGGGCCATGCACCCCCCTCCAACGATATTGGCCCAGGGATGTGGTGGTCTCCGGGGCTCTCGAACAGGCCCCTTCACTATTTTTTGTAGCCCTGGGAGGTGGAGGTCCCTGGGGCTGCGGGGGTGCCATGTGGCCCCGGTATGAGTTTACTATTGTGCCCTGGGGATTTGGCGGTTCCCAGGGCTGCAAGGATCCATGGAGCCCCCGCAATGATAACATCAATGTCCCCAGGACTTGTCCCACCTCGGGGCTAGATAGAAACAAGCGTGAGAGCCCACACTTGTTTTTTTTTTTTAAATAAATTATTTTTTGCTCTGGGGGTGTTCCGCCGGGATCCCAGCACCAGAGCTAAGGAGTCAGGGTGTCCCTCCCCTGGTCCCTTTACTTGTTTTTTTACTTTTTTTCTGGTACTTGGCTAAAGCTGAGTCCGAACATGGCTGCCAACACTTCATTTTTGAGTTCATGAGTTCAGCTTGTGGCCCTAGGCTGTGCTTTGAGTATCAGTGCTCTACAACTACTGAAAGGATTTACACCAAATCACAAAATGTCACTTTCGGGACCAGGCCCTACCTTTCTGCCTAATTTGGTTTAATATAGCCCAATGGTTTCTGAGCTATTGGTGTTCGACATCCTATGGGAAGATTAATAGGGAAAAAGCGGTTTGGAACAACTTTAATTCTTGGTCCCCACTTGGCGGATCACCCCGAAACTTTCCAGACAGATGCTGAAGTGAGTTGTATTGTCTTGGAATAGTTTGTGAAGATTCCTCAAGTTATTAGCCAAATAAAACACTTTTTCTAAAGGAACTAGGTCTTAAACTTAAATATAAGTACCTCCACTAAGTAATACACACACACATATATATATATGTACACACACATATATATATATTATATATACATAAACATACACACACACACACACATATATATATATAATTATTCACTGAACAAAACAAAAGTTACAGGCACCTTCGCACCCTTAAGTAACTATAACTCGCACCTTCGACATGCACAGTTTGCCTATTAATAATTTTATTGTGCATGTTGCAGTGATACTATCAAAAATGCTATAGAACATGTCATCAGTGATATAATATGTGGAGTAATTAGCCATGCATGGTGAAGGCGTGAGTTATAGTTACTTTAGGGTGTTGGTCATAGTTACTTGCAAAAACTCTAACTATAACTGCTGAATTTCTATGGTTTTGTACGAGTATATTCAGCACCTAATTATAACGTCCCTGTAAGCTTTGTTTTTTCAGTGAATTTCTAGGGCTTTTTAATGTAAAGTAATTTTAATTACTATATGTTATTCCAACCCCTGGTGTGCACAGACTTCGGCCTTGTGTGGCCGGTGTTGGTCACAGGGCCTTTGGCTGGGTAAGACAGAGGTTGGCCATGGGTCCTGGCTCTGTCACTGGATCTGTGAGTGGGTGGGTGAATCTATGAGTGGGTCTGAGTGGGTGCATGAGTGTCTGACTGGGTGTGTGAGTGGGTGCATGAGTCTCTGAGTGCATGTATGAGTGACTGAATGAATCTGTGAATATTTTTTTTTAATGTTTGCATATCCTTGAATAACCTTGAATATCCTTAAAATCGATAATATATATATTCCAGAATACTGTGCATGGTGAATAAAAATCATTTTAAACCATAACTTGACCCTAAAACACCCCTATATCGCACCCCTGGGGTCAGGGTAGCTCCACTCTGATCCCTTATACCACTTATAATTTCTATTTTCAGTCCCAGGGACCATATCTGATAACTTAAAATGGCAACCTTAACTTTCTAATCAGTTTGTGGCCAGCCAATTACAGCACTTCAATTTGCGCGTGCATTCACAAGAATTCACAAATATTTGTAATATATTCACGAAAGATCCACGGCCCTAAATATACCAATGTATTTTCCTTTTAATATCTCCAAAACTGCTGAATGGATTTCCACCAAATAAGCAAAAGCCTGATCTGTGTACCGAAAGCTAGCTTTCTGCCAAAGGGCCTACCTTAGGGGTGCCTTATATGTAAGAAAAGGGAAGGTTTAGGTCTGGCAAGTGGATACACTTGCCAACTCGAATTTATAGTTAAAACTGCACACACAGACACTGCAACGGCAGGTCTGAGACATGATTACAGAGCTACTTATGTGGGTGGCACAACCAGTGCTGCAGGCCCAATAGTAGCATTTGATTTACAGGCCCTGGCACCTCTAGTGCACTTTACTAGGGACTTACTAGTAAACTAGATATGCCAATAATGGATAAACAAATTACATACACATTTTGTAAAGGAGCACTTGCACTTTAGCACTGGTTAGCAGTGGTAAAGTGCCCAGAGTAACAAAAACAGCAAAATCAGAGTCCAGCACACATCAACAACCTGGGGAACAGAGGCAAAAAGTTAAGGGAGACAACGCCAAGGATGAAAAGTCTAACACCTGGCACACGAGCAGCTAGTCTTAACGTAGGACATAGGTGTGTAAAGTATTTAATAACAACAAAAGAGTAAATAAGTAAATCACAACACACACTAAAAATCTAAAACCAATTAAAAAAATATGAAATAGTTTTATCGTTAAATTGACACCAAAACAACAAAAAATAAATGGAGTGACCCGGAGATATGTATTTTTACAAATTAAATGTAAAAATGTGCTTTCTAGTGCCTTAAAATATAAAGCGCCAACCAGAGACATCTGATAGCACTTGACTGGGACACAATCAAACGTTGAGGTCACCTGCAATGGAGCCCATGTTGGATACACTGAGAGATAGGCCTTGCTCAAAATTTTACCTTCTGACTTAGTCTCTTTTTTGGAGCTTTTTCCCTTCTCATCAGTCGAGGCTCCTCTTCAGGCCGGCTTGCGATGCGACACTTTCAGCTTTGCTTAGCGTGAGGTCCTGGTCAACTCCAGGAAGTCTTGTACATAGGGAAAAGCTCCAGAGCTTCAGTGGGACGAACCTGAAATTCAGACTGGGTAGCTGTTTGACGTTGCCGGCTTGACTCTCATTGACGGGTCAGTCACATTATGGATCTTTTTCACAAAGTAGTCCAAACTTGTCTAAACTTCTGGAACTTCTTCTAGAAGTCCTATTTGGATCCTTGAAGTGTCCACAAAGTTGATCCAAGTTTTCAGAAGCTCTGAGTTGCTATTTGGACATGGGGACTGCAGTTCCCAGGTTGCACCTGGTCGGAATCCTCAAATGGCCACTGGATGCTGGTCGGCTCAGTTTGTCTTGCAGGACTTGATGCAGGGAAATCTGGTCAGCTCCTTTGTACCTGTAGCATACAGGGAGTTTAATCCTGGAGTTGCAGAAGCAAGGCACAGTCCTTCTTGTATTAAAGCCCAAAGTGTGCAGTTGGTGCAATCCTTGTGAGTACAGTCCTTCAGGTGCAGACCAGGGTTTCAGGAGGGCAGTCCTTCTTCTCCACTATCTTCTTCCAGCAGTGATCTGCATTGCTGGCAGCTCTGCCATATTTATCCTTGCTCCTGTGCTGACAAGCAGGGGGCACCACTCACCAATGGAGTGAGGGTGCTACCCTCTGGGGTTGCCAATTCCTGTGAAGTGTGTCAAAAATCAACCCCAAAAAGCAACATTCTTTAAAAATCCAACATGAAAAAAAACTCTCCTTGGATGTTACATATAGCTGAGCCCACCCACTGTTGTGGCTACGTTTACCCAACACACTCTTTCCAGCCCCTCTCCCAATCTAATTACTGGGGCTCATATCTGGCTGGGGGAGCAGGAAATGGGGAAGGTCTAGTTTCTGTCCAAGGTGGCTTTCCCTCCTTTGAAAACCAGTTGGGCCACTCTTCCCCCTTCCTGCTCTGCCATTTGCTGAAGCAGTTCTCCTCCCATCAGATGCTTCCTTAGTTTCAGCCCAGGCCACGTCACACCTAATTAAGGTAGCCTGGCTCAGGATGCTAGAGATTGACCAATCAGGAAAGGGCACTGCAGAGCTAGTTTTGTAACTCCTAGAAAGAGTAACAAACATTTTTCTCTGCACTTGTTATAATAAATCCAATCTTGGCAAGTTGTTGGGTTTATTCTAACTTTTAATTTCATAAGGTAGTGTAGGACTTTTGGAGTACCTTTAATTCCAAAGTAAAATGTAATGTTGCCTTTAATTTTAAAGCAGTCTGCATGGCAGGTCTGCTTTTACAATGACACCATAGACTACAGCAGTGCTCCCATGGGTACCCTAACTAGACTGGGGTTGCTAAATCTACATGCCCTGCCATGTACTGTGGACTTATAGGTAGGCTGTCATTTGCATGTACCCTTTTAATTTTAAACAGAGCACTGGCCCTGGGACTGGTTAGCAATACCCCAGACACAATCAGTGTCAGAAGGCACCAGTATCAGTTAAAAATGAGGGCAAAAAGCGAGGGGGATTCTGCAATCAGCCGAGTTTTCTCACATCTCTCGTTTTACATAAAAAGATAATGCTATGTGTTTCGGTTCTGGTGCGGGTGGTTTTATCATGGGTGGCAGGCATGAGTCACATGAAGGTGTAGTTAGTTTTAGGCTTGAGCATTCAAGAAAGGTTTGAGCTTAGCCACAGCTATGCATCTTGCTCGAAAGAAGTTCAATGGTTAATTTGGTGAGGCAGGCGCATCAACATCAGTGTTTTTTTCTATTTTTAAGAGTAGTCCTAAATGAATTGACCATGATCATACATTTTGAGGTGAGCAATTATCAACTGCTCATCTTAATACGCCATAACTTCAGTGAATGACATGAGCCTTTTTTTCAGTAACAATCCGGAGACCTCGCCTCTCCGGGAGCAGCACGCATCCAATTTATGCGCTGGAGGTTACAGCCTCAAAGGATCTTACAGAACTGTGGGCTGCATTTGCAGATTGGATGAGGCTTCATATGTTGTTATCATATTTGCTCTGACATCTGCTTTTACGGGGTAAGGGTGTAAATTCAACATCAGCTCAAAATTACTTTAGCCAAGCTGAAACTGAAATGATCATTATTGCCTTACCAGGCACTAATGAATAATGATTAACTGCAGGTCCAAATAAATATTGCTATGATGCCTTTGCAGACATAACAGTATGGGCTGCAAGAAGAATTGTGTGTTTACTGAAGACAGCTAATTAAACTAAGTTTCATTGCATTCAGTTTGCCAGAAGGACCCATTTTCACAGCGGAAATTGAGTGGAGGCGTGCATGCATACAAGAAGCAAGCAGGAACAACATCATTCATAGTTCCCAAGATAAAAACTCAATTCAAAACAAATTTACACCAGTAATAACAATCTCATTAAAAAGACGTGGAGCTCTTTCTACAGGATACTGAAGGTTGAACGTGTTTTTCTTTTAGATAATATGTAAAGAGTATACATTTCAGAGTCGCTTAGCAGTTGTAGTTAAGCTTGCTTTCCAAAGAGAGCAGTACCTTAAGATTCAATGCATCACTACCCACACCGTCTTAGATGCAGTTCTAGTTAATGAGCAGGCCAGTTTAGGCGCAAATACGGGTTCGGTTTTCATACAATAACCTGTACTTTATTCTAACGAGGACTTCAGCTCACGTTTTATTTTTTGCCTTCTCATTCAATTACGTTGCAAAGGTTCCACAGGCACTATTGTCAGCAAGAAAATTGACCCTCCAACCGCTTCTTTGTAGGTTAAGACTAGCTGTAGTTGGGGTGCAGAGGTCCTTGGAGCTACTGCCTCTGCTGCACTACTGATAGGCGCGGCCCTGAACTCATGGGCCAATTACGAGTTTCTTCTTAATACTGATGTGGACAGAAACAATAGTTTTTGCTTCTTGAATTGGGAATACAAGGCATACTTTAATTTTGCATGTGGTATTACCATATACAAAATTGCATTGTATGGTTCTGGAAACATATTTTCTGCTCAAGCCTCTTATTAAATACACCTTCAAAAAAAGCCTCAGAATTGGGACATGAGAAGATGATATTAAAATGATGGAAGACCAATGTCTGATGATAGTCCCCTTGTCATCCTTGGACAATTAGTTATCCGGTTTACGAGTACGAGTACGCACACGATTTGTAATTAGAGGTCTGAAATTACCATATTTGGCCAGGCTTCATTGTCTACTCTAGGACTTTTTCCCTTAATAGAACATTTGCAAATGCACTTCAAGCTCTGAATATTTACGTTTGCACGAAAGACAGAAAATGCTTGAATTATATTTGTGCAATATTTTAGGTGGACACAGTTCACAAAGTTTCCTTGTGTAGAGCTTTTTGTTCATCTGATGATGCTTAGATTCTCTCTTACTAACGGAAGTAAGAAAAAACTAATTGAACCTATAAAAACATAAAAAATCTGGCCTTATATCTCCTTGGGTCACCCTCACCCAGAAATGAAGTGAAACTGTTTCTAGATTCTCAAGATCCCTTTCACAAGGCTAATTCTGAAACAGATAGGGCCTGATTTAGATTTCACAAAAGTGAGAGATATCCCGTCTGCCGAATTCTAAATCAGGCCATAATTGGCTAGACTGATGTGTATTATCCGAAAAACTGCAAGTGGACCAGGTAGTAGAGCTGCCCTCTTTGATATTTTGTTCTTATCTTTTGCTTTTATATTTTTTGTTAGGTTGTATTGTGTGAGTGCTTCATTCTTTTATGTGTACAGCAGAGGGAAAACGCCAATAAACACAAACACGTGTGAAATATTTCTCTCTGAAAACGTTTGAGGGCTCTAATACCAAATGACGCTGTTACTGAAATTACATTTGTGAAAGGTTTTAGATCGACGTAATTCTGATTTTTATGGTTAATCACATCGCTTATTAAGTTAATAATGCTTACATTCGAGTTGTTTTCTTTAAATACCACCTCCTCGAAAACACGTGTTCTGACTTCAGGCTAAGCTCCGGAGAAGCCTCTCTACCAACTACAACATAAACACATATGTATAAAGATTCATATTCTACCTCAAATGCCTAATGTCCAGTTTAATTGATAGCAATATCTGTTATCTGAATGCTCATTGATGTCCTTTGTGAGGTGCACGCGCACCAAAGTGGAAGATACCCAACTAATTTTCCAAATTTTGAACTACATCAATTTGAGGGACTATACAATAGATTCCTACCAACACTACACCCGGCGTTGGCTTTCAAGCAGTAGAGACTTCAAGTCAAAGCCAATAGAGAAGGAAGGGGTGAAGGGATTCAAGATGGTGATGACTGAGAGTAGGATTCTCAGTAATGAAGATTGTTGATAAGTAATGGGACAACTGGCCTCATTGTCCCACTTCAACCTAAACATTCAAGCAATGGCAGCAGTAACCATATGTATAAATGCACATCGAAGGGTATTTTGCCATAATACCATATATTTGTTAAACACTGGCTATTAGAAAATGAGTCTCGTATACACTATTCAGAGAAATACAGACACAGTGCTGGCAATGGGTCACCACTGTTACCAAACAGACCTTACTGTCTACTCCCAGATGCCACGGAGACAGACCACTTGCAATTCACCCCTTCGAGCTACAGCCCAATATTTTGAAGGTTCAAATATGATGCGTAAAGACTCTTCATTTGTCCCAGTCATGGCCTCCCTAGGTCACCAGCATGGTAGGTATAAAGATAGGGTGTTGTCTCACATCTAGGCTGTAGTTAATAAAATATGGTAATTCCTATTAAATGACAGAGTTCTGTCAACGTACAGCTTCGCCCCCCTCGATACATTGAATATTTGCAGTTGATCCACACATCTTAATCTTCCTAAAACTCCAGTCTTGGCAGATTGCAACCTCTGCACACCGATGGGCAGATTTATGGAAAGTGGCACGGCATCGAGTACAATGCCACTTTCCCTATGCCCCTTAGCACTCCCCCTACCACCATCATGTGTGCGCCATATTTAAAATACGCACACCATGGCACAGGGTAGGGGGCAATAGCGTCATTTCACATGACGCTATTGATGTACTCTGCAGGTGTAGCACCACAATATTGGCGCTACTCCTGCAGTGTACCAAGGGCTCCATTGTAAAGAATGGAAGCCCCTTTTTAACGCCTTCTCTTGAGCAAGCGTTAAAAGTGCCGTAAAAAATAGTGCAAGGAAATCTCATAGATTTCCTTACGTCATTTATTCAGCTCCCCTAATGGGGGAATGCCTCCTTTCCATACATTATGCCTGGCACAGGCATAATGTAGCGCAAAGGGTTACAGGGTGTGGCAATTCAAGCATTGCACCAACTTGTAAATACGGCACTGAGATTTAGGCCTCATTGGGCCACATTAACGTTATAAATAATGACGTCAATGTGCACAAGGTGGGGCAAGTGGACTATAAATATCCCCCCAGAGTCCCTTGTAAAAACAATGAAGAAAGAAAAGACAAGAGATTGCATTAGGAAAGGTCATCTACAGCGAGAAAATGTTGCATCTGGCAGTGGATAATAAATTGTGTACAAAAAGAATGGAACATTGTTCTAACATTAATCACTTCTTCTTCCAAGAACTGCAAAAATATTGGGAGTTTCTCCACACCAGAAAATCAGATTCAGTGGACCTCCCCAACAATGTATCCCCCCTTGTGGAGCAATCTTGGATACAACCTGCAGCCATGCCACATAAAATATTCCAAGCTTTGGTAAAGAGGCTAAGTCCAGAGCAAACATCTTGACCGGTGAAGGTGCCAAAAGTATCCAACCAGCAAGAGGAACTTTCCCATTACAAGATGTTCACATCAAAACCATTGCCTTCAATGAGCACTCATCCAATGCCTATCCAATGTCATAGAGCCCCCTCCTCAGACACAGCCTGCTGTTTTCCCTGCTGAAAGAATTTATCAGCTTTCGGTGCAGGGCATTGCATCAAGTCATCTTGCTGTGCTGCCCTGATTCAAAAGGAAAGGACAGGAATGCACCATATCTGTGCAATATGGCTCATTCCTGTGCTTTCCCTCTGCATTGGGGATGTTTTGACAGTCTAGCATCAATTCAGGCATCCTTGCACCATGGTACAATGGTATCTGCATTGTGGGCAGGATTGAAGGGTCACATTCTTGCACAAAAACAATCCCCTGAGTTTTTTTCCTCTTTCTATGTGTGCTGCAAAATGCAGAATTCTTGGAAAGAAAAAAAAAAACAGAGAAATAAAGCTATTTTTCATCATTGTACCTTCCCTGGGGAGGCACAAGGTTATGGCACATCCCTAGGTTTATAGGATCATGAAAATATGGGAATGCTTCAAAATCCATCAGTGTTGTACGGAAACATCCAGTGCAATGCCCACGGAATGCCTTCCTCATGCAAACTAAGGCAACACAGTGATTTGCCCTGCTTGTCTTACCCCATATCAATGAGGCCATCCAAAGAAATGCAAAGTTTATTTGTCTTGCCTCATAGGTATGGATGAAAGTTTTGTGCCACTGTTGTGTCCCCTAAGTCCCAAGGTAAAATATCTGACCAGGCCGAACCTGGTTGGTGTGTCTTACTCGTGCTCAATCACGGTTGGCTGATGTGAGAATGTGGTTCTGTCTATCTAATCCACCCCGGATCTTTCACCTTTTGATCACCTATTTGTTTTTAACCTTTTACTGAGGGGGAGCCTCATAACCTGTAACGCACGGTAAAAGGTTTACCACCAGTGTCAGCCTTTTAAGATCAGGCCGATGTGACGCTGCAAGGGTAAGAGGCACTTGTCTGGTTACACATGAACACAAGTGCACCTGCGTGTACACACATGTGAGGGATGTGCACAACTCCTGTCGTGCACAGCCCCGGAACTACGCACAGGTAGCCTGCTGTAGAAGGGACTATGCAGGATGTACACATGTAGGGAAAGTCAGTGGGCTTTACTGTCTTGGCTGTAGTGACACTCCATTATAATCCTATGGGAAAGGCTGCCTTATGGTGCACCTCCAGTCTTCATGGTCCACAGTCTCCAAAGTAGCACCAAGGTACTCTGTAATCTGTGTGAAAAGAACAATTCTGTAAAGTGCAAAAGCATATCTGTGAACCTTATGGGATATCTAAGAATGTCATATTTCCCTGATTCAGGTGAGGATCAGAGACCAGTTTTTTGATGACCCTGCTGGGCTGGGTTAATTCATTTTCTCTCCAGCTACAGGAAAAAATACCTAACCCATCAAAGGGAGCAATTAACAGTACTTATGTCAGCTCCAGAGTAGGAAAGGAGTGGGTGAATTGCTATACATCAATCAGCCAGCTGTCATCCTCTGCCAGGAAGAGGGACTGCCACAGTCTACGCAGCAAAGGAGGTAGTCCAGAGCCTTGGAATTACCCCAGAGGAGGGCTCCTTTGAAGATTTGCTTGGGAAGACCCTGGCAGTGATGTCAGTGAGGGATGGACCTGAGACCCCCAGAGCACATGTCACAAGTGACTCCTGGGTGATGCCATTTTGAGCTATCCTAGAAGACTGTGCAGGGAGGTTGGGACAGGGGCAGAGAGATGATGTGGCAGGAGAGCTATTGCTTTCATATTCACCCCATAATGCCCTCCAAGCCTGGCCACATTTTTGCCTAAAACACACTCGATTTGGCTTCAAGGTGGCACCAGGAAAGTGGGGTCACAGCCAAAAGGTTGAACAAGTATGAGGGGGGCTGCAGGGACAGCACAGCCTCCCCACAAAAGAATTCACAAATCCCCACTCTATATATATCAAGGTTTTTGAAGGAATTTCACACACTCTGCAAGGCTGGAGTTCTAGCTATAGGGGCAAGAATTATGGCTGAGATCCTTGTGCCCTGGTCTGTTTAAAGAAAGATATTTGTGTTTGTAGACACTCTCCAGGGGTGAAAGCAGGTAATTGCAACATTGTACTTACAAATGTGATGCATTTTAGGGGCCATGAGAAACTGCCTTATATTATATTAAAGGTTATTTTAATGGTATGTTGCAAACCTCCCCTAGGGGTGAAAAGGTATAATTGGACAAGGGTAATTATAAATGTGAAATTTGGATTGCGTTATTCTTTTTTTAAAGTAATGCAGCACTCACCAATAACACACACATACTTAGACCATTTAACCTGTGAATGTTTTAATGGAGCAATGTCACTGACAATGATTCATGTCCAAAGTATGCATGTTTTATTGGCAAGGTTAAGTGGGTTACTTCAAATTGATATTCCATCCTGTCATTTTAATAGAAGTAAAGGTTTTGACATGTGATTGTTGTACTATCCGTTACCTTTTGGGTGGAACAAGAGTGATTAGG
Organism: Pleurodeles waltl; assembly: GCF_031143425.1. Taxonomy (NCBI): domain Eukaryota; kingdom Metazoa; phylum Chordata; class Amphibia; order Caudata; family Salamandridae; genus Pleurodeles; species Pleurodeles waltl. The sequence goes on along the minus strand of NC_090448.1, from coordinate 196,866,525 downwards.
CAATGCCCCAAGACGCATTTCTATCCAATTATGTATATTTGTAAATTGCTACATTGTATTGAGTAGTATATCTGTAATAATTGAGCTTTTACCTTTTTCAAAAGCAAAAGCACAGATTGGACAAGCATTTATTGAGATTTATTATTGCGTACCTGTGTCTTGGGATTGCTAGCTCACAACACCTCCCTTGAGTAGGCCTTGGACTGCTCTGCTTCACTACCCTGTGAGAATCAAGGGTTACGGTGGGGTGTTTGGTTCCCAGTGGAGGACATAAGAGGACACATTACTTGTGCAGGCCACACAACTAATGACCCATTTTCTAACAGCTTGAAATCAAATATAGGCCTGCATCTAACACAACTATTGACAGCCATTGGAGATGTGTGCTTTTAACCACTATTTTTTACTTAAACATTTAGAAGTTCATATGCTCTGTTCTCCTTATTTGATGATTTTTGTCATTTTGGTGTTATTTTGTTCATTACATATTACTCTATTTATAAATTGTTGTGGGATTGTGCTGTGCTATCCTTTTGACCTTTTAAATGTTTGATAAATGTAAATGCTTTACACATTTTGTATCTTAAACCATAGCTACAAGGGGTTGAACTTGGGTTTCAATTACTGAAACGTTTCACGGTACCTAACAAGATAGGACTTTTTTTACTTTCCACCCTAATTAATAATGCACTTTCTCACAATTATATTTTAGCAAAAGGGAGCAAGCACTTTCTCTTTTAGCAGTCAAATAAATTATGCTCTCGTTGCATCACCATGTATACATCTATATACATTTTGGACTGGGCCATGTCAATCCAAAGGGATTAGGGTTCAGCACAAAAGTTGACAAGAGCAATCCCTTACACAGAATATGAGGGCACTGAATTTGGACGCAGTAGGCAATGAGCATGCACATTTTTGGGACAAATTGCAATGTGGTAATGCAGAAATATGTAAGAAATGTGTAGCTATAATTGAGGGAGAGTCCAAACTGCCTCGGATTTACTGCAATTGCACTGCTTATTGGTTTGCACATAATGAAGTGTTGTGAGTACCACCAAAGACAACCATGATGAGGCAACTAATGCAAAAACAGCAAATGATGTAGCAGATGCCTGCTTTCTTGAAATTGTCTCGATTTTCCATGCAATCATTACTTTTTGTAGTTCTGACACAGGCTTGGTGTCTGCTCCAAATCGTACATTCAAGGGGCATAATTATTTCAGCATTTTCATTGTTATTTAAGGTGGTGTAAGTAAGTTGCACCAAACACATTAAAAAGTTCTAAGAGCATAGAAATCAAGAAGAGATAATGCTGATGCAACTGAAACAGATTTGTCACCAAACTAATTTGCCATTAATACTACTGCAGTTATAATGTACTGGCATGGGCTGCTGCTGCAAAGACTTGATTAAAGTATAGTAAACATGAACTTTATTATATATAACTACATTGAATACAAGCATGAGGTCACAGTCCACCTGCATGCAGGTAAGTAACAGTCTGAAATGTAATGTTTCATATTGCTTTAAACTGAACTTCTTCTACCCAGTATTTGTAAAGGAATGTTGGACTAAGGCAATCATGAACAATTATACACTAACTCACACCTTTTGCCAATGCTGAGAGGTACAGATATACAAGGCCCTATCTCCTCCTTACACAACACTAGCATCATTTTGTTACGCTAATGTGGCTGAAGGAGACAATTTTCGCTGTGCGCTATTTACAAAGTGCACAATGCATCCATTGCACCACTTTGCGAACCCTAGCACACATATTATGGCTGCATCATTCATAATGTATGCAAGGGGGGCGTTCTGGCATTAGGAGGCCTGCAAGAATGGTGCAGTGAAATCTACCTCAGTTTTGGTTCTCCAGAGGTAAAAAAATCATTAAGGCCCTACTGTCTCAAAGTTCTAGGAAATTTTCACCTGGGTATTCTGGCAGCCTATAGCTCTTAAGGGCAGGCTTTTAGGCACCAGATATCTTGTTCTCATGGATCAGTAGAAGGCCATTTGTGATCAGGAACCTGTCTGCTTTTTGTGCCTCTCAAGTAGGAAAACAGGAGGCCAACCATTTAACGCATGGAGAGCAGTTCCAATTCTTGGGTGCCAACAGGATTTGGGAGCCCTTGAGTCTTTGTGAGAGCACTTATCCCAGAAGCCCTCATTCAAAGGAGATGAATGACCTGAGAAATTCTACCATCCAACTCCAAACCATTTTCCTGTAATCCCTCCCCTCCTTCTACATCACTTCCTACTTTTTACTGTAACTCAACAGGCAGCTCCAAAGCTACTCTCCTCTTCAGATAAACATGTGAAATCTGTGTTTTTCAAAAATGGTTCATGGCTCTCTGGAAGGGTCCTGGGAGTGGATTGGAGAAAACACCCTTGGCATCTCAAGGCAAAAGAAGTAGTGCTAGACCTGGTCATTGTTGTCCCAGCTATTTCTGTACACTCCCAGCTATTTAAATCCTGCTAACTGGTCAGCAGTTAAACTCGGTGGAAACAGAGGCAGGCCACTGCCCTCTTACCCAGAGTTGTTAACCTCTAGAATGTGAAGGATGACCCATCCACATCATGGTTGATAGGCACAGTCAAAGAAGTAGGCTACCAGTTTTATCAGGAAACATGTGGATGGTAGTAATTCTGCAGATCCTTACAGCTTTCCAAACTTTCCTCATAGAAATGTGAGGAAAATGTGTTATTTTTGTCAGAGTTTATGGACTGTAGGACAATATGAGTATGAAGACATACGACGATCTTTGCATATCCCATCACCCTAGACTCATCTGGGAGTCTAGTTTATCTAGTGGCCAATACTGTCAGGGATTTATAGTTTTGACAAGGTGACAGCCTATCAAGGACCAAATCCAACAGCTACACATGCCACCAAAAGAGTAATGTTTGATTTCAAAAGATCAACATCTTTGTGTAGCGTTTTGGGCCCTTTCATGTTGCGGGCACTAGGCCTAACTACACAAGTGGGGAACAGGGTTAATCAAGAAAAGTGTGGCGCTACACAGGCATAGAGCATTTTTTATCATCTATTGGATAAACATCCTGTTAGAAATGGGTTGTTTGGTTGGCAATCAGGTTACCCCTTGTCCAAGCAAGGACCCTCACTCTAGTCAGGGCAAAGGACAAACACACCTGGTTAACCCTCCCTCACCCATTTGGTAGCCTGGCACGAACAGGCAGGCTAAACTCAGAAGCAATGTGTAAAGTGTTTGTACCAACACACACAGTAATAAAGTGAAAACACTACAAAATGGACACCACACCATTTTAGAAAAATTGAGAATATTTATCTAAATCAAACAAGAACAAAATGACAAAAATCCAACACACACAAGTCAAGATATGAATTTTCAAAAGAATAAGATTCTTACTCCACAGGAAACAATGGAAACAATAATTTTGCACAAAATACCTGGTTTGCATAAAAAATAAAGCCTTGCGGGTAAGCATTTGTCAGAAAAGTGATCGATGCGCCATTTCTTTCCTCCCAAGGGAGGTAGTGCAACATTTCTTCTCTGGTCAGGTCAGCGATGCATTGATTTCCAGATGGGGCACCTCAGATCCACGCAGAGTCAGGACGACTTTGACGCCCATGGATGATGCGTGGAAAATCTGGTCACATGGTGTTGGAAAACCATGCTGCTTTGAGTTTGTGTCATTTTCAGCAGCCGCAAGCAGGTGTTGTGCGTCGTTTCTCCAGCCGTGATGCATCGATCTCCAAGCCGCAATGCAGGTAGTGCATCAATTTCAGCCGCAAAGCTGGTAGCCTGTCCTTTTTCAGCTGCGTTGCAGATGGAGCATTGAAAATTTCCCCGCATGTCATTCTTTGCTTATATTTTGCGCTCTTGTTCTGCCAACTTTACCTTTTAATGGCCCAGGAACTTGATAGAACACCACTTGGTAGGGCTGGAGTCTCAGCAGAGAGTCCAGGCATAGCCCATTTAGGTGTAAGTGACCACTCCTCCCTCCGCTCTAGCTCAGATGGCCCATCATGATATGCAGGCTACACCCCAGCTCCGTTTGTCTCACTGTCTAGAGGGGATTCACAAACAGCCCAACTGTCAGTCTCACCCAGACAGGGAAACCACAAACAGGCAGAGTCACAGAATGGTTTAAACAAGAAGTGTAGCATTTTCAAACTAACAATCTAAGAACCAACTTTACTAGAAGATGTATTTTTAAATTGTGAGCTCAGAGACCCCAATCTCCACATGCCTATCTGCTCCCAAAGGGAATCTGTGCTTTAATAATATTTAAAGGTAGCCCCCATGTTAACCTCTGAGAAATAGGACTTGCACAGTGAAAACCAAAGTTAGCAGTATTTCACTGCTAGGGCATGTAAAACAGATCAGTAAATGTCCCACCTTTACCAAGGGCATACCTTAGGGGTGTCTTACATGTATAAAAAGGGAGGTTTAGGCCTGGCAAGTGGGTATACTTGCCAGGTCGACTGGCAGTGCAAGACTGCACCTACAGATACTGTAGTTGCAGGTCTGAGACATGTTTGATGGGCTATTCATATGGGTGGCACAACCAGTGATACAGGCCCACTAGTAGCATTTGAGATACAGGCCCTGAGCACCTCTAGTGCACTTTACTAGGGACTTACTATTAACTCAAATATGCCAATCAAGGGTAAACCAATCACCACTACAATTTACATAGAGAGCATATGCACTTTAGCACTGAATAGCAGTGGTAAAGTGCCCAGAGTCGTAAAGCCAACAAAAACAGGTCAGAAAAAATAGGAGGAAACAGGCAAACAGATTGGGGAGGACCCTGCAAAAAGGGCCAGTTCAAACATTTCCATTTGTGCCTTTCAAATGTAAGCTAGTGTGCAAGAAATTCACCTTGTCTGCATGGTTACTCCAGATTTGTTTCATTTTTCTAGACCCTATTTTTGCTGTTTTTGTAACTCTACACATTATCCTTGCTAAACCAGAGTAAAATGCATGTGCTCCTCATTTAATCATGGGTAAATCGACTTATTCCTAATTGGCAGACTTATTTTGCCAATAAGTCCCTAGTATATGGTGTCAGAAATGCACGTTCTTGGTTTGCTTTTTGAATCTACCTCTGACCATGTTTCTGAGACTGACTCTGCATCTGAGGTGGAAGAGGAAGTCCAATATTCTGGCACTGAATTTTCTGTCCTGAAGGAATCTTCTAAATATGAAGCCACTCTCAGTGTTGAGGAAGGGCCTCTTTTAGAGGAGGACACTGATATGCCAATAGTTCAGCAAGAGTAATCTGTATTGCAGCCAAGGGCTGAAAAGCTTTCCATTCTAAGTGTTGAACTCTGAGTTGCCCCAAACATGGTGCAGTCTATGTTGTCTGCCTTTAGTGATGTCGCAGGTCTAGAGTTAATACTGTAAACCTTTTGCCTATACGTCTATTTTAGTTGTTTATGGGCAATGTATTTTTGGATGAGATTGTTGACTAGACCCTTTTGTCAGTCAGTCAAGAAACTTTATTTTGGCCATAGGGGCCATAAAAGCACTTTGCAGCAATAAATAAATACACATGGTTATATTGAATATGTACAGTACATGTAACTAAATAAAAATAATAAAATTAAGTGCACTCCAAGAGTAAATTGATACATTCTCACTAAAACCATTATACAGATAAAAGTTTTCCTCTAAAAATCCAACTAGCCCCAAGGAACTTGGCAACAGCAATCACTAACATCAAGCTAGTGTCTGATATGAGAATTCGAAGGGCTATGTCAGACCTGCGGACTCCCAGCAGTCTACAAGCCGGGGCCAGCCATTTCCTGTGAGAGGCAGCGTATGCAGCGCAGACAAATAAAACATGAGTAAGGTTTTCAATAGGTGCCTTGCAGGCTGGGCAGATGGTTGTTTCTTCATATGACCAACGACTGGTAAGTGATCTTAGTGGCAAGGTGCCTAAGCGGAACTGGAAGTACAATTTCCTTTCTTTAGGCACTGTGATTATGTCCCAGAAGGCTGTGTATTTGCACATCTCTTTAAGGTTGGCAAATTCACATGATAGTGTGGAGTGAAGTGCAACCCCCCGATCTTCAGAGTCTCCAATACAATTTTTTTAGGGCGATTTTTTTATGGAAAGGAGGCAGTAGTTGGAGAGTCCCAGAGTTCTCTAATCCCAAGCAAATAAAGTAACCCCTTGATGTGTCTGAGCCAGGGGATACTATGAGAGTGATCAATGTAGGAAAGTACCATCTTGCCTGGCATGTTACCCCCATTTTTATTTGTGTGTCAGTTTGTTTTTGCCTGTGTCACTGGGATCCTGCTAGCCAGGATGCCAGTGCTCATAGTTGTGGCCTGTATGTGTTCCCTGTGTGGGGCCTAACGGTATCACTGAGAATCTGCTAACCAGAATCTCAGTGTTTATGCTCTCTCTGCTTTTAAAATTGTCACTGCAGGCTAGTGACCATTTTTATCAATTCTAATTAGCACACTGGAACACCCTTATAATTCCGTAGTATATGGTACCTAGGTACCCAGGGTGTTGGGGTTGCAGGTGATCCCTATGGGCTGCAGCATTTCTTTTGCCACCCATAGGGAGCTCAGACAATTCTTACACAGGACTGCCACTGCAGCCTGAGTGAAATAACGCCCACGTTATTTCACAGCCATTCTACACTGCACTTAAGTAACTTATAAGTTACCTATATTTCTAACTCTCACTTGGTGAAGGTTAGGTGCAACGTTACTAAGTGTGAGGTCACCTTGGCACTAGCCAAGGTGCCTCCACATTGTTCAGGGCAATTTCCCCGGACTTTGTGAGTGCGGAGACACCATTACACATGTGCACTACATATAGGTCAATACCTATATGTAGCTTCACTATGGTAACTCCGTACATGGCCATGTAACATGTCTAAGCTCGTGGAATTGGCCCCCAAGCCAATTCTGGTATTGAGGTGCCAATATCATTCATCCCCGGGGCTCCAGCATGGACCCTGGGTTCTGCCAAACTAGCTCTCTGGGGTTTTCTCTGCAGCTACCGCTGCTGCCAACCCTCAGACAGGTTTCTGCCCTTCTGGGGTCTGGGCAGCCCAGTCCCAGGAAGGCAGAACAAAGGATGTCCTCTGAGAGAGGGTTTTACACTCTCTCCCTTTGGAAATAGGTGTTAAGGGCTGGGGAGGAGTGGCCTCCCCCAGCCTCTGGAAATGCTTTGAAGGGCCCAGATGGTGCCCTCCTTGCATAAGCCAGTCTACACTGGTTCAGGGAGCCCCCAGTCCCTGCTCTAGTGTGGAACTGGACAAAGGAAAGGGGAGTGATCACTCCCCTGTCAATCACCACCCCAGGGGTGGTGCCGAGAGCTCCTCCAGTGTGTCCCAGACCTCTGCCATCTTGAATGCAGAGGTGTGAGGGCACAATGGAGACCTCTGAGTAGCCAGTGCCAGCAGGTGATGTCAGAGACCCCTCCTGATAGGCTAATACCTGGTTATGTAGCCAATCCTTCTCTGAGGGCTATTTAGGGTCTCTCCTGTGGGTTCCTCTTCAGATAACAAATGCAAGAGCTCACCAGAGTTCCTCTGCATCTCCCTCTTCGATTTCTGCCAAGGATCGACCGCCGACTGCTCCAGGACACCTGCAAAACCACAACAAAGTAGCAAGAAGACTACCAGCAACATTGTAGCGCCTAATCCTGCTGGCTTTCTCGACTGTTTCCTGGTGGTGCATGCTCTGAGGGCTGTCTGCTTTCACCCTGCACTGGAAGCCAAGAAGAAATCTCCCGTGGGTCAACGGAATCTTCTCCCTGCTAACGAAGGCACCAAACTTCTGCATCACTGGTCCTCTGGGTTCCCTCTCATCCTGACGAGCGTGGTCCCAGGAGCTGGATCCAAGTGACCCCGACAGTCCAGTGGTCCTTCTGTCCAAATTTGGAGGAGGTAAGATCTTGCCTCTCCACGCCAGAAAGTAATCCTGTGTACTGTGTGATATGCAGCTGTTAGGACTTCTGTGCACTTTTGCAAGGATTCCTTCGAGCACAACACAGACAAGGTCCCCAGCACTCCGTCCTGCATTGCTCAACTCGCTGAGTTGACCACAGGCTTCGAGGGACCCTCTTTTGTTGTGTTGAGACAACCGCCATGCTCAGATTTCTTTAATGCCTGTTCAAGTGCTTCTGCAGGTGCTGCCTGCTTGTGCATGGGATCGCTTTGTTGCTGAGCGCCCCCTCTGTCACTTCTTCGAAGGGGCAACCTCCTGGTCCTTCCTGGCCCCGGGCAGCACCCATTATCTTCAACCACAACTCCTGCAGCTGGCAAGGCTTGTTTTTGGTCTTTCTGCGTGGAAACAACTCTGCATCCTCCAGCACCCCGTGGGACATCTCCTGACCAAAAGAGAAGTTCCTGGCGCTTTCCGTTGTTGCAGAATATTTGGCTTCTTCCAACCAGAGGCAGCCCTTTTGCACCTTCGTCTGGGGTTTACTGGGCTCCTGCCCCCCTGGACTCTTGCGTGACTCTTGGACTTGGTCCCCTTCCTTTGCAGGTCCTCAGGTCCAGGAATCCATCTCCAGTGCTTTGTAGTCAGTTGTTGTTTTGGCAGTACCCCCTATCTCGACTTTACTGTCTTTCTGGGGTAGTAGGGTAATTTTACTCCTACTTTTCAGGGTCTTGGGGTGGGGTATCTTGGACACCCTCAGGGGCATATTTATACTCCTTTTGCGCCGGAATTGCGTCGTTTTTTTTGACGCAATTTAGACGCAAAACTATCTCCATATTTATACTTTGCCGTTAGACCCGTCTAGCGCCAAAGTCCATGGAGTTTGCGTCATTTTTTAGCGTGGACACCTACTTTGCGTTAATGAGATGCAAGGTAGGCGTTCACGTCTAAAAAAATGACTCCGAGGCATGTGCGTCGGATTTATACTCCCGGGCAAAATTCACGCCGGGTAAAAAAAAATGACGTACGGCCGCTTTTGTGCCGTTTTTTAGCACCTGCAAAAGGCAGGCGTTAAGGGACCTGTGGGCTCTGAAGGAGCCCAGAGGTGCCCTCCCATGCCCCCAGGGACACCCCCTGTCACCCTTGCCCACCCCAGGAGGACACCAAAGGCTGGAGGGACCCATCCCAGGGACATTAAGGTAAGTTCAGGTAAGTGTTTTTTTTTTTGGTGGCATAGGGGGGCCTGATTTGTGCCCCCCTACATGCCACTATGCCCAATGACCATGCCCAGGGGACAGAAGTCCCCTGGGCATGGCCATTGGGCAAGGGGGCATGACTCCTGTCTTTGCTAAGACAGGAGTCATTTCTATGGGGGTTGGGAGTGAAAAATAATTGCGCAAATCGGGTTGAGGCGAAAAAATTGCCTCAACCTGACTTGCCCCATTTCTTAACGCCCAAGCCCCATATCCCCCTATGCCGGCGCTGCCTGGTGTACGTTTTTTTTTTTCACGCACACCAGGCAGCGCCGGCGGCTAACGCCGGCTAACGTCATTGAATAATTAGGGCGCTAATTTTTTTGACGCAAAACTGCATTAGCGCAGTTTTGCGTCAAAAAGTATAAATATGGGCCTTAGTGTTTTCTTACACTCTCAGTGACCCTCTACACACTACACTAGGCCTGGGGTCCATTTGTGGTTTGCATTCCACTTTTGGAGTATATGGTTTGTGTTTGTGTTGGAGGATGCAGAGTTGTTTCCACGCAGAAAGACCACAAACAAGCCTTGCTAGCTGCAAGAATCGTAGTTGAAGGTTTTGGGTGCTGCCAGGGCCCAGGAAGGACCTGGAGTTCGCCCCTTGGAGAAGGAGACAAAGGGGGTGCTCAGCAACACAGTAAGCCCACACAGAAGCAAGTAGCGCCCGCAGAAGCACCTGAACAGGCGTTCAGAAGATCTGAGAACGACAGTCATCTCAGCACAACAAAAGAGGGTCCCACAGAGTCGGAGTCCAACTCAGCGAGTTGGGCAATGCAAGATGGAGTGCTGGGGACCTGGGCTAGGTTGTGCATGAAGGAAGTCCTGAAAAAGTGCACAGAAGCCCTAGTAGCTGCAGTTCACGCAGTACACAGGATTACTGTCTGGCGTGGGGAGGCAAGGACTTACATCCACCAAATTTGAACAAGAGGGCCACTGGACTGTTGAGGACACTTGGACCCACCTCCTGTGTTCCAGGGACCACACTCGTCAGGATGAAAGGGGACCCAGAGGACCAGTGATGCAGAGGTTTGGTGCCTGCATTGGCAGGGAGAAGATTCGTCGACCCACAGGAGATTTCATCTTGGCTTCCAATGCAGGGTGAAGACAGAAAGCCCTCAGAGTAAGCACCACCAGGAAACAGTCAAGAAAGCCAGCAGGATAAGGCGCTACAATGTTGCTGGTAGTCTTCTTGCTACTTTTTGCGGTTTTGCAGGTGTCTGGGAGAAGTCAGCCGTTGAGCCTTGGCAGAAGTCAAAGAGGGAAGTGCAGAGAAACTCTGGTGAGCTCTTGCATTCGTTATCTGGTGAGTGTCAACACCAGGGCAGTGTGCGCTCTACAGTCGACTAGAATGCAAAAATCCAGCACTCTCAAGACAATGTAATTTATGCATTGTGCCAATATGTTGTTGTTTAACCTTTTGCATTGCAGGGTTCAATCCTGAAGACTTATTTTTAAGGTGCTTATAAATATTGTGCTTTTGCAATGTATTGCTGCAGGCTTTCAAAGTGTGTCAGGGTGTGGTCCCTTTCCAGGGCCTTCTAGAAGCTTTCACTGCAGCATGCTTGGGTGTGGTTGTGGCTGGGCCAAGACTCTATAAAAGGGAGCCGGCCCAGCTCCACATGCTCACTATTCAGAGGTCCTGGTGCAGAGCAGCAGCAACTTCCTGAGCTCCTGTTCCGGTGGCCTACTTTGATCCTCCAGGCCTCTGCCCTTCATACTACTTTGGTGATCCTTAAGCAGGGCGGTAAGATGGTGGGTGGGCTGTTTCCCCGACACCGTTATCGAGTGTGCTCAAATTTTTGGGCCTAATCTTGCATAACAAAACAACTTTATTCTTGTGCGTGTAAATGTGCGCTTGGTCGTTTTTTATGGCATTTACAAGGGAGCATTTGAATCGGCAAGACACGCAATTCTTTCCTTGAGTTTAATTCATGTGATTCATTGTGCACTACCATTTCTTGGCAGTTTCCTGGTGGCATTTGAATCGGCAAAACGCGTGATTTGTTTTTTCATGCTTAATTCATGTTACTCATTGTGCGCTACCATTTCTTGGCAGTTTCATGGTAGCATTCGAATCGGCAAGACGCGCAATTCTTTCCTTGAGTTTAATTCATGTGATTCATTGTGCGCTACCATTCCTTGACAGTTACATGGTGGCATTCGAATCGGCAAGACGCTCGATTCCTTCTTCGTGTTTACTTCATGTTATTCATTGTGCGCTACCATTCCTTGACAGTTACATGGTGCCATTCGAATCAGCAAGGTGCGCAATTCCTTTTCTGAGTGCAATTCATGTTACTCATTGTACGCTACCATTTTAAGGCATTTGACATGGTGGCTTTCGAGTTGGCAATTCGTGTGATTTATTCCTTGAGTCTAATTCGTGTTATTCTATGGTATTTACTATTGATGTGAAAATCGCAAAGTGTGCAATTCATGTTCTGACAATTTGAGAGAAAAAAAAGCCAGAGTTTTAGATGTAATGTTATGTGTTCTTAATATGCTTCTCAAACACGATTCATATGATGTTTTAGAAATCATTCAGATTGTTTCTTAATCCTGATGCATAGGATAATACTTGAATCTGAAAGTTGCAATTAACCTTTCTTGATTCCCTCACAGGCATCCAGTCATTTTGAAGCCTAGTCATTTTAAGTTTTGTACTTGGGTTGTTCATGTTTTCAGAATGACAATGGTTAGAGTCATAGCCTAGTACTGATTCATATGATGTAATTTTGATATTGTGTGTTTTAACCTTTTTCTTCCTACAGGTCTTCTTCCCAGCTGTTCCCTTCCTAATCCCCTTTTCCCCACTTGGACTCCCTTAGACTCCGTGACAATTCTAATCAGAGTATTGGAGCTGTCTTGTGGTGGAAGTGTTGGGAAGGTGCACAAACCCCGAGGATCTGGTGACTCTGACAGAATAGTGAGCCCACAAATTATTATCCTCCTGATTTGTGTATGTTCTCAGCATGGCCACACTGGACGAGCTAGTCAAGGCTATCACCCAGCTCCAGGCAGAGGTGGTATCATCAAAAGATTTGGCAACTAGCCTAGCTGAGAGAGTGAGTCAGTTACAGGATAAGGTAGAGAAGAAAGAACAAAGCCCCACATGTGTGTCTTGGCCAGGTACTTCTTCTCAGACTGGAGGTAATCCAACAAACATTTCCCTCAATGTTCTTTCAGCCATTCCTTTAGCTCCCCCAGAACGTTTCTCAGGTGACACCTTGAAAGCACAATCTTTCCTGGTTCAAGTGGAACTACACTTCACCTGCAGACCACATACTTTCCCAGATGCCCAGTCCAAAATAGCTTTCTTGTTATCATATCTGTCTGGAGATGCAGCTACCTGGGCTATTCCTCTTGTGCGTAAAGACAGTCCCCTGTTATACAACTGGAGAAATTGTGTTCACAAGTTTGAGTGAGTTTTGGATTGTAGAACTGTAACACTGTCAGCAGATCGTGAATTATTAGACTTACGCCAAGGGAATCAGGACTTAGTGTCATATTTAGCCAACTTTAATCTGTTAGTTGTTGAGACATCCTGGCCTGAGGAAAAATAAGTGGCCTTGTTTTACAAGGGACTCAAAGTGGAGCTAAAGGATATTTTAACGCAAATCGACCCGCAACCTACAGACTGTCAAGAATTAATAAACCTTGTCTTGAGGCTTGATCATCGTTTATCAGAACGAAAAGGAACGCGCAAAAAAGACTGAAAAATATTCCTGGCTTGTTCACGATAATAGAGACTCAAGATTTCTAAAAGAAAGAACGCCAGAACCAATGGAAATTGCAACCATCAGGAGACCTTTGACCAAAGAGGAAAAGGACATACGCAGAAAGAATGGACAATGTCTCTATTGTTGGAGGAAGGGTCACTTTGCCAAAGATTATCCAATCAAACTAAAGAGCAAGCGAGGTCCAGTTCAGAAGGTTGCAGCCAATGCACCAGTCGAGTCGGAAAACTAAAGCACCCAAGATGTAGAGAAGGGTTGCTCTTGGGTCTCACCGTGGACCCTTCACAATCTAGGCATCTCAAACTGGGAATAAGAGTTCAGGTTAAGAAGAAAACCTACTTCAAGAAGGCTCTAGTCGATTCTGGGGCTACTGGGAACTCTGTTGGCGCCCAATTGGTTCGTGCAAGGGCGAATCCGATGTATTGAAAAGAAGACCCCCGAAATCATCCAGGCAGCCGATGGAAAACTCTTGACGGGAGGTCCGGTAACTCTTCAGACTGTCCCCTTGTCGGTGATTTGTGAAGATAAAAGTCAAAGAAAGAAACATAAAGAGAAACTTATCCTTGACGTGATCCATACTCCCCAATATGGGATTATCCTTGGCTTGCCATGGTTAACTCATCACAATCCAGAGATTAATTGGGCAGAACGAAAGGTCGTGTTCTCATCTCCGCTATGTAAAGAACAATGTCTTCAAAAGGTTAAACTATCAAAAGTTTGCAACTCTTACGTAGCTACTGTTGCGAAGAAAGAAGTTCAGTTGCCTAGACAGTATTAATCTTACGAAGATGTATTCGATGAGAAAGAAGCAGAGAACTTACCTCCTCAGAGATTTTATGATTGTCAAATTGATCTAGTCCCAGGTGCAATACTTCCCAGCTGTCGAGTGTATGCCCTGTCAGAACATGAAAATCAACATTTACGAAAATATCTAGATCAATTCTCGGAGAATGGTTTCATTCGCCTCTCTAATTCTCCCGCAGCTTCTCCTTTGTTTTTTGTTCCGAAGGCGAATGGAGAACTTCGAACTTGTATTGACTATAGGGGTTTGAACAAAATCACCATCAAGAACATATACCCCTTGCCTCTAATTCTGGAATTACTGGAACAAGTAAAAAAAGCTAAAATCTACACGAAGTTTGACCTTTGAGTTGCTTATTATTTGGTCAGAATGAGAGAGGGTGACGAATGGAAAACAGCGTTCAAGACGAGATATGGCCTGCTTGAATACACCATCATGCCTTTTGGTCTGTGTAATGCTCCGGCAGCAATTCAAATTTCTTGAATGACGTTCTCAGAGAGTACCTCGACATATTTGCCATAGTTTACATCAATGACATTTTGATGTCCTCAGACAATGAAAATGAACATGTCCAACATGTCGAGAAAATACTTGCTGCCCTTCGAAAGCACCATTTATATTGCAAACTAAATGTGAGTTTCATGTTACCACAGTTGAGTTTTTAGGGGTTATTCTTACCCCTCAATGTATGGTGATGGCAGAAAAGAAAGTAAAAGCCGTATCTGATTGGCCCACCCCAAAAACTGTTCGTGATGTACAATGTTTCCTGGGGTTTGCAAATTTTTACCGGAGGTTCATAAATAATTTCTCCCAGACAGTGGCTCCAATCACCAAGCTATTAAGAAAGAAAGATAAATTTGTGTGGTCTCCACAGGCTGACCAAGCTTTTTCAACTTTGAAGGAAGCTTTCTCCACTGCACCAGTCTTGACCCATCCTGGCGCTTATCGACCCTTTATAGTGGAAGCTGATGCTTCAGATGTGGCAATAGGAGCAGTCTTATCACAACAAAACAAGGACACTGGTCAACTTCATCCTGTAGCTTACATGTCTCGGAAGTTGAATGAAGCTGAACAGAACTATGTCATTGCTGATAAAGAACTTCTGGCGATACGTGACGCCGTTAAATAATAGAGACATCATTTGTTGGGTGCCAAATACACTGTCACGGTATATACTGATCATCACAATCTTCAGTTCATGAGTTCCGCTAGACTTTTGACTCCTCGGCAATTAAGCTGGATGCTGTTTTTTGCCAAATTTGATTTTGTGGTAACCTTCCGGCCTGTTAAAGACAATCGCAAAGCTGAGGCCTTGTCCCGCCAAGAATCTACCACGTTGCCTGCAGTTCAAACCTCCAGAGCTATCATTGCTCCCGACAAAGTCCTATGTATCTTAAAAACTGAAGATTTCTTTGAAAACATCCACAATTCTTTTACTGTTGAGAAATGGCAGACGTGGGCCCAAGCAGATCCCAAAGGGTCAATCAAGCAAGGACTACCCTTTCATGACGCTCGTTTGTTCGTGTCCACTACCAAACTTCGCGAGATAGTGTTTCATTGGTTGCATGTTATACCTACGGCAGGTCATCCAGGTACTCCTAAAACTCTTGAATTAATCCAAAGCTATTTTTGGTGGCCTACCCTAACAAAAGATGTAAAAGCAATGGTAAATAACTGCGAAGTCTGTGCTCGCACCAAAACAAGTCATTCAAAACCGAAAGGGTTGTTACATCCACTCCCAAACCCAAGTCATCCATGGGAGCACATTTCCTTTGACTTTATTACCGGTCTGTCAGTGGTTCAACAGAATTCAGTAATTCTGGTAGTAGTAGATAGTCTCACGAAATATGGACATTTCATTGCCTGTAAGAAATTGCCCACCTCTAGTGAACTGGCAACTATTTTACTGAATAGAGTGGTTCGTTATCATGGACTGCCAAAAGTGATCCTCTCTGATCGAGGGTCGCAATTTGCCTCCAATTTCTGGAAGACATGGTGTAAAACACTCCAAGTGACATCTACACTATATACTAGCCACCATCCTCAAACAGATGGTCAAACGGAGAGACTAAATCAGACTTTGAAGAAATACCTACGTGCTTATGCTGAAAAGGCAATTCATTCTTGGACATCAATGCTCTGGTTAACTGAGTTAGCTTACAATAACTCCTTCCACACTTCTACTGGCGTTATACCCTTTTTTGGCTTGTTTGGCTATCATCCTGACACCTTGCCCATCACAATCCTTCAAGAAAGTTCTCTCACTCCATCTGTGTCAGAAACTATTCAACATTTGCATCAAACCCAGAAACTGATTCAACAGCTTTAAGAAAAAGCCAAACAAAAATACAAGAAGCATTTTGACAAGAAACATTTTGAGGGACCGCAGTATCAATCAGGTGACAAAGTGTGGCTTTCCACAAAACATATAGACTTCAAAAAGAAGCACATGTTCAACTCCAAATGTAGAGGTCCTTACACTGTCCTTCAGCAAATCAATCCTGTGACCTATAAACTGCAATTGCCAAAATCATTGCAGATTCATCCTGTGTTCCACACTTCTCTCTTGAAAAAGGCAATCCAAAAGGTCCATCCTCATCCAGCTCCTGTTCAAGTACAGGGGGAAGAATAATCTGAAGTCAAGAAAGTGTTGGAGTCTAAACAGAGAGGGCGTAACCTATGGTACTTAATCTCATGGAAAGGTTATGGCCCTGAAAGTAACTCATGGGTTTCCACATCTGATATTCACGCTCCAGTACTTGTGAGGCACTTTCATCGTCTCAATCCAGACAAACCAGGCCCTAGAGCGTGTCTGGGAGAGGGGAGTACTGTCAACACCAGGGCAGTGCGCGCTCTACGGGCGACTAGAATGCAAAAATCCAGCACTCTCAAGACAATGTAATTTATGCATTGTGCCGATATGTTGTTGTTTAACCTTTTGCATTGCAGAGTTCAATCCTGAAGACTTATTTTTAAGGTGCTTATAAATATTGTGCTTTTGCAATGTATAGCTGCAGGCTTTAAGAGTGTGTCAGGGTGTGGTCCCTTTCCAGGGCCTTCTACAAGCTTTCCCTGCAGCATGCCTGGGGGTGGTTGTGGGCTGGGCCAAGACTCTATAAAAGGGAGCCAGCCCAGCTCCACGTGCTCATTATTCAGAGGTCCCGGTGCAGAGCAGCAGCAACTTCCTGAGCTCCTGTTCCGGTGGCCTACTTTGATCCTCCAGGCCTCTGCCCTTCATACTACTTTGGTGATCCCTAAGCAGGGCGGTAAGACGGTGGTTGGGCTGTTTCCCCGACACTGTTATTGAGTGCGCTCAAGTTTTTGGGCCTAATCTTGCATAACAAAACAACTTTATTCTTGTGTGTGTAAATGTGCACTTGGTAGTTTTTTATGGCATTTACAAGGGAGCGTTCGAATCGGCAAGACGCGCGATTCTTTCCTCGATTTTAATTCATGTGATTCATTGTGCGCTACCATTTCTTGGCAGTTTCCTGGTAGCATTCGAATCGGCAAGACGCGCAATTCTTTCCTCAAGTTTAATTCATGTGATTCATTGTGCGCTACCATTTCTTGGCAGTTTTCTGGTGGCATTCGAATCGACAAAACGTGCAATTTGTTTTCTTGTGCTTAATTCATGTTACTCATTGTGTGCTACCATTTCTTGGCAGTTTCATGGTAGCATTCGAATCAGCAAGACGCGCAATTCTTTCCTTGAGTGTAATTCATGCGATTCAGTGTGCGCTACCATTTCTTGGCAGTTTCCTGGTGGCATTCGAATCGGCAAAACGTGTGATTCGTTTTCTTGTGCTTAATTCATGTTACTCATTGTGAGCTACCATTTCTTGGCAGTTACATGGTGGCATTCGAATCGGCAAGGCGCGCGATTCCTTTTCTGAGTGTAATTCATGTTACTCATTGTACGCTACCATTTTAAGGCATTTTACGTGGTGGCTTTTGAGTTGGCAAGTCGTGTGATTTATTCCTTGAGTCTAATTCATGTTATTCTATGGTATTTACTATTGATGTGAAAATCCGCAAAGTGTGCAATTCATGTTCTGACAAATTGAGAGAACAAAAAGCCAGAGTTCTAGATGTAATGTTATGTGTTCTTAATATGCTTCTCAAACCTGATTCATATGATGTTTTAGAAATCATTCAGATTGTTTCTTAATCCTCATGCATAGGATAATACTTTAATCTGAAAATTGCCATTAACCTTTCTTGATTCCCTCACAGGCATCCAGTCATTTTGAAGCCTAGTCATTTTAAGTTTTGTACGTGGGTTGTTCATGTTTTCAGAATGACAATGGTTAGAGTCATAGCCTAGTACTGATTCATATGATGTAATTTTGATATTGTGTGCTTTAACCTTTTGCTTCCTACAGGTCTCCTTCCCAGCTGTTCCCTTCCTAATCCCCTTTTCCAGACTTGGACTCTCTTAGACTCTGTGACAATTCTAATCAGAGTATTGGAGCTGTCTTGTGGTGGAAGTGTTGGGAATGTGCACAAACCCCGAGGATCTGGTGACTCTGACAGTGAGATACCCACAGGAGGGACCCTAAATAGCCCTCAGAGGAGGATTGGCTACAGAGATAGGTAAGCATCTATCAGGAGGGGTCTCTGATGTCCCCTGCTGGCACTGGCCACTCAGAGGTGTCCAGTGTGCCCTCACACCTCTGCATCCAAGATGGCAGAGGTCTGGGACACCCTGGAGGGGCTCTGGGCACCTCCCCTGGGAGGTGCTGGTCAGGGGAGTGGTCACTCTCCTTTCCTTTGTCCAGTTTTGCACCAGAGCAGGGCTGGGGGGATCCCTGAACCGGTGTAGACTGGCTTATACAAGGAGGGCACCATCTGTGCCCTTCAAAGCATTTCCAGAGGCCAGGGGAGGCTACTCCTCCCAGGCCCTTCATACCTATTTCCAAAGAGATAGGGTGTAACACCATCTCTCAGAGGAAATCCTTTGTTCTGCCTTCCTAGGACTGGGCTGTCCAGGACCCAGGGGGGCAGAAACCTGTCTGAGGGTTGGCAACAGCGGTAGCTGCGGAGAAAACCCCAAAAAGTTAGTTTTGCAGTACCCCGGCTCTATCCTGGATACCAGGGGATGCATGGAATTCCATGATCCTAGACATGTTACATGGCCATGTTCGGAGTTACCATGGTGACGCTACATATAGGTATTGACCTATATGTAGTGCACATGTGTAATGGTGTCCCCGCACTCACAAAGTCTGGGGAAATTGTCCTGAACAATGTGGGGACACCATGGCTAGTGCCAGGGTGCCCTCACACTAAATAACTTTGCACCTAACCTTCACTAAGTGAGGGTTAGACATATAGGTGACTTATAAGTTACATAAGTACAGTGTAAAATGGCTGTGAAATATCGTGGACGTTATGGGTGGCAAAAGAAATGCTGCAGCCCATAGGGAACTCCTGGAACCCCAATACCCTGGATACGTAGGTACCATATACTAGGGAATTATAAGGGTGTTCCAGTGTGCCGATCAGAATTGGTAAAATTAGTTGTAAGCCTGCAGTGACAATTTTAAAAGCAGAGAGAGCATAAACACTGCGGTTCTGGTTAGCAGAGCATCAGTGATACAGTTAGGCACCACACAGGGAACACATAGAGGGCACACTTTATGAGCACTGCGGTCCTGGCTAGCAGGATCCCCGTGACACAGGAAAAACCAAACACATATACAGTATAAATGGGGGTAACATGCCAGGCAAGATGGTACTTTCCTACACAACCCCCCCAAAACGAGGGACCATAAACCTAACCTTGCCCAGATGAGTCTTCATTGATTAAGTGGAAATATCTGGAGAGTCCATCTGCATTGGAGTGGGTACTCCCAGGTCTATGTTCCACTGTATAGTTCATTCCCTGTAAGGATATGGACCACCTCAACAATTTAGGGTTTTCACTTTTCATTTTTTTAGCCAAAGTAGAGGTTTGTGGTCTGTCTGAACAATAAAGTGAGTACCAAACAGGTATGGTCTCAACTTTTTCAGAGCCCAGACCACAGCAAAGGCCTCCCTGTCTATGGCAGACCAACGCTTTTCTCAAGGGTCAACCTCCTACTGATAAAAGCAACTCAACAGGTTGATCCTGGCCCTCAGTATTAAGTTGTGATAGAACCACCCAAACCCCCAATTCAGAAGCATCAGTCTGGACAATTAATCTTTTGGAATAGCAAGGGCATTTTAGGACAGGTGCAGAGCACATGGCCTGTTTGAGCTCATCAAAAGCTTTTTGACAGCTTGCTGTCCAAAATACCTTTTCAGGCATCTTTTTACTAGTGAGGTAATTAAGAGGGGCTGCAATGGAGCCATAATTCTTAATAAACCTCCTATAGTACTCTGAGGCCTAAAAAGGCTCTCACCTGGGTTTGGGTTGTAGGGGGAGCCCATTCCATAATGGTCTGGATCTTCCCCTGCAGTGGTGCAATCTCTTCCCCACCTACCAGGTGGCCCAAATAAACCACTTTCCCCTGTCCTGTTTGGCACTTTGAGACCTTGATAGTGAGGCCTGCCTTTTTTGCATGGCCTCTAAAACCTTCCTCAGGAAGACCAGGTGCTCATCCCAGGTGGAGCTAAAGACAACTATATCATCTAGATATGATGCACTAAAAGCTTCCAACTCTTCTAGGACTGTGTTCACCAAACTTTGAAAAGCTGCAGGTGCATTCTTCAGACCAGAGGGCATCACAGTGAATTGATAGTACCCTCCAATGATTGAGAATGCAGTTTTAGGTTATGCATCTTCTGATAATGTAATCTGCCAATACCCCGCAGTTAAGTCAAAAGTGCTTAGATACTTGGCAGAAGTCAGTGTATCAATCAGCTCATCTGCCCTGGGTATAGGGTGAGCAGCTATCTTGGTTACTTGGTTGAGCCCTCTATAGTCAACATATAACCTCATCTCTCTTTTACCATCCTTACTGTGAGGTTTAGGAAAAAGCACCATAGGGCTAGCCCCTGGGCTTTATGAAGGCTCAATCACTCCTAAGTCTAACATTTTCTAAACCTCTTGGTTAATGTAGTCCCTGACATGGTCAGGCTGCCTATAAATCTTACTTTTGACAGGTAAACTGTCTCCAGTGTTGATTGTATGCTCACACCAAGTAATGGTACCTGGTATCAGTGAGAAGAGTTCAGAAAACTGACTTAAAAGATTTACACAGTTATCTTTCTGCTCAGCAGTAAGACAATCTGCCAGTACTACTCCCTCCACTAAGCCATCAGCTTCAGTGGTGAAGAAGAGATCAGGGAGAGGGTCACTCTCTTCTTCCTGTCCCTCATCAGTTGCCATGAAGAGGGTGAGATCAGTCCTATCATAGTAGGGTATCAGGCGGTTGACATGGAGCACCCTAAAAGGACTCCTGGCAGTGCCAAGGTCTACGAAGTAGGTAACCTCACCCTTTTTTTCAACAATTATATGGGGTCTACTCCATTTGTCCTGGAGTGCTCTTAGGGCCACAGATTCCACTACCCACAACTTCTGTCCTGGGTGGTACTGAGTCAGGACATCCTTCTGGTCATGCCATTGCTTTTGCAGCTCATGGAGGGCCTGAAGGTTTTTACTGGCCTTTTTCATGTACTCAGCCATTCTTGATCTTAGGCCAAGTACATAGTCCACAATGTCCTGTATATGAGCTTTTAACAGTTGTTCCCAACCCTCCTTAACAAGTGCATGGGGACCTCTCACAGGTGACCAAAGAGGAGTTCAAAGGGGCTAAAGCCTACTCCTTCTTGGGGTACCTCCCTGTAAGCAAAAAGGAGGCAAGGTAACAGGACAACCCATCTCCTTCTGAGTTTTTCAGGGAGTCCTATTATCACACTTTTGAGAGTTTATTAAACCTCTCAACCAGACCATTTGTTTGTGGATGATAAGGAGTAGTGAACTTGTATGTTACACCACACTCCTTCCACATTGCTTTCAGCCATACAGACATGAAATTACTACCTCTGTCTGACACCACTTCATTAGGGAAACCCGCCCTGGAAAAGATTCCCAGGAGGGCCTTTGCCACTGCAGGAGCTGTAGTGGTCCTTAAGGGGATGGCTTCAGGGTACCTAGTGGCATGGTCCACTACCACCAGGATAAACCTATTGCCTGAAGCTGTTAGAGGGTCAAGGGGGCCAACTATGCCAACACCTACCCTTTCAAAGGGCACCCCAACCACAGGAAGTGGAATTAAGGCGGCCTTTGGAGTGCCACCAGTCTTGCCACTGGCGTGGCAGGTCACACAAGAGCGACAAAACTCTTTAGTGTCCTCTGACATACGAGGCCAGTGAAACAGGGGAACAAGCCTGTCCCAAGTTTTACTATGGCTCAAATGCCCAGCCAAGGGAATGTCATGTGCTAAGGTAAGAAGAAACTCTCTGTATTGCAAAGGGATAACCAATCTCCTAGCAGCTCCAGGTTTAGAGACTATTGACTCAGTATACAGGAGGTTGTCTTCCCAATACACCTTATGGCTATCACTGACATCCCTATTCTGGGGTTTGACAGCTTGCTGTCTCAAACCCTCTAATGTGGGACAGGTCTTCTGTGCCACACTCAGCTCTTCTCTAGCAGGCCCCCCTGCACCCAAAAGCTCAGCAGTGTCTGCTGCCAGCTCATCTGGTGAAGGTTCTGCACAGGGAGAGGATTCCTCTTCCTCAAAAGGGGAATCTTCTGGTGAGGGAGGGATAGTGGGCAAGGATTTACCCTTACTACCCCTAGCATTTTGCGAGCACTTGGTCCAATGTTCCAGTATCCAAGTTTCCCTGTCCTTATTACTTCTTGGTCTGAGCCCTTGTTAAAGCAAAAATATGTCCAGGAATGCCCAGCATTGCTGCATGAGTCTCCAACTCCACTTCAGCCCAAGCTGATGTCTCCAAATCATTTCCTAGTAAGCAATCTACAGGTAATTCAGTGGCTACCACAACTTACTTTGGACCAGTAACCCTCACCCCCCTCAGTTGAGATTCACAGCAGCCATGTGGTGGCTAAGTGTGTTATTGTGAGCATCAGTCACTTGGTACTGCTGACCAAGTAGGTGTTGATCAGGATGGACCAGTTTCTCTGTAACCATAGTTACACTGGCTCCTGTGTCCCTGTAGTCCTCAACCTCAACACCGTTAATTAGGGGTAGTTGCTTGTACTTACCCATATTAATGGGACAAGCAACCAAGATGGCAAAGTCAATGCCACCATCAGAGACTAAAACAGCCTCTGCGGTCTCCCTAACAAGACCAACCCTCAACTACCCTGCCAATGGTGAGCCCAGCTACACCCTTGGATTGGCTATTTGTAGTAGACTTCCCACCACCATTGTTATTACTAGGGGCACTAGAATTTGCAGTTGGGGTTGTGGTGGTGGGAGGTTTGGTGTTTTTCTTTGGACAAGTGGCATTACTTGCCCAACGGCCTTTTACTTAACAAAAATAACACCATGGCTTTTTCTGATTGTGAGAAGAGGATTTGGACCGACCACCCCTAGAGGATTTTTGTGGGCCTGATGAAGACTCAGAATGTTTTTTATCTTTGTCCCCACCCTTGTCAGAAGACTTACCATCCTTCTTCTTGCTATCCTTGTCACCCCCTGTATAAACTTTTCCTTTCACTCTTGTTCTGACCCATTTGTCTGCCTTCTTCCCAATTCTTGGGGAGAGGTCAGATCTGAGTCTACCAAGTACTGGTGCAACAACTCAGACACACAATTGTTCAAAATATGCTCTCTCAGGATTAGATTATACAGGCTTTCACAGTCAGTCACCTTACTGCCATGTAACCAACACTCCAGGGCCTTCACTGAACAGTCTACAAAGTCTGTCCAGTCTTGAGAGGTCTCTTCTCTGGTGTCTCCGAACTTAATCCTGTATTGTTCAGTGGTTAAGCCAAATCCATCCAAGAGGGCATCCTTCAAAACTTTGTAGTTAATAGCATCACTTTCTCTGACAGTAAGGAGCCTGTTTAAGCTTCAGCCTGGCCTCTTCCAACCTCAGGTTTCTGAGTTCCCTTCCATTAAGTTATCCTCAGGGTTGGAGGCTTGGGAATTGTGAGACACAGAAGAAATGTGGGAGTTGGCAGAGTTGGACCTGTCCCTAACTGGCTGGACCCTAGTAACCTGGCCTTTAGGAGTGAAAGGTGCCCTCCTAGTGTGTGACCCCCTCCCACTACCAGTGTCACGAGGTGGCCTGTTAGCTGGCAGGCCTTGGAAAAACCCTCCCCAGTAACCTCAGGGGACTCCTCTTAGTCTGACTGGGTACTTCTGTCCTCTACCTCCTGATCCTGGGATGGGCCAGACTGGTTCTGGTCACTTTCTAGGAGAAGGCTGAGGAGAAGATCTTTTGTAGGATTCTTTCCAATTGCTAAACCTCTTTCAAAGCAGAGACCCCTCAAACATTTCAAGTTTAGATTGCCATATGTTGCCTAGACACCTGTGGGAGTAAACTCTACTGCAGACATGACAGAAAAGGTTTAGGACAGAGAGAGAAAAACGTTTTTAGAACTTTTAAAAGAACAGAGAAAAAAACTTTTTCAGACTTTTCATAACTTTTAAAAATCTTTTCAGAACTTTTTAGAAAGTTTCAAAGAAGGAAAGTTAAACTGTTTAGGTTACTGTGTATATTCTGAAGTATTTGGTATATGTTTTTCTTATGAAAAGCACCAATGACAAAGTGGTAAAACAGTTACAAGTACTTATCCCACTGCTGCACCACCAAAGTAGGAGGCTGGCCTGGCTTATAGTGGGTACCATGTGGTACTGCCACGTCCAGTGATCCCATATTAGTAGATTAGAGGTGTTGTAGCAGCTTAGGCTGATAGCGGTAGCTATAGCAGAGCAGCTTAGGCTGAACTAGGAGACATGCGAAGCTCCTACTATACCACTTATATCACTTAGCACTATATCATAAGAAACACAATACTCAGAGTTACTAAAAATAAAGGTACTTTATTTTAGTGACAATATGCCAAAAGTATCTCAGAGGAAATACTCCCTTAGGAGGTAAGTAACATACACAAATATACATACAAACCAAACTTAGGTAAGTAAACAGTTAGAAAAGTAGTGCAAAAACTGTAGCACACAATAGAATGCAGTAGGAGACAATAGGCCTAGGGGTAACAAAAACCATATGCTCCAAAAGTGGAATGCGAACCACGAATGGACCCCAGGCCTAGTATATTGTGTAGAGGGTCACCAGGAGTGTAGGAAACCACTAAGGGTGTCCAAGATATCCCACCCCATACCCTGAAAAGTAGGAATAAAGTTACCCTATTACCCCAGAAAGACAGTCAAGTCGAGATAGGGGATTCTGCAAAGACAAAAACTGACTGCAAAGCACTGAAGACGAATTCCTGGACCTGAGGACCTGTAAAGGAAGAGGACCAAGTCCAAGAGTCACGCAAGTGTCCAGGGGGGCAGGAGCCCACTAAACCCCGGATGAAGGTGCAAAAGGGCTGCCTCCGGGTGGAAGAAGCCAAAGATTCTGCAGCAACGGAAGGCGCCAGGAACTTCTCCTTTGGTCAGAAGATGTCCCACGGCATGCTGGAGGATGCAGAGTTGTTTCCACACAGAAAGACCACAAACAAGGCTTGCTAGCTGCAAGAGTTGCAGTTAAAGGTTTTGGGTGCTGCCAAGGCCCAGGAAGGACCAGGAGGTCACACCTTAGAGGAGGAGACAGAGGGGACACTCAGCAATACAGAGAGCCCTCACAGAAGCAGGCAGCACCCGCAAAAGTACCTGAACAGGTGTTTAGAAGATCTGAGCATGACAGTTGTTTCAGCACAACAAAAGAGGGTCCCACGGAGTCGGAGTCCAACTCAGCGAGTTGGGCAATGCAGGACAGAGTGCTGGGGACCTTGGCTAGGCTGTGCATGAAGGAAGTCTTGTAAAAGTGCACAGAATCCCTAGCAGCTGCAGTTCATGCAGTACACAGGATTACTGTCTGGCATGGGGAGGCAAGGACTTACCTCCACCAAATTTGGACAGAAGGGCCGCTGAACTGTCGGGGAAACTTGGACCCAGCTCCTGTGTTCCAGGGACCAGGCTCGTCAGGATGAGAGGGGACCCAGAGGAACGGTAATGCAGACGTTTGGTGCCTGCGTTGGCAGGGGGAAGATTCCGTTGACCCACAGGAGATTTCTTCTTGGCTTCCAGTGCAGGGTGAAGGCAGACAGCCCTCAGAGCAAGCACCACCAGGAAACTGTCAAGAAAGCCGGCAGGATGAGGCGCTACTATGTTGCTGGTAGTGTTCTTGCTACCTTGTTGTAGTTTTGCAGGTGTCCTGGAGCAGTCAGCAGTCGATTCTTGGCAGAAGTCGAAGAGGGAAGTACAGAGGAACTCTGGTGAGCTCTTGCATTCGTTATCTGTTGAGATACCCACAGGAGAGACCCTAAATAGCCCTCAGAGGAGAATTGGCTACAGAGAAAGGTAAGCACCTCCCAGGAAGGGTCTCTGATGTTACCTGCTGGCCCTGACCACTCAGAGGTGTCCATTGTGCCCTCACACCTCTGCATACAAGATGGCAGAGGTCTGGGACACCCTGGAGGAGCTCTAGGCACCTCCCCTGGGAGGTGCTGGTCAGGGGAGTGGTCACTTCCCTTTCCTTTGTCCAGTTTCACGCCAGAGCAGGGCTAGGGGGGATCCCTGAACCAGTGTAGACTGGCTAATGCAAGAAGGGCACCATCTGTGCCCTTCAAAGCATTTCCAGAGGCCAGGTGAGGGTACTCCTCCAAGGCCCTTCACACCTATTTCCAAAGGGAGGGGGTTTAACATCCTCTCTCAGAGGAAATCCTTTGTTCTGCCTTCCTGGGACTGGGCTGCCTTGTCCCAGGGGAACAGAAACCTGTCTGAGGGTTGGCAGCAGCGGTAACTAAATGTGCCCACCTTTTCAAGTGGGGTACCATCAAGGATAAACTTCCCTCTGAAGGAACTGTGGGGATTGAGCGTAATTAATTTAGTTTTGGAGGCATTGATTTCAAGTCGCCGCGTGGAACAAAATTCCTCAAAGCATGTGAGGAGTTTCCGTAATCCGCTTGGGGTCTTGGATTTCAGGAGTGTATCATCTGAAAAGAACGAGACTGTAATTTTTTGTGTGCCTAGTGATGGTGCATCAGCCTCCACTCTGAGTAGAGAGAGGGCAATATCATTAATGTACAAAGAGAACAAGGTGGGGCAAGGACACACCCTTGCCGTATGCCTCTTGACACCTGGATTCTGTCAGTTAGCTGCCCCTTGTCATCCCATCTGACACTTGCATAATTACCCTCATGAAGCCAAATTAATAGTGCAAGAATGTGCTTGGGGATTCCCATTAGGGAAAGAACTTCCCACAACTTGTTACGGGGTACTAGATCAAATGCAGATTTCAGGTCCAAAAAGGCAACATACAGATTCCGTTAAAACTGTCTTCCAGTATAAAAGAAAAAACCGGAGGGCTTGCTCAATGGAGGATTTCTTTTACAAAAACCTGCCTGAAGAGGTCTAACAATGTTGTGTACAGCTATCCAGTCTTGAATGTTGCCCAAAAGGCAGTGACAAAACACTTTCTGCACACAGTCTACTAAGCTAATTGACCTATAATTACAGGGGAGGGCTCTGTCACCCTTTGTAAAAATCGGGACTACAATGGCACCCTCCAGGACAACAGGGATTGGCTCCCCAGATGTTATTGTAATCGATATGCTGGCGATATATTTTGACCAGATTTCAATGTTGGTTAAAAATAAGTCTGCTGGAACAGGAACCGAGCTAGGTGCCCTACCACGCTTTAGAGTACCTAAGGAATATGCTATATCCGCATGGAAGAACAGTTCCTGCACAGGAGGGGTGGGTGTTAGAATGATATTAGAGCAAGTGTCCTTATGCTCAGAGGTTATACTATCATGGTCATAGGAGTACAACCCACTAAAATGGTCTACCCAGTCCTTTGGAGCAACATTAGTTGTAATTTTCAGTGCGCTATTTCCTGGGCTGCGCGTTGCCAAGGACTAGAACTCACTACAGTTCCTCCCTCGTGCAGCGTCATTAAGTGCAGCCTACCACTTGTCATCTTGTTCATGCTTGGCTTTACAGACAGCTGATTTGTAAGACTTTCTAGCTTATGTTATCATGTGTTTACAACTGAGGTGCCAAGTGAGTTGTAGTGGGGTAAGGTAGGTTAGATGCATTGTGAGACTAATTGGTGAGTGGTCTGAGAGTGCAGCTATTTCTTTATCTGGTGCTATGGCTGCTGTGGCTGCTGTTAAAAGGTGTAAAATTACAAGGAAGTAGTCTATCCTCACACATGTATGGTGGGTAGCTGAAAAAGTGTATAGTCGCTTTCAGTTGGGGGGGCAGCAGTTCTATGTATCCAGGATCCCAAACTCCTCGTGCTGCTGGCAGCCTTGAGTGGTGATGGACCCCGACTGATCCACCCTATGTACTGATCTATCCATGTCGGCATCCGACACTCGGTTATAGACATCCCCAATTAAGACATCCATGTCTCCAAAGGTCATGACCCGCCCCACTGCTCATAAGATAAAGGACTCCTGATGATAATTAGGGGTGTAGAGAGGGGCAAGAGACAATGGCCTACCTGGTATTTTGGCTTGTGTCTGAGCCACCAAACCCGGAAAATGGGAAGCCAATAGAATGGTGATAGGGTTTTACTTTTTTAATGGGCTTACTAAGCAAGCCTGCCTTTATATATTGGTCTACTAATCTCTCAATGGCAACTGATATATTTCCTGCAACCATGATTCATGATTGGTATTTGCTTCTGCTTTGTGTGCTGTATTTTGTTGATAATGCTTCAGCATTGCCCCATGATCACCCTGATTGTGACCATCTCTTCAAGATTCAGCTTGCCCTTGATTATTTTGTAGATTCGTTTTGCAGACATCTGTGTTTCATGGAAAGAAGTACCTGGGGATGAGTCTTTGGTCCTGTTAAAGGGCCGTTTGGTTTTTAGATAGTACATGTGGACTTGAAATGTATATGCTTTCTGAGAGTAGGAGTCAATATGTTCATATACACAGGGTGTACACTGGTAGGGATTCCTGTTATGACCCCCTAGTTGTTAGTCCTCCTTCAGAGTTAGTGAGAAAAATGTGTGAGAACTTGGCAGAGGACCTTTTAACAAAGGTCACAATTTATACATAGATAACTTCTACACTGGTGTGCAATTTGTAGAAAAGAGCCATCTTCCCAGCATAGTTACCCCTACATTTTGCCTGATGTCAGTGTGCTTAGACTATAGTTCACTGGGATCCTGCTAATAAGGACCCCAGTGTCTATGCTCTTTCCTCTAAAGTTAATTGCTGGTAAACATTTTACACCCACAATTTGCATACTGGTGCACCTATGTATGTTCCTAGTACATGGTACTTAGATACCCAGGGCATTGGTACACCAAGGGTCCTCCATGGGCCGGAGCATGTATTGTGCCACCCATTGGACCCCATGCAAACTCTGCCTCTAGGCCTGTCATTGTAGCCTGTGTGAAAGGGTGCAAGAATCTTTTCACCACAGATAGAAGGCTTGCCTTATATCCTGGTAACAGCACGTAGACACTGTAAGTCACCCCTCAGGTAGGTCCTCCAGGCCAAGGGCAAGGTGCATGCCCATACAATTGAAGGTACTCCTGCATGAGCAGTGTACCCCTACAGACCCCAGGCTCAATTTCCTGGACTCTCTAAGTGCGATGAAGCCACCTTAAGGTATGGAGTGGACACTGGTCAACACGAGTGGTACAACTACATAATGGCTTCTCTGAACCTAGGCATGTTTGGTATCAAACATGTTAGAATCATGCAACTACACTGATTCCAGTGCTAGCTGCATGATACCATGCACTCTGGGGTTTCCTTAGAGGATCACCTAGTTCTGCCTGTGCAGCCTTACAGGGTCTAGCTGCCAGCCCATGCTGCTGCTGACCCCAGACACTGTTCTGCCCTCCTACTGGTGAACCTAGTGCAGGCCAGAGAGACCGAACAAAATAATTCCTGCAAGGGAGAGGTGTGACCACCTCCCCCTGTGTATTAGGTGTCTATGGGCTGGAGTGGGGTGGCCTCTGAGCCCTACCATACTGCTTTGAAGAGTACATTTTATGCCCTTCTTGCATAATCCGGTTTGCACTGGTTCCTGCTCTACTGCAAAACTACAGAAAGGATAGGGGAGTGACCACTTGCCTGTCCAGCTCCTCCATAAGGGAGGTGCACAGAGCTCTACCAGGTGGTCACTTGATTCTGCCATCATGGAAACAAGATGGACAGAGGCCCCAGGAAGAATTTGACTGGTTAGGCCAAGTAGATGACATCCCTAACCCTCTCTGATAGGTGGGTCACTTCAGAGAGTGACCAACCCCCTTTTGGGATTACTTAAGGGCTCCCCCCCAAGGGGTCTCCAGATCCATTGAGCAAGAATCTCGAAGGAACTCTCTGCAAGACATCTTCTGCTCCTGGCCTTTGGAACCACTGCTGGTCTGCTTTGGAACCGAAGCACATCTGATTCTGGTGGATCCTGCGAGAAATCTGCAACATCCAAGGCTCTGCAGCCTCCAGGGTCACAAGGACTCTGTTTGCACCTAGAAGCACAAAGGAATCTCCCTTGGAGTGAAGGAGAAACTCCCCTGGAACTGCAGCCACTGCAAGACAACGTTGGCTGGCTGGTGGGGTCTGCTGTTCTACAAACAGCAAAAGGGTCTGCTTCACAGGTGGCAAGTCTATGGCTTTTACTGGGTCCTGCTTCTTTTTTCTAATTTGGGGGACTGTGGGCCCTCGCTCCTGCCACTGGACTGGAACTCCTTTGCTTTGTGACTGTTGCACTTGCGAAGGCTTGTTGATTCTTCCTCCAGGAGACTTTAAGTCTCCTTGAAGCCTTGGCTTCCAGCACTCTGCAACCTGAAGCTCAGATTCCGTCCTGTAAGTCCTGTGATGTGGGACTTCTGTTTTTTGTGCTGCTGAGGCCTCCTTGTGACTCCCTGTGTCCATCACCTGTGGTTGACTCATGGAGGCTCCAATGACTTCTGCTGGCTTTCCCCTGTGCTGAGGGCCAGCCCTGATTCCTCCTCAAGGGAAGAGTCTCCTGGATCTTGTGCAGCTCCTCATTCCCACAGTTGGACTTATTATTAAAATGAATTGTGGAACTTCACCTCTAGGAGGGTGGACATTGCCATCTGTTTCACTTGCGCACCTCCAAGGGTGATGGAAACTTTCCCCTTCCTTTTCAGGTCCTCTATATCTGGAATCCCTCCTCGGGTTCCACTGGCCTGGTCTACGGGTTGTGACAGCAGCTGGATAATCCAAGGCTTCCACTGAGGTCAGAGAAAGTCCCTTCTCCCTCTGCACCTGAGTACCTGGTGTAGGTACTCCTGTCTTCTGGATAGCCTGGGGTGGGGCTACTTTCCAACCTTCCTCTTGTCTACTGGTTTCGTTGGGGTCCACTGAGAAGGGTCCTAAATCACACAAACTCCAACCACTATTTACTGTGTTAGCCTATGGAGCGACTCTGTGGGTAACTACCTTGCACCTGTTCATTGAGGATAATTACTGTACTTACCTCTGGTGTTTTCATTTACCCCCCAGCCCCTTGCTAACTACCACACTTACCTTGGTTGGGTGCACTATTTCAAATTCCACTTTCCTAGTATATGGTTTGACTCTCCCATTGGTCCCTGTATATGTTATGCTATTTCTGTTGGTTATTTTGTGCATATATTGTGTGGAGTTATCTCCAAAGGGAGATATACCAATGCTAGTCTAGTAGTAGTACTGTAATAAAGAGTCCTTAATTTTTGTAACACTTGTGTCATTTTTTCTTGTGAGTGAGTTACTGTCTGACTACTGTGGTATTCCAAGTGCTTTACATTCTTCCTAGATAAGCTTCAGCTGCTCACTTCACCTACCCCTAGAAAGCTTTTGCTATCTGGACACCTACTCACTATCACTATGGGTTGCCTGGACTCAATATAGTGTGACACACCATAGGTGTACACTATAAACTGAGCTAGCCTCTTACATTGGTGACAGTGATGGGATAAGACACTTACATTGATTTACCACTTGGTCAGAAGGTACTTTCCATAACAAAGATCACTACGAACTATTGGTTACATACTACACTAGTAACCTCAGGAACCTCTAAACGTTTGCCTGGGTGTGTCAGAGGTACAACATAGACCTTTCTCCAAGCCTTTTTAAATGTTTAGAAGCTTAGGCTCAGATTTAAGAGCCCCTTGCGACATCTAACAACACATTAGCGTTTTTTTTAATGCTAATGCGACGTTAGATGGCCAAAACTGACTTCCAGATTAACAAACTAGCGCAATGCCTGCATTGTGCTGCTTTGTAATCCCTTGAGCCATATTATGCCTGAGCCAGGCATAATGTATGCAAGTGGGGCGTTCCCCCAATAGGGGAGTTGAAAACATGGCGCAAAGAAATGTAAGAGAGTTCTTTGAGTTATTTTTCTCGGCTCTTTTAACACCATCAGAGCAGGCATTAAAAGGAGGCTCCTATTAGTTTCAAAGGGCCTCTAGGTGCTTTGCAGGATTAGATTCAGAATTTTTTATGCTAATCCTGCAAAGCACCAAACTAACGTCAAAAATTCTGACAATAGTTCCCTAACTACTGCCATGGTGCGCTGTATATTAAATACAGTGCACCCGTGGTGGGCATAAGGGGTGCTAAGGGGTGCAAGTAAAGTGTCACTGTACTAGGTGCAGCACTACTTATAATAAATCTGCACCTTAGACTAGGTTGGTGCATCACATACAGTACTCTAACACTATGGCCCTCATTATGACCCTGGAGGTCAGTGATGAAATGGCGGGAATACCGCCGACAGACTGGCAGTAACTACTGCCAAATTATGACCATGGTGGTGATATCTCCGAAAGACAGCCAATCAACCACACCGACCGCCAGGGCGGAAACAACAGGCACCACGGCGCTAGCCACCTACAGCCAGGACAAAGTTCCGCTTACCATATTATGACATGCCAAATTGCCACCTTTTCTGGGGCGGTACCAACGCCATCAAAAGCCTGGCAGAAACAGAGCTCAGAAGAGAAAGGACTCACTATTGGAGACACAGGGAAGGACCGCGCTGCCATGGAACCAGAACTGCATCTTTCTGATGATCTTCTACGTTATGCTCCACCACAAACACCAACGCCGGGAAATATGACGACGGTGAGTACAGCGGCCTAACACACAAGGTAGAGGGGGAGGAAAACAAGAGTGACACACACGCACAACACACACGCCATGCACACACACATCATACACACAACCAGCTGCACAAGAAAACAATCTATCCCTGTAAATCGGCTGAATAATGCAAGGACAACAGGAAGTGATTGTAATAAGTTCAATATCAAAAATAATAAGTCTGTGTTGCAATACAACTGATATGTACAAATGTACAAAAAAGGGACACTGCCCAGTCCACGTTTCACAGGGGCCACATGCCACAGGGCAAAGTCCATAGCCCCACTTGATCCCTGCACCAATATGGCGAGAACACTGCAGGGGAATCAGTTGGCAAATAGGCAGGCACATCGGGGAGTGCACCTGAGCCAGATGCAGAAAAAAGACCACTGGTTCTGGAGGGGGTAACATGCCCTGTGCTTGGTCCTGGGGAGTGCAAGGCCACAGTCTCTGGAGTAGGCGACTTGCCCACTGGTTCTGGAGGGGACAACATGCCCTGTGCTTGGTCCTTGGGAGTGCAAGGCTACAATCTCTGGAGTGGGTGAATACCCCACTGGTTCTGGTGAGGGCAGGCCGCACATCAGCCCATGGAGGCTGGATAATATGGCGTCTGCCGGCAGTGACGTTTGCACTGTGGAGGTGGTGGTTGTGGGAGGCTCCTGCTCAGCCCCTGCACCCTCCGATGGCTGCATTGTGGCGGTTGTGGGAGGCTCCTGCTCACCCCCTGCACACTCTGATGGCTGCACTGTGGTGGTGGTGGTTGTGGGAGGCTCCTGCTCAACCCCTGCACCTTCTGATGGCTGCATGTGGTGTGGAAGTGGGAGGCTCCTGCTCAGCCTCTGCACCCTCCGATGGCTGCACTGTGGTGGTGGTAGAGGAAGGCTCCTGCTCACCCCCTGCACCCACTGATGGCTGCACAACCACAGCTGGCGGTGGGGGCTCTTTGACAACTGCTGGTGCAGGCTCCTTCACCTTCTTGCTGGCTGGTGCAGGCTCCTTCCCCTTCTTGCTGGCTGGTACGGGCTTGTTCCCCTTCTTGCTGGCTGCTGCAGGCTCCTTCCCCTTCTTGCTGGCTGGTGGAGGCTCCTTTCCCTTCTTGCTGGCTGGTGCAGGCTCCTTCCTCTTCTTGCTGGCTGCTGCAGGCTCCTTCCCCATCAGCAATTGTGGCCTGGAATCCTTTTCACCACAAGTAGGTGCTGATGGAACTGGGCCCGTGGACTGTTTGGCTGATGTGCCTGGCTGGGTTATTTATACTCTGGCCATAGGTCGGGGCTAGGGGTAGGAAAGAGGTCAATGGTGGAAAGGAAAAGCTTTTTAGAGACATTGGGGCGGGAAGAGGGAGAAGTAATGGGAGTGGATGATGAGGGAGTGGTTATTGGAGGTGTTTGCTGGATTTGGGTGCAGGTGCATGGGCTGTATGGCTGTTGGGTGTCTGAGTCCTTGTGTTTGTGTACTTTAGGAGGGGGGATAGACACAGGGGACGTGTGCATGGATGTTGTGGAGGTATCTGCCAATGAGGTGTGTGTTCTGCTTGGTGTGGTGATGATGCAGGTAGGGGATGATGATGTAGTGCATGCCAGTGTGAGTGTGGATGTAACTGGGTGGGAGGTGTAGGAGGAGGAGGAGGGTGAGACAGTGGAAAGAGTGGATGTTGTTGTGTCTGCAAATCAATGGTGTTTGTGTGCGTGCATGTGGGATGAAGTGTGGTGCCTGTATTTGCCTTGTCCTGTGTGCATGCATGTCTAGCTGTGTGCTTGGGATGAGTTGGGGTAGAGGAGAATGGGACTGGGAAGTGGTAGTGGGAGGGGGGATGGTTGAAATAGGGACAACGGCTGCCATCAGATAGGAGGCCAGAGCCTGTATCGATCTCTGTTGGGCCACCAATCCACTGTGAATACCCTCCAGGAATGCATTAGATTGCTGCATCTGGGCTGCCAGCCCCTGGATGGCATTCACAATGGTTGATTGCCCTACAGAGATGGATCTCAGGAGGTCATAGCCTCATCACTCAGGGCAGCAGGGCTCACTGGGGCAAGACCTGAGATGCCTGGGGTGAAGGAGATGCCCACCCTCCTGGGTGAGCGGGCACAGGCAACTCGCTGAGGGGATGCTGGGAGGGTGGTGCTGGTACAGGGGGTGGCGGCTGTACCTGTAGCTGGGGTGGTCACCGAGGTGTCTGTCACCTCCAGGGAGGTCCCATTAGAGGAGGTATCAGAGTCTGTATTGTCCCCTCCAATCTCGGCCGTGGTGCTCCCCTCATCCTCTGTCCCACTGGTACCCTCAGCATGGGTGGATTCTGCCGCCTGGGTCTTGTGGGATGCAGCTCCATCCATTGCCGGTGCCTCTGCTCCTCTGCCAGATGATGCTAATGCACATAAGGATAGGATGACAAAACAAGAAAGGGGGAGAGAGAGAGAGACAAAGGATACACTGGGTCAGTGACTGCACCACACCACCGTTGGCACAGAACCCTCA
Organism: Pleurodeles waltl; assembly: GCF_031143425.1. Classification (NCBI taxonomy): domain Eukaryota; kingdom Metazoa; phylum Chordata; class Amphibia; order Caudata; family Salamandridae; genus Pleurodeles; species Pleurodeles waltl. The sequence continues at coordinate 196,831,165 of NC_090448.1, read as the reverse complement.
CACACAGGGAACAGGCCTACGCACTATGCATTGAACTACCAGTGAAATGGCTAGTCACCAACGCATGAGAAGGAGCATACACCGCCAACTGCAACGCACCTGGGACCCACGCAGCCGTGACCAGTAATGGATGCTAACAAGCTAGGAAGCCAGTATTTCCCCTTCAGACCCTTAGCCTCCAGAGGGCCTACACTGCTATGTCTGGCCTGGCCTAGGTACACCCACTGACACACATCCACCACCCGGATACCACCCCTCACACCGTTTCCTTCAATGATGGCCACTGCACTCACCCCCTTGTGGCTGCTGTGATGCCCTCAAGCACCCATCCAGCTCTGGATAGGCCACCGCCAGTATGCGCGCCAACCGGGGGGGTCAGAGTTCGATAGGCACCCCTTCCTCATTGGGAGGCCATCCCCAGCTGGGCCTCTGTGGTCTTCCGTGCCCAAGGTCTCAGGTCCTCCCACCGTTTGCGACAGTGGGTTCTCCTCCTGCCATAGACCCCCAGGGTCCGCACCTCCTTGGCGATGGCACGCCATATTTCCTTCTTTTGATCGGCGTTGACCTGCAGAGGCAATACACACAGGAGAACACCATTAGTCAAATAGTCCAGCCTGTAGGACGAATGACCCACCATATCGGTTTCTATCACTGACATACCCCAGCACTCAACATGTAGATAGACAAGAGGATATCCCTCCCCCTTACATGAGGCCTTCACATACACCTCCATACATCTATGCCACAAGCATTGTGCTCACAGTGTACTCACCTGTCCTAAAGAATAGCAGCATCCCAAATGGGATGGCCCAACTACAGATGCACAGGGTGTGGCTAATAGGTGAACCATGGTTCCCAAACAGTATATGTTGGTGTATGGCTACGATGTTGGCAATATGGGATAGTGTGTGGCTAAAAGTTGTCCCTCAATATAGGCAGGTGTCTCTGGTTACCCAAACCTATCATGTCTGCTGACCCCTGTGAGGAATGCCAGGACAAGGTCAGAAGAATGTTATAATGAGTTCAAAGAAGGAGGGAGCAGGAGATTCATGGTCCAGTGTACAAACTGTCTTTTGGAACAGTGAACGTTATAATGAGACACATGAGTGAACCAGAAGGAAGGCCAGGTTCTGGAGCCTCCATCTAACAAGGGGATTCCTGTGCTACTCACCCAAGAAGGTCTGCCAGATACTGGTGGCATGCTGCATGTTCCACATTCTGGCCCTCATACACCATGTCCCTTTTCTGCAGGAGGAGGAGACTGGAGATGCCCCTGTGGCAGCAGTGGACCCTCTGGACAGTGAGGATGAGGAGGCAGATTATGAGGATGTGGACAACAGAACATCTGTAATCCATCAGTACTTCCAATGACACACAGGTGAGACAGTGCAACTTTACATTTCATTGACTTTGGTTGTATTCTGTGTGGCGTTGGTATGCTGGTATTTCCCACTTCTATGCCCACTTACTGTTTCCTCTGGCTATTCATTTTGCAGATGTTGGTGATTTGACAAATACTCCTGGTGTGATCACAACAGCCAGCTACAGGTCATTAATTCCATGCTCATTGTATGTACATTTTATTTGCAACGTTTATACCTGTTTCAATCAATACATATTTGAAATACATGATATAATCGAAATCGATTTTTTCAAAGGATGTTTATTATAGTGCTAATATATAGAGGGGAAAGTTCAATGGGATGAATTGGTGATGGAGGAAAGTCCAGGGTATTGTTCCAGTCTGTTTGTAGCACAAGTTCATTGTCCATGGGGACATAGGAAGGGAGGCAATGGCAGTTCAAGGTGGACAGGGTGACTGAGTGGGACACAAGGGGGACAATCAGGAAAGTCTCATTTCCTGCGGGGGGCTTGGCAAGTGTCTCTGGCTTCTGTTACTATCGCAGGGAAAATTTGGGAGGTGGTTCACCTTCTGCAGGGGGAGGGGTGCTGGTAGCCTGTGGGTCCTGTAGCGGGGCCTCCTGGCCACAAGCGGCAGCGGAAGTGGAAGGCTGTTCAGATGAATGGCTAGTGGCAGGGGCCCACTGATGTGACACTGCCTCCCTCAAATTGTTGGCCAAGTCTGCCAGCACCCCTGCTATTGTGATCAGGGTGTTGTTGTTGGCCTGCAAGTCCTCCCTGATCCCCTGATACTGTACCTCCTGCAGCTGCCTGTTCTCCTGCACGTTGTCTAGGATCTGGGCCATCGTGTCCTTGGAATGTTGATACGCTCCCAGGATCTCAGAGAGCTCCTCCTGGAGAGTCAGTTCCCAGCTCCTGTCCTTCCCCTGACACACAGCAGTCCTCCCAGTGTCCCTGTCGGCCTGTGCCTCTGTCCCCTGAACTGTGTGCCCACTGCTACTGACCCCAGGTCCCTGACTGTCTTGTGTGCGAGGTGTGGACTGAGGTCCCTGTAGAGGTGAGCACACTGCTGATTGACGTGTCCTCGGGACAGAGGTTTGAGTACGCTGGATGGGTGCTGTAGTGTTGTCTCCTGATGGGGGAGGATTTGTGGTGGTCTGTCGCTGGGGTTGGGTAATCAGCTGTCCAGTGGTCCCTGATGGGCCAGGTAGATTCTACAGATCCTGAAGTTTAGAGTTACTGTCATCACTGTGGGCTTCCTCAGTTGGGGGGCTGGATATTGCTGGCACCTCCTCTCCAGTGACATTGGCTGGGGTACCTGTGGGGATGTAAATGATGTGTTATGGTTAATGTGAATGACATATTGTACATCCCTGGCTTCCCCTCCATGGTTGGTGTTGCCCTGCCAGCTTTTACTTGTGTATGTTGGTGTATGGTGGGATGGTCTGTTCTCAATGCTGTGCATGCTTTGGTGATGAGTGTCCATGCATGGCTGTGAGGGGTGTCCATGCATTGGTACAGCGTGCAGGAGTTGGCATTGGGTTTGAAGAGATGTGATGGTGGAGTGTGTGGGATGGAATGGAGTGATGGGAGTGAGGGTCAGGGTATGTGGTGGCATGCAGGTAGGGGGGTGATAATTGTAGAGAGTTGACCTACTAGAGTCCAGTCCTCCTCCGACTCCGCCCAGGCCCTCTGGATGCAATATTGCAAAGACTTGCTCTTCCCATACTGTGAGTTGTGGGGGAGGAGGTGGGGGTCCACCGCCAGCCCTCTGGATTGCGAGCTGGTGTCTAGCTGCAATGGAACATACCTTCTCCCGCAGGTCATTCCACCTCTTCCTGATGTCGTCCCTTGTTCTGGGGTGCTTTCCCATTGCGTTGACCCTGTCCACAATTCTCTGCCATAGCTCCATCTTCCTAGCTATTGATATCTGCTGCACCTGTGTTCCAAATAGCTGTGGCTCTACCCTGACGATTTCCTCCACCATGACCCTTAACTCCTCCTCAGTGAAACGGGGGTGCCTTTGTGGTGCCATGGGTGTTATGTGATGTGTGGTAATGAGGGTGCATTTTGTAATGTTTTGGTGTGTGTGAAGTAGGGTGCGTGAGGGATGTATGGGTGTATGTGGTGTGTGTATGTTGTTGTGTTAGTGGTCTTGGTGTCAGTCTCGTGCCAATGATTTGTATTCGTAAGGGGTTGTGGGTAATGTGGGTGTGTGTTTTATAGTGGTGTCGGTGTGCGGGTGTGATGGGTGTATGTGTGTCAGGTGTGTGTTGTTTGAATTGTCCATTGTGGTGGTGTTTTGTCTATGGGTGTCCATTGTGAGCGCGGCGGTGTGTACCACCAATGGTTTAACACCATTGAATGTCCGCTGTGGGTTATAATGTGTTGGGTGTTATTCTGTTGGCGTAACGGTGTGGGTTTTGATATTGCCACTTTATAGCTAACCTTTAGGCTGGCGGATTTGTGTATGTGGCTGAATTCTGTCCGATTGGTGTGTGTCATAATATGGTGAACGGATATCCGCCGCTGCGGCGGTAAGTTGGCAGCCGTAAGCGGGATTTACCACCAGGGTTATAATGAGGGCCTATGTCTAGGTATGGGGGGATTAGGTACACAGAACTTATGTCCCTGTGTTCAGCTAGAAACTTAAAGACGGGTAGTAACCTTAACAAGGACATTCTCCTAGACCTACTTATTCAGGATGACCTTCAGAATCCGGATAGGGACAGGGAGTTAGATGAAGAGGTTGAACTCTCAGTGTTGGAAAAGGAGGTACGAGGTACTTCCTATGACCTCACTGGGCAGAACTATGAGGATTCTAGAGGGAACCTTGAGCCTGCAGGGAGCTGTGCTGAAAGCGCAAAAGAGGGTCATAGTAGTAAGCCCCCTTTTTCTCCCCCTGGGCTGGTCAAAAGGGTATCCAGGAGGAGTAGACCCTCCTCATTGTCAGCTTTCCTTGCCTCAGCATCTGCTGCTGGCACCATCCACTGTAGCTCAGATGAGGGATCCTTAGATTAGGGGATTAGCTTGCTGAAACTTGAGAAGGCTAAACTCAAGTTGAAAAAGCAGCAGCAGGCTCTAGAGAGAGAGAGAGGCCCTAGAGATTGAAAGGGAAATAAGGAATTTGGGTTTAGAACTCTATGGTGGCAGCATAAGAGAGCCCAGGGTCAGGGAAGACACCTTTGATTCCAGTAATCTCAGCAGGATAGTCCCTCCTCACATGTATGGAGAGGAAATGTATTAGAGGATCACTAATTTAGAGAGGGCCTGCAAAGGACAGAAGGTCCCTCAGAGGCAGTGGGCAGCTACCCTATGGCTCTCCTTTGCATACAAAGGCAGAGACAAACCCTTGACTGTGAGGAAGGGTAGGAAGCTGTCCTGGTGTGTGGTGGGTACCTAAGGTACTGACACCTTACACCAGGTGTCCCCTACTAGTGAAATGTAGGCAGTTTCTAGAATCCAGGCTCTCTAAGAGTAGCAGTGGATGGGCAGCCAGTGCTTATCTAGGAGATATGTAAAGCTCATGCAATACCACTGTAGTCACACAGCACTTACACATATGAAAGAATACACTTGAAAGAATACACTCAGTGTTACAAAAATAAAGGTACTTTACTATGGTAACACAACACCAAAATTACTATAGGAGCAATACTCCCTCAGAAGGTAAGGAAAACACAAGTTATATACACTAGTTGTCAGAAATAGCCATAAGAATAGTTTGAAAACAGTGTAAATAGTGTAAAACACAATAGAGAATAGTGGACCTAAGGGGAGCACAAACCATATACTAAAAACATAGAATGCAAGAGTCTCACCCTCGCCCAGGTAAGTGGAGTGTGTAGAAGGTCACTTGGGGTACCAAGAAAGCACAAAAGTAAGTACCACAACACCCCCCAGCAACCATAAAAGCAGGACTAAATTACAAGAATTTCCCCAGAACACCTACTCAGAAGAAAAGAAGAGAATTGCAGAACCCAGACATGACTGCAAGAAACCAACTGTGGATTCCTGAAGAGGAAGACCTGTGGAAAGAGGGGACCAAGTCCAGAAGACACAGCAGAGTCCATTGGGGGCAGGAGCCCCTACCCACCAAGCTGAAGAGTGCAGGATTTGGTCGATGGTGCAGAAGGAAAGTCAGCACTACAGTGCTGGAGTCGGAGTCGAATTCCTGGAGGATGCAGGTGATATCCGACATTGGAAGAAACATATCCGGTTTCCACCAACATGCCTTGGCACAGGCAAAACTCATGGTTGGTGGAACGTGGTGCTGCCAGGAACCAGCGAGGCCCAGGAGGGGGAGTCAGATGGGACCCTCAGCATTGCAGAGAGCCCACAGAAGCACAGGCAGCACACACAGGAGTCCTACAGGATGGGGACACAAGGTTTAAATGCAGCCCATGTTGCACTCCGAAAAGAAGTCCCACGGAGCAGGGGAGTCTCTCAGGGAGCTGTGCATCACAGAAAGGAGTGCAGGGGGCTGAAGCTACACGAAGACTGAAGACCACTTGGAAGAAGTGTTAACAAGCCTTGGCAGCTGCAAAGGACGCAGTTCATGGTGTTACTTTCCTGCGTGGGAAGTCAAGGGCTTACCTCGACCCAAGTTGGACAACTGGTAGAGAAGACAGCCTAGCCACTTCCAAACATGACCCGTGTTGCAGGATCCATGCAGCTCAGCAGGAGAGGGGATCCACTCAGCTGGTCGTCGTAGCTGTTGGTGCTTGAAGATGCAGAGGAGTGACTCCTCCACTTCAAGAGAGATTCCTTCTTCTTTCCTGTGCAGACTGAAGATGGGCTACCCTCAGTGGATGCACGACTGGGGAAATGTTGCAGAAGCTGGAAGGAGCCGTGGAAATAATGTTGCTGGCAAAGTCTTCATCTTTGTTTCAGATTGTCTGGTCCTGGAGAGTCCAGATGCAGTTTTGTTGGTCAGAATTTGAAGTGAGGAATGCAGAGGCATCCTGCTGGAATCTTGCAAGCCAAATGGGAGGAACCACCAAAAGGAGAGACATTAAATAGCCCTAAAAGGGGGATTGGTCACCTTGCCGGGTGGCCACCCATGAGGAGGGGACTCTGACGTCACCTGCCTGGCCTGGCCACTCAGATGACCTCAGAGTTCCCTGCTAACCTTGGATTCAAGATGGTAGAACCGAGGGACTCTCTGGAGGAGCTCTGGGCACCACCCCTGGGGTGGGGATGGACAGGGAAGTGGTCACTCCCCTTTCACTTGTCCAGTTTCACGCCAGAGCAGTGACTGGAGGTCCCTGAATCAGTGTAGACCCGTTTATGCATAAAGGGACCATATGTGCCATTCAAATCATGCCAGTGGCTTGCAGAGTCAACCTCTCCCAAGCCATGTAACACCTAATTCCAAAGGGAGAAGGTTAATACACCCCTCCCAAAGGAAATCCTTTGTTCTGACTTCCTGGGCTTGAGCTGCTCAAGCAACAGAAGGGTAGAAACCTGTCTGTGAGGTGCAGCAGCTGGGGCTGCCTGGAAAACCTCAGAAGGCTGGGGTAGCAATCCTGGGGTCCTCTAATTAGCCCCCAGAGTGCATGGAATCATACAACCAATACTTGCAGACATTTTGAGGTATGATTTCAACATGTTTGAAACCAAACATGCCTAGGTTCGGAGTTACCATTATGTAGCTGGACATAGGTAGTGACCTATGTCTAGTACACATGTAAAATGGTGTCCCTTCACTCACAAAGTCCAGGAAAGTGAGTCTGGAGTTTGTGGGGTGTCACCGTGTACCTCAGTGATGACACGAAAGCAACGGGTATGAGTTCAGGTGAGTTTTATTATTTATTGTTGTTGTGAATTGGCGGACAGGTTACATATGCTCTACTGTTCACACTTCTTCTGACATCGCCTGGTCTTCAGTTCTCCTTTCTTTTCCCTCTTTCTTCCAGGGCTCCCAGGAGGTGCATGTGGGGAAAGACAAGATAAAGTATTGGTAAGTTCCTTTCCTATTTCTCTGTTTCTTCCCTGTTCTCTGGCTTATTCTTTTCCCTTTCTCCTATCTCAGTCATCTGATGGGTTTTCTTTTCTCTCTGTCTCCTATGTCTCTCATAGGTTTATCTTTGCTGGTTTCGGGGATAAATGTCTGTTTTTGCCTCTCTCTCTCTCTCTCTTAGAATCTTCCTATTATACTTCTTTGTTTGTTTTCCTTTAGCCTCTTTTGGCTATACTTCTTCTCTATTCTTATTCGTTCCTTTTGTTCTTTCCCTCTCTCGGACCTCCTTTCTTACTTCCGGTCCCTCGTATGCTTTTCTTTTTTCCTGTTGACTCATTTTCTAACCTCTTGTTGACCCTTTTCTATGGTCGTATCGTTCTCAGTTCTTCTCTTGCCCCCCCTTTTAACTTCTCCCTCTTGTCCTTCCTCCTTCCCCTCCCAGCCACCTGTATTATTCCCTAAACCTTAATGGGGACGGACCTCGCTTGGCCACGCTTCTCCTGATGCGTGGCTGGAAACTTAGTGGAATGCCTTCCTCTCCGCTGACAGAGCTGTGATTCCCTCACGGGTACTTTCCATTCACTTCCCGCGTCCGCTGGGTTCATCAATCGTCTCCGGTCATTGTAGCCACCGCTCGTCCTCGGCTCCTGTCCCTCCTATTTCTTCTGCTCTCTCTCCTCCTCCAGCTGGGGTTTCCTCCTCGTCCTCTTTCCCCGTGGCGCAAACCGTTTGTCGCTGCCTTATTATCCCTGGAAGTCCAAAGTGATAGGATGGCACGCTATTCCTTTCCGGGTTGGAGGCGGCAATGTCAGCACCTGTCGCCTCCTCGGACGGGCCTGATGGCATCGGCCCCTCAAATGGGGGTACCTCTGCCAGAGCAGGGGTGGCCTCACACACAGGTACATGCACCCTGCCCTCTGGGCTGAGAAGGCCTAGCATAGGGGTGACTTTTAGTGACCTGGTGCAGTGACCTATAGTGAAAAATGGATGCATGCACCCAGTTAACACAGACTGCAATGGCAAGCCTGAAGAACCCTTTGCATAGGTTCCGAATGGGTGGCAGAGTAACTGCTGCCGTTCATAGGGATCACCTGGAACCCCAATGCCCTGGGTACTAGGGTCTTACAAGGGGGCACCAGTATGCCAATTGTGGGATGAATACAGAGTTCTGGGAGAGAAAGCATAATCACTGGTGTCCTGGCTAGCAGGATCCCAGTGAACACAGTCAATCACACTGACAACAAGAAAGAGGATACTTTCCTACAGGGAGGAAGATGCAGATACATACCAGGTCTTGAAAGTGGCTCAGGGAATTCAGGGAATTGTTCGAAGTGGACACTGTTGCTTGTGGCACAAACCACTCTACCCTTAAAGATTACCCAAAAGAGCCTGTTTGTAAAAAACTTGAGAGGGAAAAGTAGAGTTCCTTGCATAATCATGACCTTCTAGCTGTGAAGTTTGCAGACAGGAGAGATGTGTACATGCTGACTGCCATCCACGATGAAAGTACTTCACCTGTGACTGATTGGAGTGAGATTGGTGAAGTGTGCAAAACTGTGCATTTTAGACTACACTACGTATGTGGGTGGTGCTGATAGAGTAGATCGGAGGTTGGAGCATTACACTGCTGTTCATAAGGCTTACATTTGGTATAAGAAGTTGGCTATCCATTTATTCTATTTAGCAACCTTCAATGTTTGTGTCGTATTCAAGGATTGTTCTCCAGATTCAAAGATGACTTTTGCTCAGTTTCAGCAGTCTATATTAGGTAGCCTTGTTGTAGTGGAACAGGCAAGTGTTCCTAGAGTTGGAGTGGTGGAGGAAGTGGCTAGATTGAAAGATTGTCACTTTCCTGATTACATTTCTCCACACCCAAAAAAAACTATCCCAGTAGGAGATGTGGAGTCTGCATCTGAAGAGGCATGTGCAAGTCTTGTGCTGTCCCAAGTGTCCTTCTGATCCTGGGCTATGTGAGCCTGCATGTTTTAAAGTGTGCCACATGCAACTGAAGTATTGGGAGCAATCATAGGCGTAAAAGTGAACTAACTGCTTTACATTGTTTTATATTTTTTGTTCAGTTTCATGGTTGGCAGTAGTTTAATGTATTAGTTATGTATTTGTATTCATAGTTGGCTTTTCATTTCCCTCAAATTTATTAGTGTTTTCTTTTTTGTAAAAAAAGAATGATGGCAGTGTGTGTGGACTGGCACTTGGCTGGCAATGTGTGTGAGCCAGCATTTGGCTGCCAGTATATGTGTAGTGATTTGCTGTTGGTCACTGCACACACATTGCCAGACAAATGCCAGTCCACATACTCTGTAAGCTGCCAGCCGGTGTGATTGCTGTGTTAGTCCTTTGGGATTATAGAAATGATGATCCTAGAATGGCACTGTCTGTTGATGTAGGTGTTATAATGTGCTGGGCCCATGGCTGGAGATGTGAATGGTTTTGTGTGTTTCATGCCTGAAAGGTGTGTGAATGGCCTGTAAAGTAGTTGGTGCCTCATTGTGGCTTTACAGCTCACCAGCATGGAATCATTGATTCCGTTTTTTTAACTTTCAATTATTAACAGTGTATATTATTTTTGTGAATTCTCTTCTTATTAAAATTTACGTTTTGAACCTTTCACTTACCCTAATACCAAATCTAACCAGTATGTGTGTGTACTTGAGGAATAGATGGTTATGCAGTAGATTTTGTCTTTTCTGTTTTTCTCTTCCCGGGCATACATTGTCTTTAGAGAATATATACCACCTCTAGATATTTTTGTGACCTAGATACCAGGCGGACTCCAGGGTGGCTCACGGAGATCCCTCAAAGTACTGCAATTTGTACAGAAAATTACTTGGAGCCTCAAACTAAGAATTCCCACATATCTCCTGATCAAAATGACACATCACCTATGTGGGTGGGCCTAGTGTCCACAAAAGTGTGGGTACAAGACGAAATGTGGCAACATCAACAAAAGTAGTAGCTGTACTTATTTGGCCTGGGATAGATGGCCACTCTGGAAAGCCTACCAAACCCACATATTTCTAGAAACTAGACACTCAGGAGAGTACAGGGTGGAGTGCCTCTTGTGGATCCCATAAAGATTTCTTACCCACAATGCCCTGCAAACCTCCAAATGTGACTAAAATCACGCATTTTACTTAAATTTCGGTGACATCATATTTCTACCACCCAGTATTTCCCTACTTGTCTTAATAAAAATGGTACTTCACTTGTGTGGCAAGGCCTAGTGCCAGGGACAGGAACAGATCAAACTTATATTACTAGGAGTCCTCGCAAAGGGTTCCTCATTGACCTTGGTATGATCTGTTCTCTCACATACACTAGGTACAGCCACACAAGTCATGTACCATTTGTTATCAGAAGCCTTAGGGGAACGCTGGGTCGAAGGAAGTTTCTGGCTGTCCACAGATTCCAGAACTTTCCATCACAGAAATATAAGGAAAATTTGTTTTTTAGTCATAGGTTGAGGTTTGCAAGGGAATTCTGGGTAACACAACTTGGGGAGAACTGCACAAGTCACCCCATCCTGGATTCCTCCAGGTATCTAGTTTTAACAAATATAAGGTGTGCTAGGTTTCCCTACATGCCAGCAGAGCTAGGGCCCAAAATCCACAGCTAGGCACATTTGCCAAAAAAGGTTTAGTTTTCAGTGAAAATATGTGATGTGTCCATGTTATGTTTTGGGCTGTTTTCTGTTGCAGTCACTATGCCTACCCACATAAGTGAAATACCATTTGTATCAGAAGACTTGGGTAAATGCTGCTTGGAAGAATGTTTGTGGCTCCCCAAAGATTCCAGAACTTTCCATCACAGAAATATTAGAAAAGTGTGTTTTTTAGTCAAAGGTTGATATTTGCAAGGGATTCTCTGTAGCACAACCAGAGGAGAACTGCACAAGGTCCCCCATCCTGAATTCTCCCAGGTTTCTACTTTTGATAAATGCATGGGTATTCTAGGCTTCCATAGGTGCTAATTGAGCTAAGGCCCAAAATCCACAGCTAGGCACATTGCAAAACATTTTCAGTGGAAAAATGTGATGTGTCCACGTTGTGTTTTGGGCCTTTTTATGTCGTGGGCACTAGTCCTACCCACAGAATTGAGGTACCATTTTTAGCAGAAGATTTGGGGCAGTAGTGGGTGGAAGGAAGTTTGTGGCTTCCTGTAAATTCCAGAAGTTTCCATCACAGAAATTTGTCTTTTTATTCAAAGTTTAAGGTTTGCAAGGGATTCTGAGTTACACAACCTGGTGAGAGCCATGGAAGTCACCCCATCCTGGATTCTACTTTGGGTCTAGTTTTAAAAAATGTACAGGTTTGCTACATTTCCCTAAGTTCCGGCTGAACTAAGAACCAAATTCACAGCTAAGCACATTGAAAAAATGGACCGTTTTCAGTTGAAAACTGTGATGTGGCCATGTTGCGTTTTGGGCCCTTTCTTATCACTGACATTAGGCCTATCCATACAAGTGTGGTGCCATTTTTATCAGGAGACTTAGGGGAATATATCTAAGTAGAACAAGTGAAACCACCAATTGGATTTCCCTGCATTTGTGCCTTTCAAATGTAAGACAGTTTGTAAGAAAAATGCCATTTTTTTTCCGAATCAAGTCTGCGTGTTCTTGAAATCTGGGAAGATGGTGATATGGAGGAAAAAACAGACACTTTCTTCAGCAGCACCTTTTTCCCATTTTTCCCAGAAAAACTAAATGTAGCTATATTTTGTCAAATTTCTCAGTCTCCTCCAAGGGAATCCACAAACGATGGGTACTTTCAGAATCCCCAGAATGTTTGAAAAAAAGATGTAAATTTGGCATGGATAGCTTATGTGGACAAAACGTTATGAGCAGACTGCACAAATAACCAAAAAAAGCTTAGCACTGTGGGGAAAGGCCTATCAGCAAAAGGGTTAAAAGTATTATTGTCTTCAGCAAATTGTTCTTGTCTGTACATGAAAACTGCAACTCCTACTACTCCAAAATTAAACATATTTACTTCTCTTTTCTAATTTACTAGTACATACTTTGGCAAACTAAAGTCCATAGGGTGCATAGGCAAATTCTAGGCACCTGCATCTTAACTTGCTGTACAATGTAACACTCACTGCCCTTTCTTACTTTCATGTCCTGCTGGTTTGTTCTTTCCTCTAGGCCTGTGGAATGTCACCACCTGCAGTGAAAATAATTGTCTGGAAAACTTCCCAGCTACGGAGAAGTGGAATCATGTGACTAGATGCAGAAAGTGTCTGGATTGCAAGTGGAAAATGTAGTTCCAGGGCTTGAGTTAAATAACCCAGCTATGCCCAAGATGGCCACTGTACCTTGACAATTTATTTTCAAAGATTGAGTGCTCTCTCCTCCCAGCCCAATTCCTACACTGCTCATGTAATTTTTACACATAGCAATGAGGCCCAATGACAATTCCCTTATAGCCTCAAAACTGAGCTAATGTGCAGTGACATCTCTATGATTGGGCAACTGTGTGCACCATTATCTCATGTTTAGGACTAGCTTGAAAAATAATTCTACTACTCCGTTTTTGGTATTGCAGTTCTTTATTCATTTTTTCAATAACAGATAGTGTTAAAGCAATCATAAATTACAAGTAACATTATACTACATGAATCAAGAACAAATATGAATACAGCATAAAAATACAAATGACTTGCATACATTCAATTAAAAAAAAGTCTGGCATAATTATGTCCTGCGACAAAACATAAGGAAAATGGGCAGCGGCGGCTCTTTTGCTGTGGTGGAGGAGCGTTGCCCCCTTTCCAGCAGCAGCTTCAAAACCTTAAAAAATAAAACGTTAATAAACCAAGCTTATTATCGTTTTTTTCTATGGGATGAAGCCATGGGGGATGACAGGCAAGGAGGAGGCATGATGGCACTGCTGTCAGTGCACATGTGGGTTTGGCCAGCCATCTCAGAATGGCTAATCCCACATGTGCAATGAACTTGCTCCAACCCGAGCTGTGTTGCTGATTTGGAGACAGCAGACACAGACTCTCAGTGTGTAAAGTGAGGGCACTCAGGCCAATCCTGATGCTGCTCTCATGCCACCAGCAGCATGAAAGCAGCATTAGGACTGGCTGCAGGGCAGAATGGGAATCTGTGCCTGGTGGAGCTGGAAGAACGGCGATGCAGATGAGGAGGGGATTCAGGGATTGTATGTGTGGAAAACTTTTCCAACCGAATCTCTTTACAACTTTTCACTCTCCTCTGCTGTCAAATGTGTTTCCTGTAGGAGGGCTATAAACGGGTGTCTAGTTTTCAGAAAAGAGAGGATCTTGTTATGCTTTATATAATAAGTCAGTCCATTGACACTGGGAGTGGAAATGGTCAGCAGAAGTGTGGCTGGTGTGGTCTTGGGGTATTATGGAAAAATATCTACAGAGCAGTAGTATTATGACACTTAACTGCATGGTTATTAACAAGGAGATCTGTGCAACCCTCGAGAATGTGCGCTCTAAAGGAACTAAAGCTAAGCAATCCATAGTCAAACAACAACAGGTGGGAGTTAGGGTGAATTAAGTAGGGTTCTGTGGGATGGGTTCATGTGAAGTGCTGGGGGGAAAAGGCCAGAGGCAGTGGTGATGTGTCCACTAGAACAAGCGATAAGGGAGGAAAGAAGGTGTAGATGTGTCTGTATGAGCAGAGGCAGGGAAGAGTAACCTCTGATTCTGTTTTTCCTATTCCCATCTCATAGGCAGTCCCAAAATGCTAGAGATAGGCTTGTATACAGAGTCTGAATGGGTGGAGGTCCTATTCCTAGCCTGTGGGAAAGAAAGAGAAATAAAACAGAAACAAATTAACAGTTCTTGAAACACCCAAACTGTTACACTGAAGTTAGGGTGATGACCCAACTAGTGGCTTCATAAGCTCCACAACTTGAAATGCAATAATGTAATATAGTTGCTCTTTTCAACTTGTGTAGTCACATAGGCATATTTGTTACTTGCTTATGCTAGGAATGGTATTTCCAGAGCAAACGAGCAGAGAAACATGCCGGCAACTCATAGGGCTAGTCTCTATCGGACCTTAACCATGCTCATGTCAGGCAATAATCCATGGGTATAATATATCAGCGTTTGATGATGATCCTAGGTGGGCCCAGCCAGTGCAGTCGATCAATAAAGAAGAATGACCTTGGAAGTAACCCCAATCATGCCACTAGGGAACTTCAAGTTTCCAATGGAGATCAGGATTTGTTTTACAGCCCCCAGGTTTACTAAAACGCTTGTTTATGTCCTTTGTACCACTTTCGGTGATGGTAGCTAGTTGTGATCTTTCATCCGAGGCATCATCCTGGGTTATAGAGGCACCAGTTGGAGTGAAAACATGAGACTCGGCAAGTTGTGATGTTGTGTCCTTGACCACATCATCCAATGTGTTGAGAATCTATTCCAAGCCACCCAGGCGTAATATTATGCAGTTCTCGGGTCTACGGACATACACATAAAGGCAGGTTCCAAGAGGATGAATGTAATATCCTTCTTCCTCAGCTGAGGTCCTAAAGCCAAAAACTTCCACCTCATGTATTTGGTTTAGGAAGAGAAATCCACTCAATTAGGGATATGACAGGTGTCAAAACGGTATGGACCATGTTTTTTATCTTTTTTTTAATTAAGCAGGATGAGAGATTAAGTTAAAAAGATGGAATATACACACACAACAATCATTATCCTGATTGCAAAACAGTTTGAAACAAATGCAAACAACCCCCCTGCCCCAATGCAATGAGAAATTATTACAAAAACGGGATATTAAAGTAGCAGCTTCTCCAATATTAAAGTGATCATAATCCTCACTGGAAAACATTATCTGAAACCAAATCAAACCATGTCCCCCCCATTCAAGTGGGGATAGCAGCAAACACATATTATTAAAGTGCAACGGTTCTGAAAGTGCCTATCCCCACTTCAAAGAAGTATCCAAAACAAGATCAGACCATTTCCCGCAAAGTGAATAGAAATGCTAGCAGAAACTTGATATTAAAGTGCAACAGTGCCAAAAGTGATAATCACAACATAATATAGCAAATTTCGTATTACAACATTGAGCAATCGCTCAAATAGCAGCATCTCCAATATTAAAGCAATCATTATCCTCACTACAAAACATTATCTGAAACTAAATCGGACCATCTCCCCCAAAACAATTGGAAATAACAGCAAAGGCTTATTGTTAAAGTGCAACTGTGCTGAAACTGCAGATCAAAATGTAATATAACACATTTCATATTGAAAAGATTGGGCATTTACTCAAATCGGAGCATCTATGACAGAGAGCATTGTTGGGCAATTACAAACATTGGGCCTAAACGGTACAAGGGAGATTTAGAGTTCCAACCACAAAAATTGCCCTCTTGATCTATTGAATAATAAAATCAACTTGCCTTTAGGAGGAACAACCATTACCTGTACAGGAAGCACACTAGAGCTAAACAGTGTCCAAATGAATGATGCCAAGGCAGTAAGAGCTAAGGTTCTGGAAAGTCCTCCCATATTGTTTTACATTTCTTGAGATCCACTACCATCTTGGCAGAGGCCTCTTCAAACACTTGCTTCCTTATCATTTAACTAACCCATTGAAGGTACAATGGGGCCACTTCTGTTTTCCAGTACTGTAAAATCAGGGAATGGGCCACTGCGACATCTATTGATACTTTGGCAGGCGCCGTACCACATACAAAGACCCAAACAACACCAGCATATGGATCAGGTAGATCTTGGTCTGGGTACTGCAACTGATATAAATGAAATACCTTGTGCCAAAATAGCTGTAGCCCAGGGCAGTCGAAGACAATATGGACCCATCCACCACTTCCAATTTCAGAACACCTAAAGTACTGGTCGGTCAAGGATGGAAACATTTTATATAGCCTATGGGGTGTGCAGTACGATAATCATCTGGATAGAAATGCCAAACATTTAAAATTTGCTGCTCTCAATGACCTATGTCCTAAACCACTAAGAAGATCCTGTTCTTTACTATTGAACCTGTAATTAGTTTCTTGAATGATTATTTGCATCAGCTCAGATAGTCATTTCTGGGTGATATGCTGGCATAGCAGATGATACCAATTCCTCACCACTGTCAGTTTGGTTTCATTTACACGGCATACTATCTGCCGAGCAGAATAATGCATTGCCATATAGCTGTTCTTCAGAAAGATTCTAATTTGATTAAAACTAAAACAGAGTGAGGTGCTCTGGCTACCCAGTTGCAGAATTAAGCAATCCCATGTTATCAGATTTGTCCCGCTGTAAAATCTCCTAATTTTCTAAACCACATTATGTCAAAGTCTTTTAAAATTCGCTTGGATAATGCCCGCTCCCAAATCACACAATATGGCAATGGAATGCAGGCATGACAAACTGAAATACCCCAAGATCTAATAAAAGGCCAGAATATGTGATAAAAAGGCAAGTGCTATTGTTGTGCCTTGTTTTCTTGGGAAATGTTGCCATTTGTAAAAAGAATGGTAATTTGGTTTGACTTTCAGTAATCATTAAATTTAACAAGATTATATTATAGACAGAAGAATCAGACTCTAAGTGAGCCATAAAGGCAGCTAATGGAGCCTGTTAATATCTCTGAAGATGTGGTAATGCTAGACCTCTCTGTGGTACTTCGAGTTGTAGCATTGACATTTTCACCCTGTGTTGCTTATTTGATTGATTGAAGGTTCTGATGACACTATCTACTTCATTACAATACATGCTAGAAATTTTAAGTTGGGCATTAGAAAATAAGAATAAAAATAGAGGGAGAAGGGACATCTCTATTAATGCAAACCTGCCAATCAGAGACAGAAGTAGATGGGTCCATCTCAGTAGCAACTTTTTTACTCTGGAGAGCATGGCCGCATAATTTAACTCGAATAATTGGAAATGATTGTTTGACATGAAAATCCCTAAGTATCCAATAGGATGGGTTGGAATCATCTACAAACTAGCAAGAACTTCAGAATGAGCTGCATTGGACAAGAGGAGCTCCGTTTTTGCTTGGTTGACTTAAACTCCCCCCCTATGTGTGTAAAACACTTAATTAAATCAATAGCATTCTGAATATTGACTCTATCAGCCTTCAAGTATAAACTCAAATCAGCAGAGAACAATTTGATCTTTGCCATCCCATCTCTGAGAGGCAAAACCAGTGTGTGGTACAAATCCTGACTGTTAGGGGCTCTATAAAAAAGATGAAGAGCATGGGGGTCAGGTGGCACCCCTGCCAAGTGCCACGCTTTATCCTTAAGGCTGCTGCCTCTTTGGTATTGATAATGATCTTAGCCCTCGCCCCCCTTCTAATGTTCTTTAAACATACTAATAATTGGTAATGGAAATCCGTCATTTCCCAAGATATAGCACAGTGCCTGACAATTACCAAAGTTCAACGCTTTTTCAGTGTCTGTCATTACTATTACCACCTTCTTATTGTTAGTTGTAAAATTGTCAATAGCTTGAATCAAAATATGAGTATTAGCAGACATAACCCTCTTGGGCATGAAACTGTTTTGATCGCGGCGGAATATCTGTTAAGAGCAAGGTGCGAGGAGATCGGCCCTGAATTTCATGAATAATTTATAATCCACATTCAACAAGCTCATGGGGCAATAAAATCTGGAGTCAGTGGAATTCTTATCTTTTTTCAGGAAGCTTGCTACCACTGATTTTTTCAAATTCTTTGGAATTTATATGGCTTGATTGAAAAGGGTTTTTAAAAAGGGGAGCAAATGTGCCTCAAAAGCCTTAAACACTTCGGTGGGAATACTGTCGCTCCCACTAGCGTTAGCATTTGCCTCAGTGGAGGAAACTAGTGGCCAGCTCATATGCGCTCCTGCTAGTGCGCTTCAGCTCAAATCTCTGCTGCAATGGCACAGTAACTTCTGGTCCCCAGAGAGTGTCAAGGCTGTTCAGCTGTTCGGCAGGCAAGGGACTACGGTGCCGTTGGTTTAACTACTGACAGTGGCCCGTTCGAAACCACAGGGAAGTCCATCAGCATGACGTGGATGGTAGTTGGACAACACAGGGGACAGCAGCAGCATGAGTCCTGGCTGTTATGCCAGTCAGCACAACGTTAGGAATCAGAAGCAACACGGACTGGGACGGAGAGAGAGGTGTTGCAACACTCCGCCTCGAGAAATCGGGGTAGTGGAGTCGGTCATCTCCCGGGTGACGGGTCCCTGGTGGTGCACTCTCACCTTTCACTAGCCATTACGGCCTGCACAGCCTCCTAGAAAGGATTTGTACAAGTGTTTTGAGGATATCTATCACGTTTCGCTTGACTTTAACTTTGTTCTTGTGAATTAGCAATCTGGCAGTAAATGCTCCCTCACTTAGGAATAAATTACTGTAGGGCGTGCAAGAGTCATGAGGCAGCAAAACCAAGGGGTTCCTACACTACCAACAACCCACATGGACAAAAGGCAAGGCGCCAAGCAATATGGGCACGTACTCTCGTCACACACAGAGATAAAGGAGCTCAAGGAGCACCGCTCGGAGTCAGTTTATTGGGTGTCATAATAGAGCTGCATCAGTGATGAACCCGGAGTCTGTGGCCCATCTCAGTCCTGGGGGAGTGTCTCAGGAAGGTATGGGATATTGCCAGTCAATGATCCTCAGCAGGAATCAATGTTGGTTCAGCAACTGCCACCACAGGTCACTTCATGCTCTGGTGAAATGGGTGAATTGGCACATGAAAAGGCTGAGCAGGAGGAGAAGGGCGGGGGGTGGAGGTAGCGCACAAACAAGTAATGCTATTGATCAATTGCCTCCACTGCAGTCAGAGAGGCTCGAAAAGCAAGACAAGGGGAGAAGGGATTATCAGTTATTTGCCAAATATTCCAAGACTGGGGCAGTGGGGACCAGCTCTATAGCTCAACAAGGCTTGTATCGGGGCCCTCAGGATTTACAGGAGAGTTGTCACAAGATGTCAGGGTCTTCTCTGGCCAGTCACAGATGCAAACTACTCAGAACTAACCTCTGTGGCTGAGGGTTCCCCCTGACATAACTAATTTCTGATCCACTGCCTGGCAAAGTTCAGCATTTAAAGCAGGTGCAGGAACAAGTGGCAACTGGAAATTATGACCATCTGCTCGATATGGGCATTGCCTCCCTTTTTATCCCAGCCAATTAGTCAAGCTCCACAGTAGATTTAGGTGTGCTCCAGCCTGTTTGAAACTATCTTAGCCGAGATTCATGCATTTAAGTCATCACAGGCCACCGAGATTGCAACACTCCACCAAAGACTGGTTAAGATCAAAGAGATGTTTTTTTAAATCACTGAGCGGATGCAAGGAAGTGAGCAATGGGTCTCTGATCTGGAGGATCGTTCACTCCTCTGAGATGAAAAATGAGAAAGAAGCTGACGATCTCACAGATTAAAGTGGATGAGTTGGAGAACTATACACGGAGATCCAATCTGTGTTATGTATGGGTCCCTGAAGGTACAGAGTATTCTGGGAACTATGAGAGCACTTTACATCTTATGGATTCCTTGATTATATCACATATTCTCGAGGATGCCCACCCAGAAATTACTATCAAGAGTGCATCAGGTTCCAACCGAAAGCTTGTCTAATTCCAGGTATCCTTGCGCCATCATTGTGATCTTTGTTGACTATCGCATTAAGGAACACATTCTTCCCAAAGCAATTCAGAAGCAAAGCTTTACAGCACCCGATGGGGGTCACTTTAGTGTATTCTCTGACATGTCTGCTGCAGCAGCCCATCAGAGAAGAAACTTTTTTGGATTAACAGGCCACCTTAGATATGCTGGTGCTCACGCCTATCTTGTTTAGCCATCAAAGCTAAAGGTGTTGTTTAAGGGCAAATTTCATCAATGCACTAGTCTAGAAGCGGCACAATCTCTATTGCAGCAGGTGGTGGGCTAAGAAGACATGAAGGGCAAGACTTCATGTGGTGTCCAACTGTTTGGCACTACTTAGCAACTCGGTGGCTGGGTGATGGGGGTTACTTCAGAACTCCCCTTTTTTTGGTCAAGATGGATTGGGGTAGCTTACTCTGTTCTCGAGCTTGACAATTTTTGTGATACACCACTAGGTCTTTGCATGAAGCACCTTCTATTTTGTTGTATTTTGTTGCTTTTTTATGCTCTTTGGCACTGTGATGTTATTTCCATGCTCTAATTGGTTTTGATGTTTCCTTCCCCCTGGAGTGATGGTGTAGCTGCTATGCACAATGCATTTTATGTTGAGAGGTGATGGTCTTAAGGGTACAAGGGCTCATGATGTAATTCTTATTAATTGGTCCTCAATGAATCTCACCAAATGCATAATAGCACTAAGCACTTTCTTTTTGACACCTTTTTCAGGTGTTTGGGTGGTTTGGTGGCTTTGCAGAGGGGGACAAAGACGTCCCTGAGTGCAGTCGGGTGCATCAACGTGGCACCCATTTGGAGTTTCGGCGAGGCAGGATGTGAGGTGGGCATCCCTCCCTGCCTAGGGATGGTGGGTTTTGTGGTTTGGAGGTGGTGAGGGATAGTGGGGGTGGAGGGGTAGGGCATCAGTAAAAAATGAGCAGGGTGAAAGGGGGGAGTTTATCAACAGGAAGGCTCTGTTTAAGTGTCAAAATGCTTTGGCAATTATAGTCAGATATGTTGAATGTTCCCTGGTGCTTGTTGGCACAAAGATGTTTGGTAGGGTCTGACAGTGTTGAAGCTTAATCCAGCAGGTTGATAATGGCACTGCATATAAACATTATCAATTGAACTGGAAATGGTCTTCTGAACAAACAAAAATGTGGTGTTTTTAAAAAAAATGGATTGTTTCTTTTAACCCAGAGGTATCTTAGTTTTACAGGAAACTCATTCCAAGAGTAACTCTCCTAGCGTATCTATCCCTGCAAAATATTTTCAGACATTTATTTCTTCAGCAGGTGTGGCTATGCATGGGGTAGCTCTATTATTCTCAAATATGCTAGACTGGGATAGAAAGGAGGTTTTACAGGATAGCAAAGGCAGGTGGGTATGGGCAAAAGTCAGAATAGGTGACAAAGTCTTACATATTTTTTTTAATTATTATGGCCTTAGAATGGATAAAACTGAAGCTTTGGAACAAATCTATTATCTCACAGTTCAGGTAGAGGGACCATTAGTGTTGGAAGACAATTTTAATTTTATAGAAGATTTGCCTTTAGATACTTCCAATAAAGATAAGGGGCAGCTCAAGCCCAAGACAGTCAAGGTAATGAATATAATTAAGCAAGATTTGGCTCTGGTGGATCCATGGTGTCTTGCTTACTCTGAGTTCACACAATATACGTGCTATTCTGCTAGGTTTCGGTCAGCCTCTCAAATAGATTTCTTTCTTTTGACAAAGTAATTGAAGAGAGAGTTGATTGAGATGTTGACAACCCCCTTTTCTGACCATTCTGTAGTTGTTTTGGAGGTTGTTTGGAAAGCTGTGGATGCGAAGGGGCCTCAATGGTAATTTGATACGTTTTTGCTCTCTGATCAAACCTGGTCGACTGAAATGCCGCAGTATATTCAGGAGATTTTTTAGATAAATTCCAATACTGCTCCCATCTTTATGGTATGAGAAGCATTCAAGGCAATATTCAGGGGTCAGGTGATATCTTATAAAGCCAATCTAGCTAGGGCTCAGATTTTAAAATTCAGATCCTTCAAGCTGCAATAGTAACTGCGATGAGGGAAGCCTCCAAGCCATTAGATCATATCCATTCTCCAACAGCTAGCAGTCAATTACTACGAGAACAGCTTGTTGGAGCTAAGGGACTTCTTTGTGCTAGACGTGATTGTAGGGAGTAAAGCTTTCCAGCAGAAGCTTCACGAGGAGAGTCAGCACATGGCAAAATACTTGGCATGGTCGACAAAAACTCAGAAGAGGAGGCAGCTAATTAACCAAATAAAAGATGCAGCAACTGGGGTTATGGAGGCCGATGTTGTAAAGATATGCGGCTCGATGAAGAAAATGAGGCAGTAAAGGTTGATGAACTGTCTGAATATTTTACTTCAGTGCAGTTACCGCAGGTTTCCAGTTTTCAGAGAAATGGTATGTGGAAGAAAATAGAGCCCAGCGAAATAGCAGCTGCCCTCAAAATATTTCCATGTTTTTTTTTTATCTGTTACAATTATTTCCTCAGCCTGTTGATGTTGTATGCAGCATGTCAGGATCTGGCATGGTCTGGTGGGGTCGGGGCTATATGGCGTTTTCACACAATGGGCTTACTTGAACTCTGATGGAAGCTCAAACTTGAGATTCAGGAAGACGAGTAGGAAAGTACTCAGGAATTTGTGCATATTTTTCTTCTCCACCTGTTCCAAGACCCCAGATATTCAAACATTGTCCTTCCTACTGCTATTCCACAGATCACTCACATTGTAATCTTCACAAACCTAGCCACACTCTGGGAATTTGTCTAAACATTGTTGGACATTGTTGATCCTGGATTCCATCTATGACAGCTGGTGGCAAATAGAAGATACTTTACCTCTGAGAGATTGTACATTTGAAGCTTTAGTGTGTAGAGTTTATGGAACTGATGGACACATTGATGTCCATTATTTCCTTAGGAAGCATTACGAATGCAGGATCTGTGGACTCTGATGAGAAAATATTGTAGAGCTTGTTTGTTGAGGTTTTGATTTGCTATAAACATACTCTGAGAACAGTAACTGCTGAGAATGTTTTGGTTATAACATGTGGACATTCTGAGGAACACAACCAATGAACACCAGTCACTAAGGTGTAGAGGGGGCTGCTGCCTGGGTAGGTCAAAGTCCTAAATGGGAAGTGTGGTCTAGTCCCTTTGAAGGGTCATGACCAAACATATCAAGGGAATCTCATGCCCTGGAGGGAACCACATCACTTTAAGAAGAAGAGTTGCCCCCACTATGCACTTTAGTAATTTCAGGTAAACCTCATTCCAAGATAGTCACCGACAGAGGTGTTTTGATCTGTTCACCATCAACATTGCGTGCAGCAGCAACCACAGCCTCCCAGACACTGTTCAGAGAGGTGTACTGTTTTCCCTCCTTGTAAATCTCACATTTGATGATGGACCACAGGTTCTCAATGGGGTTCAGATCAGGTGAACAAGGAGGCCATGTCATTAGATTTCCTTCTTTTATACCCTTTCTTGCCAGCCACGCTGTGGAGTACTTGGACGCGTGTGATGGAGCATTGTCCTGCATGAAAATCATGTTTTTCTTGAAGGATGCAGACTTCTTCCTGTACCACTGCTTGAAGAAGGTGTCTTCCAGGAACTGGCAGTAGGACTGGGAGTTGAGCTTGACTCCATCCTCAACCCGAAAAGGCCCCACAAGCTCATCTTTGATGATACCAGCCCAAACCAGTACTCCACCTCCACCTTGCTGGCGTCTGAGTCGGATTGGAGCTCTCTGCCCTTTACCAATCCAGCCACGGGCCCATCCATCTGGCCCATCAAGACTCACTCTCATTTCATCAGTCCATAAAACCTTAGAAAAATCAGTCTTGAGATATTTATTGGCCCAGTCTTGATGTTTCAGCTTGTGTGTCTTGTTCAGTGGTGGTCGTCTTTCAGCCTTTCTTACCTTGGCCATGTCTCTGAGTATTGCACACCTTGTGCTTTTGGGCACTCCAGTGATGTTGCAGCTCTGAAATATGGCCAAACTGGTGGCAAGTGGCATCGTGGCAGCTGCACGCTTGACTTTTCTCAGTTCATGGGCAGTTATTTTGCGCCTTGGTTTTTCCACACGCTTCTTGCGACCCTGTTGACTATTTTGAATGAAACGCTTGATTGTTCGATGATCACGCTTCAGAAGCTTTGCAATT
Organism: Pleurodeles waltl; assembly: GCF_031143425.1. Lineage (NCBI taxonomy): Eukaryota > Metazoa > Chordata > Amphibia > Caudata > Salamandridae > Pleurodeles > Pleurodeles waltl. The sequence goes on along the minus strand of NC_090448.1, from coordinate 196,807,027 downwards.
TTAAGAGTGCTGCATCCCTCTGCAAGATATCTCACTATTTTTGACTTTTCGGAGCCTGTCAAGTCCTTCTTTTGACCCATTTTGCCAAAGGAAAGGAAGTTGCCTAATAATTATGCACACCTGATATAGGGTGTTGATGTCATTAGACCACACCCCTTCTCATTACAGAGATGCACATCACCTAATATGCTTAATTGGTAGTAGGCTTTCGAGCCTATACAGCTTGGAGTAAGACAACATGCATAAAGAGGATGATGTGGTCAAAATACTCATTTGCCTAATAATTCTGCACTCCCTGTATGTGTGGGTTGAAAGAAATCCAGATGCCGCCAGGCTTGTTGACTGCAGACCCGCTTCTCTAAGCTACTCTTTTTAATAGTTATTGTTAGACCTGGCATCTTTGGCATGGTTTCTCCTAACTATTTGTTCTCTTACCTCCTGTTTTTCTGACCTAATTTTCACTGGTTGTAGGTTTCTGTGCATTTTACCACTGCTGTCCAGTGCTAAAGTGCATGTGCTCTGTACTCTAAATATGGTAACATTCGCTTATCCACAATAGGCATATTTAGGCCCATATTTATACTTTTTGACGCAAAACTGCGCTAACGCAGTTTTGCTTCAAAAAAATTAGCGCCGGCTAACGCCATTCTGAAGCGCCATGCGGGCGTCGTATTTATTGAATGACGTTAGCCGGCGTTAGCCGCCGGCGCCGTCTGGTGTGCGTTAAAAAAAACGACGTACACCAGGCAGCGCCGGCGTAGGGGGATATGGGGCTTGGGCGTCAAGAAATGGGGCAAGTCAGGTTGAGGCAATTTTTTCGCCTCAACCCGATTTGCGCCATTTTTTTTCACTCCCAACCCACATAGAAATGACTCCTGTCTTAGCAAAGACAGGAGTCATGCCCCCATGCCCAATGGCCATGCCCAGGGGACTTCTGTCCCCTGGGCATGGTCATTGGGCATAGTGGCATGTAGGGGGGCACAAATCAGGCCCCTATGCCACAAAAAAAAAAAAAAAACACTTACCTGAACTTACCTTAATGTCCCTGGGAGTGGTCCCTCCAGCCTTGGGTGTCCTCCTGGGGTGGGCAAGGGTGACAGGGGGGGTCCCTGGGGGCATGGGAGGGCACCTCTGGGCTCCTTCAGAGCCCACAGGTCCCTTAACGCCTGCCTTTTGCAGGCGCAAAAAAACGGCGCAAAAGCGGGCGTACATCATTTTTTTTTACCCGCCCACTCCCGGGCGTGAATTTTGCGCTAGACGCATCTAACGCCAAAGTATAAATATGGAGTTAGTTTTGCGTCGGAATTGCGTCAAAAAAAACAACGCAATTCCGGCGCAAACGGAGTATAAATATGCCCCTTAATTTACTTCTAAGTCCCTAGCAAAGTGCACTGTCTGTACCCAAGGCCTGTAAATTAAATGCTTCTAGTGGGACTGCAGCTTGTATGCCTTCAAACATGTCTGAGGCCTGACACTGCAGAGCCTGTGTGTGCGGGTTTGGCATGTACACCCACTTTCCAAGCCCAAACTTTCTGTTTTATTACAGAAAAGTCACCCCTAAGGTGAGAGCTGGTTAGCCCCAAGGGCAAAGTGCAGTTTATGTAAAAAGTTGGACACATACTTTTAAGTTTAACATGTCCAGGTAAAAATTATTTTATTTATTTTTCACTACTGCAAGGCCTATCTCTCCTACAGGTTAGCGTTGGAGTTACCTTGAAGCAACCTTTAAGTGTAACTTTCAATTGGGAATAGATAGAAATTTGACGGTATATTTATGAGCCTTGTGTGCCACCGGAACATCACTTTTTTTTAAATCTCCGGCAGCGCAGACTACCCAATCCTATTTATAAGTCCACGCAAAGCCACTTTGTTGCGTTTCCTTACTCTGCACCAAGGAGGACTTCCATGAGCATTTTGGTGGGTTTTCCCAGGCAACACCCATGGATTTTGAGGCTGCTCCAGATTTACAAAACTATGTAAACCTCAGGCAGCACCAAACACTTAGGCCTACTGAGGTGAGGTATAACTAGGAGAAATACTTCTATATTCTCCTTGTTTTTTCCTCTTTCCATGTGTGCTGCATTCTGCATGGTGCTAGGGATCCTGCATTGGTGCTAGGCTGCCAAAATGGTGCCAGCGTAGGAGAAAAGGACATGAATTCACTGTTTTGCATAAATACAATGCATTCCTGCCTTTCACTTTGATGTGGGGCAGCGCAGCAAGATAACTTGCTGTGTTGTCCTGTGCCAAATCCCCATCAATATGCCCCTTGGAGTTTGATGTCTCTGAACTCACAATTTAAAATCACAACTGATGGTGAAGTTGGATTTTAAATTGTAGGTCTGAAAATGCCACTTTTAGAAAGTTGGCATTTTCTTACTTTAAAGATTCTGGGCTTTGTCCATTCTCTCTAGACAGTCACACACAGAGCTTGGACATGACATTTGCATCATGATGGCCCATCACCTGGCTGATGGGTCTTCCTGGGCTAGATGGAAGGGAGCATCTGACATTTACACTTAGGGCTATGCCTCTCTTCACAGAAAGAGCTGCATAACCTCCTTTAGAGTGTATGGAGCCAGTGAAGGAAGGACAGGGACTTGTGCACTTCAAAGGCCTCCCTTTGAAGTCTACCCCACTTCAAAGGCTCAACAGACAATAAGTACTGGACCCCAAACCCACCAAATCAAAACCCTACAACAACCAAGGACACTCTTCCAGGAAGGACTGTTGTGCTGCCAGAAGGGACTGTCACTCTGCTAACTGCATTGCTGTGTTGGCCTACTGCTTGCTGTGTGCTGTGCTGTCGGGTGAACTGCCACTTTGATACTTGTTTTGCTGTTTTGGCCTGCTGCCTGCTGCATGCTGCTTCTTGCCTGGTGTGAAAAGGAATGGACCTGTCCTCTACTTCCTTGAAAGCAAGATTCTCCAAGGGTGTGTAAGCTTTCCCCTATTCTCCAGCAGTCTCAAATACATCAAAGACTGCCTGCAACTTTCCTTGTGCTGCTGTACTCTGCCATCCGTGAGTCATACCCTTGCCTGAGTTGCCCCTTCCAGTAATGGGTTCTGTAGCTGTATTCTTTAAAAACCAACGCATCATCACCACTGCGCTGGTCAGAACTGAGACATTGCTCTTCCAACTGCAACACAGAGTCTGTCAACAAAAGCAGATTCACAGCCTATGCAGCTTGATGATGACATTCTGCATGACTTGATGGCAATGCATTGCATTCATCTCAATGGAGTTTGACGCAGGACCCAACTGTGTGGAAAGTATCTATGCATAGCCTTTGCATTTGCTCCTCGCTGCCCCTGGGTGCATCCAAAGGGACCTTAGGTCTCCAGCAACCTGTGATTTGCATTACCTAATTTGCAAATTCTTACAGGAATTCAGAAATTAGGTAATACAAAACCATTTGCACCTATGGCCCATAGGAATGAATGGAGTCCCATTCCCTAATTGCGATTCGGTAATAGCGATTACGATTTTTAAGAAATCGCTAGTACCGAATGACAATTTTCATACATCTCATTTTGCATTTCTTAAATAGCCATTTCTTTAAAATCGCTATTTAGGAAATGCAAACCGGGACTTTGATACATCTGACCCTATATTCTTTTCTGGAGACTAAAATACTCTTAGATGGGTCAGGGACTGGGGATGAAAGAAGAGACTGCCTCGTCATCTACTCTGCGCTCGTCTATCACTTTGCCTGTTGTTTTTGCGGACTCAGGGGTTATGTTACTCGAGCCGTAAGATAAAGCAAAACATTAATACTCTTTCTCACTAGGTCCTACCTTCTCTATTCCTTTTAACTAGGATTAATCTTTTCTTTATAAAAGGTAACTTTTAGTGTGACCTACCCCAGTGTAGAGAGGCATTAGCTTCTCTTCTGTGTTTGCAATTAATGTTAAAATTACAATTAAATTTGACTTGTGGAGTTTTTTGGTATGATATTTTACAACTTCTATTTTCATATTCTTTTTCTCTTCTTCAGCACACTAGATTTTATTGAAAATGAGTATTGTAGAAGAAAACCTTTTCTTCACAATTTTCGCACAACAGAAAATGAATGTTCTTGAAATAATGCTCTTCCTGCTCTTCACGGTTTTATCTCATGACTAAAACAAATGTTCTTGAAAATACTGCTCTTCCTGTTCTTTACAGTTTTCTCATGACTAAAACTAATCTTCTTGAAATAACTGCTCTTCCTGTTCTTTACAGTTTTCTCATGACTAAAACGAATGTTCCAGGAATTACTGCTCTTCACCTTTTGCATATGACAGAAAATGAGTGTTCTTGAAATGACTGTTCTTCCTGCTCTGTACTGTTTTCTCAGGACTAAACAAATGCTTTAGGAATAACTGTTCTTCACTATTTTTAATGTGACTGAAAATACATGTTCTTGAAAATACTGTTCTTCCTGCTCTTTACTATTTTCTCATGACTAAAACAAATGTTCTAGGAAGTAAAGGTTTCTACGTATTGAAAACAGAACTTTTAAGAATTTATTCTCTCTCAGAAAACTTGTGTGACTACAATTGAATTAGGAAAACAAATGCCTGACTTCTCCAGAAAGGCTTCTGCTTCTCAAAATATTCCTCAGTGAAGTGTGCTGCAGAGTCTGCGTGCACACTTCACATCACTCAGCTTTCCACAAGAGATTCTCCAGCCGCAATACTAGAGCGGTGACCTTGACTCTCAGCGGCCGCAATTTCGAGCGCCCTCATCTTCCAGGAAACTCTCTTAACAAAGGTGGTCATTCCGACCCTGGCGGTTTCAAACCGCCAGGGCCGGGGACCACGGAAGCACCGCCAACAGGCTGGCGGTGCTTCCAGGGCCATTCTGACCGCGGCGGTAAAGCCGCGGTCAGAAAAGGGGAACCGGCGGTTTTCCGCTGGTTTTCCCCTGGCCCAGGGAATCCTCCATGGCGGCGCTGCTTGCAGCGCCGCCATGGGGATTCCGACCCCCTTCCCGCCAGCCTGTTTCTGGCGGTTTTCACCGCCAGAACCAGGCTGGCGGGAACAGGTGTCGTTGGGCCCCTGGGGGCCCCTGCACTGCCCATGCCACTGGCATGGGCAGTGCAGGGGCCCCCTAACAGGGCCCCATGAAGATTTTCAGTGTCTGCCTTGCAGACACTGAAAATCGAGATGGGTGCCACTGCACCCGTTACACCCCTGCAACTCCGCTGGCTCCATTCGGAGCTGGCTTCATTGTTGCAGGGGCTTTCCCGCTGGGCCGGCGGGCGCTCTTTTGAAGGGTGCCCGCCGGCCCAGCGGGGAAGTTGGAATGGCCGCTGCGGTCTTATGACCGCAGTACGGTCTTTCGGCGGTTACCGACCGGCGGGCGGCGCCCGCCGCCCACCTAGGTCGGAATGAGGGCCAAAGTGTGCAGACTGTGCGGGTGTCACCAACTTCGAAGAACTGACAAAACCTAAAGAGGGGAGCCGGAGAAACCGAGGATTTCCTGACACTGCCAAACCCTTGGTCTTGATTTACAGCTGGGCAGACCTTAAGTATGACAGGGATGAAGCCTACTCCAGCTCCATTGCAGGCATACTCCTCCAACGGCATGACAGAGTATAGGCCATTGCAGTTGTGGCCAATTAACCACCTACATTGTCCAATTTAGACCGGTAGGTTGAGTGCTCTGTTTTCACTATCTTACAGCAGTGAAAAACTCTGGATGTAAGGGACAGTGAAAGCATTAAAATGAAATCCTCATCTAAAGAGACAGCTCCCTAGGTGCGAGGGTAATTCGTTTTTATATGTTCAAAAAAAATAATCACACTTTGGGATTATGTTTCTGAAAAACAAAGACAAGCTAAAAGTTTAATGGGCAGTCGTTATGTTCGACAGAGCCACCTGTCAAACTTCAAACCTTTAACACATTGACAGAAAGTGTTGTGACACTAACATTAAGAGCTGTTCACACAGCCAGGAGATAGCTTTGAATGTGGAAGGCAGATGCTCCACCAGTGCGAAATAGTATTTTACTGAGGTGAGCTGACAAAGTAAAGTCAGTCCTCCATACTCTACATCAGATGACTATAGACTATCATTGGCACTTGAAGCTTAGCACGTTTGGGCACTATCCTCCCTTAGAACAGATATCTCCAATTCCCCTTATTGGATTTTTGTCATTTGTGTGTTGTTTTGTTTCTCAAGCATTCCTCTGTTGTACTACGTTGGTTTGGGATATTAGTCTGCTTTGTGCCACGGCTATCAGACGTTTATAGTAAGGTTAATGTACTAACTTTGGGGTTGACCTTAATAGGTCAATATTATCTGTTCTTGAGATGGGAGGTCTCCCACCCCAAATAATAATCCACTGTCTTACAATATCCTTTTTTTTTTTTTTTTTTACCATTTCAGATGCTGCATGCTTGGCACCTAATGAAAAATCATTATACATGTTAGCATATTTTCTGCCTCTGTGTATTTAATGGTTTTGGACAATAAATAAACACCATGGGCCACATTTATGAAAAGTGGAACTGTACCTGGTGCAGCACCACTTCTCTTGCGCCCTCTTGTGCCCCCCTAAAGCCACCATGTGTGCGCCTTATTTTAAAAAACGCACACCATGGGAGTAGTCAGAGGTCCTAGCATCATAATTTTTTATGCTAGTCCAGTGCTTTACAGGATTAGCGTCAAAAATGTTTATGCTAATTCTGCAAAGCACCCAGAGGCCCATTGAAAACAATGGGAACTTCCCTTTAGCCCCTGCTCTTAGCAGGTGTCAAAGATTTTATGCAACTAAATCTCTTAGGTTTCTTTAGGCCATTTTTTCAGCGCCCCAGTGCCGGAACGCCCCCCTTGAATACATTATGCCTGGCACAGGCATAATGTGGCGCAAGGGGTTACAAAGTGGTGCAATGCAAGCAAGGAGGCTTTAATGGAAGTAAGCTATCTACAATAATAAGTCCTTGCTAAAATAAGAAGCCTACTTTACAGAAATGTATAGCTTTCCATGTTCATCCTTGGTTTTTGTACCTGTTTCCTCCGCAAACTGCAAGTAGGCTGAAACTACAAATAATATTGAAAATTAACTGCCACTTGGAAAAAATGTAATAATGTGATATTAATAATCGCATTCTTTTACAGCTCTGCTTGTTCCTGAAACCTTGGAAGATGATAAAAAGGATGTTAATTTGGTGTGCACACATTTTGTGGAGAAAAGTTCTGAGGGTTTAAGAACAAAGTGCCACAAACCTCAAAATAGAGCTCAGCACTCTGGGGGAAAAGCCTCAGCAGTTAAGGGGATAACTGTCCCAGCTAAGAATGTGTATTCCAGCTTCGGGGTTTGTAGTGAGCGGCAGAACTGGTTTGAAGCCAGTTCTGGGTCAGGTAGTCTAAAGTACATATATAAAGTTACCTCTCTGCTTAAGTTATTAATAATCTGATTTCACCATTAATTCCGATTTTCAAAAAACTATATACAAAGTAACAGTTTTGCATCACTTTCCTAAATGGAGTTAAAGAATTATAGGCCATTTGTACACAGCTTTATAGATGTCCCATATGGCCCAATTCGCAGAATGGACCGTTTGCAAACACAAAAAAAATGTCCAAAAGCCAAATTGGCATTCAACAACTTGTCACAATTTGTGTTTGTGATTCAGTGTTTAGAAGGGGTGTGTTTAGGACGTCATTTCCGAGTACTGGTTCACATTCATATCTTTTAACGTTTTGTGACCAAAACAGTCACAAACTATGATTTTTTTACTGATTATGGGCAGGTAGTGTTAAACCTTTGAAATGGGAAGAGTTCCCCCATGGGACCCCTTCCCTTTTGAGAATTGTAAAAAATAATAATTTTTAAGAGCAAGCAGTAGTTGCACAGATCATTACCTACTCTTAAAAAATGAAATACTGTATAAACGTTTCATTTTGCAGGCTGCATCTCAAAGAAAAAAGTTGTACTTTATTAAAAAGTGATCACAGATATGGTGGTCTGCTGACCCCAGCAGGCCACTATCCCTGTGATTGCTATGATACCTAATGGGTCACAAATTGCTACCTACCACATTAACATTCATGAGGTAGGTCAATTTGTGACCCCACTAGGAATCACTATTTTAAAATATATTCTTTAGTATGTTAGAAGTTGCGATTTTCAAATTGCGATTTGCTAAGAAATGCAATTTGAAAATTGCTTTTCATAATTTTTGTGCATATGGCAATACGATTTGAATTCCTTCTAAGCTTAGTTAGAGAAATGTCTACAAGACCTACAAATTGTAATAGCTTTAGGCTCAAGCTCGATAAATAGAATGCCATAATTGTATATATTTGCATTCTACCCTGTGGGTTTAACAGGCATAAAGGTGTGATTTATAAACGTATGTAGAAATATACTTTTCCTACACAGCAAACACCTTTTTTCTGCCATGTTTCATCGCAGATCATTTAAACTGCAGTCTAGCCAGGGTATAGTGGTGCACCTGGGAGACCTGTTGTGTCACATATGTAGGTAATATAAGTATTCATTGCGCTAAACATATGGCACTTAACTTTCTATGCCATAGCTGCACTTTAGGCACATTTTTGCAATGGACTTCCAGAGAAGGAAAATGGGCTACATAGGGATTTCCAATGTAGAGTACAGATTTTAGTGGTAATTCCAGGCAAGTTATAGTTTTAGGATTTCTAAAGCCTTTAAATCCAGATGTGCACAAATTGGAGGACCATGACGAAAATGGAGCCATTTCATACAACTGTGATCAAAAACTCAACAGTTGAACATTCAGAAACCCACTCGGCTGAAACAGCACATTCTGCGAAACAAGTGTTGCCTGTTTTTATGAGTTGTCTTTGACCACCCCAAGGAGAAGTTGTGATGTGATAAGATTGCCTAAATGAAATCATTAAATGATCTGAAACTTGAAATCAATTGATGGATAAAGAAGTGCCCAATCTATTCAGGCCAGAAACGCCTTCAAGCTGGAGGAGACCTTTTTTTTCTTATAAAGGTGTATGCCTTACTTCTACTTTGTGACTAAGCTGTTCAGTGTCACAGAAGTTAGTCTTGCTTCACATTGCAAATGCTATTCTATTTTAACTAAGCTGTTTATCTGAGAATTAAATGCTGAAGAAACACAACATATAATAGTCGAAACTGTTTAGGCAACTACATAACTGTTACTATTAAGCTTTTCCTGACTTTGAACCTCTTTTACAGTTCTAGACCACAACAGCCATATGAGTGCATAAAGGTACACATTTTTACTGTTTTGTCTACTAATGTTCCACTAAGAGATTGTAAAGAAGCTTTCTTATTTTATCTCTCCTCTAATCCTGGCTGTCACAGGCCTGGGAGATGTGCATAATATGCCTAATCAGTTCAACAACTGTACAACTTTTGTACAGTACATGAAATACCATAAAACCCTTCCATGAAGATACCTTAGAATTTGAAAGGGGAATTCAAATTAAAAAAACAAAGGAGGAAACTATGCTAAGAATACATTAATTTAACACATTTTGGTCCATACAAAAAAGAATCATAATTATCAGAAGATATTACTGTCTTTGTTCACTTTGAATATAAAAATTAAGGCTCTCTGCCGAATAATGTGTGGACAAAAGGTGACCTTTGAAATGTATAATACCTATTTCAAGTTACCATTTAAATAGGATGTCTCTCCACTTTTGTTCACTTCAATTCCTTGGCACTTCAAAGTATTGTATATATTAATATCGTGGGTAGAAATATTACGTTTTCCTTACAAACTTTATTTCTTAAATAAAACTAAGCATTCACTCATCCTTAACAGTTTTGCAGACAAAAAGAGAAAGCCTGCAGCACGGAGCAATAAAGCACAGCAGCATGCATCAATACATTTCAGTACACATGGCTTCTTGAGGTAGACAGCAGCCTGCGCTGTTTCACTATGAGCACCTGCAGCATAGTGTAGAGTAATAAAAATATTCAAAGAAAAGTATAATCAAGAAGCCTGTCAATTATTTGTGAGTATCAGCTGTTTTTATTTTGCTCTCCCTGTTGTGTGCAAAGTGTGTTGTAGCTTTCATTGAAAAGTTTAAAATACTACAACTTGCAAAATGTCATAGTGGTCACTGTAAAATATAATTGGAAACAAGCATTGTTAAAGCCAAATTAGGCATGTCCTTGGCAAGCTGATGTGTCAGTTATTTTTTGCATGTATGCATATGCCCCAAAAATATTAAAATGGAGACAAAAAGAAACATGCTACTGTCTAATTGTGGCAGGCATACATTTGGAACAAAAGCACTTACATTTAAAAATAAATTAGCCATTAGATATAATTCTGTTCAAACCATGTGGGTGCTTCCATGTGTACTTAAAAGAGACATAGAACCTCTTTTTGGAGTTAATACACATCACAGAAAATCTGATTGTTTTTTAGTTTGAATAAAAAAATACTATCAGCTACAAATTCCTGTAATCTGAACACATAATTTAAGCACACAAGGGTGATTTAAAAAATGCATAGAGAATGGAAAGAAAAAGATTCTGGCAAAAGTAAAACACTTACCCACCACTGATGTATGTAAATGTGCATACTTAAACAGGAAAAAGTAATCTCTCAAATGGGCAAGAGATCCAAAGGCTGAAAAGTGTTGACCTATTGCCCCATGCTGGAGGCTGATGTTTGAACATGTAGGAAGAAGGATGATCAAAAACTCCTCTAGGGCCTCTATTATGACATTGACAGTCCCACCATGGGACCAGCAATGGCATGGGGAGGACGCCATCCCAATGCCCCCCCAATCCCTTTTAGAATGTTCCCATCAGGATGACTGGCATGAACATTTTCATAGAGCGTTCCTGCCAGTCAGTACATTGGGAACAGTGCTGCAATATAAGACTCGGTGCTCTTAAGGGGACAGAGTCATATACCGTAGCACAATGGGGGCTGACCAGCACCCTCAGAATGCTCACGGTCTGCAAAGGGTGCATTGCAGGTGCCGACCTGTGGCCCCAGCACACCTTTACTGCCAGTCTTTCCTGCTGGTCAGAACGCCAGGGAAAGGCTGGTGGTAAGGGGAATTGCAATCAGCCAGGGGGCGCTGAGTTCAGCGCTGCCCTGGCAGAGTACAACTCCGACCACTGTCATGCTATAGGGAACCATGTTCCTGGTGAGGATGGTGGTCGCCTGGCTGGACCGCCTGCCAGTGTTGGTTTTGGGTGGTCGGACCGCCTGGAGTGCAGCGGTCTGACAGTTAATGGAAGTGTGGCAGTCCTCGGATCGCCACACTTGAAATGAGGCCCTATGTGTGTGTATATATGTATGTATTTTTTATTTACAATATATTTGATTAATGTGACTAGAGAGGCTGTTGAAACTGTTCCTAGCTAAAATTATCAAAAAACTGAAATATGACTTTTGATAAACCAAGTAGCATCAATGTTAGGCCACATTACGACCTTGGCGGCCCCATCATGGGAACGCAAATGCCCCGAAGGCCACAGCCATGATGGCAGCGGCCCCCCTGCCCTATTACAATGTTTCCACTGAGCTGACCGGCCAGTCATTCAGGCACGAGCAATCCCCCTGCGGCCCCCAGCATATCTTTACCGCCAGCCTTTCCATGCTGTTAAAACCACCACTGAAAGACTGGAGGTAAGGGGAGATGTAATCAGCCGGGAGGTGTTGAGTTCAGCAGAGCCCTGGCTGAGCAGAACTCCAACTGTCGCCATGCCATCAGGAGCCAGGTTCCCGGCAGGGATGGCAGTCCCCTGGAGGGTCTGGAGAGTTGTAATTGAGCAGTTGGCCCGCCTGGAGAGTGGCGGTCCAACCATCAACGCGAGTGTGGCATCCTCAGACCTCTACACTCGTAATGAGACTCATTCAGAGCAAAATCTAATATAAAGCCAGAATGAATAAGGAAATAGTCACAAACATCTCTCAGAAAAGAGACTACATTACTATAAATAGTATAATCTATACTACTTAATCAAATTATGATTAAACTGTTTTTAAAGGTAAGCTATATTTTTCTATGCTTTTTCGACACCTCTTCTCCAACTACACAGGCCACTCCTGCGACAACCCATCATTTTAGTTGTTAATGCCCTTGTATTTATCTGCTACAGTGCTTAATTTAAAAACAAAAGGTACTGGTGCCCAAAATTGTATGTACTTAGGAGGCTGCAACACACTTCACCCATTTGTCCCCATTCACTTACATCACTGTGTCCTAGCTCATAGAGAATGACACATTTAGATTGTAGAAAGCAAGCAAAATGAACAAGACCATTTCCCACAAGTAGGTTTGAGTGGAGGATTCTTCCACCTACCAAATTACTCCCTTGGAACATGTTTTGCAACCAATGGTAACCCCTTCACATGCTTTCCCATAGAATTCTGATTTCATTTGATCTCTGCACCCGGGCAGACAGGCCAAGGAATGGATGGGCATGTAGTAAAAACATCTTTATGACACAGTGAGTGCCACTGCTAGAAACGTTCACTGCCTTCAGATTCCACTCAAGGACTCTGATGTGCTGTAATGAACAGACATCGATTTCCTGAACTCATTTTGCAGAATCCTGTACAGGAGTCTTATATGTTGCAATGATAAATAAAACTGCAAAAACACAACAACCGGGAAAATAAAGCATTTCTCAGAAATAAGGATACATATACCATGCAACGTGAAGTAAAACATGTGAAATATAACAGTGAATGCACCACTGACTTTGATTATCTTAAGGGTTGTGGAACACACAGTGTTCAAAAATATAAAATGTTGTGTTTACTTGGAATGTTAAGGACTTGAAAGAGAGTGCCATTTCAAAGTCCAGTCAAAGTAAAGTGCTGCCAGAGCTGAGCAGAACTTCACACAGAGCCCTGACTCACACAGATTTACACTCACATATGCTCCCTCTTTCATGTTGCGAAGGTAGACAGATCACTAGTATTGTGTAAAAATGGCAGTACCAGTTCCACACTGTTTGCCAACACTAACGGACTTTCAAAGAGTCTCACCAGCTCCCTCGCACATCTATTAACCACTGATCTGGTGTTGGAGTTCAGCCTATGACTATGACATTATACAATATTATTTTTTGTGTTCCAGTAAAACAGTGCTGACCACAACAAATTGAACAAAGTGAAAATATAGCACATTGTCACAATATGTTACATGCCTTGATGGTATTTTGCTCTGATAATTTGCTCTGCTGCATATGTGCATTAACCTCTGCAAAAATCTAAAATAGAACTTGAAAATAAATTAGGATGACCAGAAGCATCTTCAGAGTTTAGGTCTTCATTGTACTAAATGTCCCTTTAAAATCTGTTTTAATAATCACAGCAAATCATAAATACACTATCCTATTCATCATAACTTGGAATGAGGATCCTATCAGATATCTGGTTTGTGCAGGGCTGTCTCCTTTACCAGACTATAAAAGTGGGCCTCCTCTGAAGCCAACGTCACTGAGTCGAGAATATTATCGCTTTCATAAGACTAGCCAAGGTCTCTTAAAAAGGGGTGAGGCAAGGGATGGCCTCAAAGCAGCCATGCTTGAGCAAGTGTTGATATGCTGCTACTCGCCATGTTATATTAACAAGTAAATATTATTTTTTTAAGATATAGTACTGCTCTCTCCCCGGTGCTGGCGTACAATCAGGCTGTCTAGCGCTATGCATACACCTTTGTACCATAATGCAAACATTTATGCATCAAGCCTAGAGTAGGCTGTGTATTGGATGAGTTCTCTTCCAGTACAAAATGCTATGCTTAGATGAACTTTAAAGCTCTTCCCACTTTGGATGTGTGCTTTGGAGTGTAGAACACATGCAAAATGGGAAAGTTAGGAAAGATGCTGCATTTCTCTTTTTTAAGCCTGCTTCAAAGTGGAATTATTTTTTGGGGAAAAACTATGTCTACCATTGTTACTAGATAGTGTTTTTTGTCAAAACCATGTGTGGGTGCATGGGAATGTCCATGTTCCATCCATGTAATTTCCCCTTAAAGTGCAGTAACAAAACACAGCACTTTGCACTGCTTTGCATTACTTTAAGGCAACTTCTTAGTGCAAAACAAGGTTTGCGAAATACAGCAAATGCAAAAGAAACATTTTGTGCAGGCTTGCTTCCCTTTTGTAATGTACTCCAAGCACACAATATGGGTAAAACTGGGCCCCAGTGCTCTAAAAGGCATGGATGGCTCCTCAAATAATTGGTTCTCCAATGATCCATGCTGCACAAGCTGTGGTGGTGCAGTCACAGCAGGTCTTCAGTTGGCCACTTCACATTATATTGGAATTTTGAGGATGAAGTCTATTACCTCTCCTTTACCTCCAATCCACAGCAGTGATCTGCAATCCCTTGGATGAGGTTTCTGCATGGCAGAAATTCTCTGTTAACTGGCAGGCGAGTCAAAGAATTATTCCGAAGCGGCCTTCTTTCTCCAGGCTTGGTATACTTTTTAATACAATACACATTTGATGCTTTACTATGAAGGTAATGCCACACCTACTTCTAAAATCTGATTTATGCATTATGTGCAGGTCCCTTTGGCAGTTGTTCTATAATTATGATGTTGAGTTCAGAGAGTGGACACATACATATGCCTCTAATGTAGAGATTTCCCTTGCTGGTCTATAATGCTGTATAAGACAGAACAACTGAGAGATCAATCCTCTTATCCAACATGTAAATCTGTGTCCAAACCATGACTCATTAACCTGTGTAAAATAAATGCCCAGGCTGTCTTCACCCTCCTTCTATTTTAGAGATTCCCACACATGGTTTTTGAAAAATTACTTTTATTTATCTCAAACCAAACCTTTAACCTTTTCTCGACCTTTCAATTGCTCTAGGCTTTTATTGTTTTTGTTGCCTTTGACTATGATTAGTACATTCACTTTCCTACACTCTTTATAATACCTGCTCAATGTTGCATTATCATTGATAGTTTCATTAGGTTGATAGAGAAGCCCACCCGCAAGGTTTAGATGTAGCCATCCACGAAGCATGTCCTGCTCCAACAAAGACCTTTAATTTCACAGATGACATGTTAATTTGATTTCTTAGTGTCATGATCTGACAGTTCAATCTAATTCTACTGTACAATTTGATATTACAATTTCATCCTTCTTTTCACACTTGGCTTTGTGATGCTCCAAAGGCATCTCACATTTTGATTAGGAGAGAACATATAAGAGGCGCTTGATCACTCTCCAGTGTGCTCATAATCATAAATGTAATTTAGGGGACTCCTGGCTTGCTCTTTGTGACCCCTGGCTCTGCTCTTGCCCCTGGCCTCAGAAGTGGCAAAAATCAGTGCCAGGAGTGCATGGATTATGGTCCCTGAACTCCATAGTTTCTGAAATACGGAAATTGATTCATATTAAGACACCAATACTTATTATTAGAGATGCACGGTAGCCTGTGCTGTTTGAGCTGCAAATTGTTGCCCCACAATCACTGTTTACTGCTTTTTCTCTTGTTTTTCTTTCCGTGGAGTTGGGCTGTGGTAATTGTAACAATGTACATACATGTGCATCTTTGTGGTATCACCTCAGCACTGCTACTTTTCTATTCAAGGGCTGGCTGCAAGACCCATACACAGATGCACACTGAAAAATTCACATTTATGGCCTTCCAACTGTTATTTTAGATTTTGGCTCCTTGGTAGGCCAAGGTGGAGGAGAGTCAAATCGGTAGCACAAAGAAGGAGGTAAAAGATGGCTGGGATATGTGGATTGCCTTTAAGCCTATCTGAGACAGTAATGTTGAACAAGCATCTGCAATGAAATGAGTCTTGCATTTTGCTCGAGTTAGAGCTATTAGGGTTGTAAACACCAAACCAAACTTTTCTGGCAAATACAAACTGATAATGAAAAGTAAAACCGTTTCACATATGCGAGCTGATGGTCGCAATGATCTTGAAGTAGACACAGAAAAGGATACAAAAGTTCGGTTGCAGTGAAACATATTGGCAAAAGTGCAATTAAACATGTAAAGGGCAAAAGTAGAATTATCCCTGTAACTGGCAAAAGTAGAATTATCCATGTAACAGGGTGATGTCATGCAAAGCGCTCAACTACTGCCCAGTGAGATCATGCTGTGTAGGAAAAACAAAGAAATAGTGCAGAAGCCATTCAGAAAACACGAAGCCTTGTAGGTTTTCAGTAGTTTACCGGTGCTGTAGAGGAGAGCTCAACACCGGAAAAGGCATGATGTATGCATGCCTTTCACTAATGAAATCAAGCAAATTTTAAAAGGTAAGCCCACGAACCAACCAAACTGATGGGCGTGTTTAAAAGCCCACAGAGAGATTACGACAGGGGCCAGAGCACTTGCGCACGCTCGACCGTAAAAAAGAGCTGCTAACATCCCAGGCTCAGAGTGGCTTTGTTCTGGTGAGCACAATCACAGAAACTAATATTCCACAACATTCGGCTGTGAAATGTAAACACATGCCAGCCCTAGTGCTGGCCTCTGCACATCAACTCGGGTTGGTTAGGGTAAAGCAAATAATGTACTAAGTTGCACGCATAGTTTCTTTACGTTTAATTTAAATTACCAAACAGAGGCATCAATGGCTTTGTATGCTTAACCTTCTGTACAAACACTTGGAAATATAGTACTGGGAAAAAGAGCTGCATTTCCCAGCATGTGCAGGGTCATCTGCTATAACCTGCTTACCTTTACAGTTCCCAGCTAGGTGGCAGGGACGTCTTACATTTTAAACTCTGTGGTTTTGTTTTTCATATTGCCATATTCAGAAGTATTGAGTGGCCTCAGCTAGACAGCTAGATGTCCCTCACCAGCCTAGTGCAATGTAACCATTAACTGTGCACAGGGATCCTTCCAGGCCTGGTCATTGTATATTCAGATCTAAAATAAGAAAAGGATGGGTCACACAAGAGATGTCTTAAAAGGTGTAGCATCAAGCAACAGTATTTTTTACTTGAGGTTTATTGAGCCACAAGACATGTGAAGATCTTATGAGAAATGCAATGAAAAAAGATACTTAAACCAAAACCTTTAATGTATCCCACATTCTTGTTATTCATATTAAATTAGTAATCCTGCCACCTCTAGTTGACAACAGGCAGTTTGCCTAAAGCTTTGCCCTTTCCAGGGTGTTTCTCAACCACTACCCATTTTCTAGCTTTGCCATAAAAAATGGTCTCCACCTTCCCTTTATCTGTTATTCATCTTTGCGAGGTTCACATTTATCACCAACTATCTGGATGAATTGATGTGAAAGTGTACATATTGGCTGTTCCTGGTGCTTTGAATGGGCAGGTACTGTCCGTTACCGAGTAACGGTACCTCTAGAGTACCTTCACTTCACAGCATTGCTGCAATGCATTTAATGGGAGAGTATCAGCACTATCTAGGAGCAAGCAGGACTCTAAATAGTGATTACCAGCACTTCTACTATTCCGTTTAAAGCACTGGATGTTCCCAGCAGCGTTAAAGGAGGCAACGTGAAAGTGATGGCTCATTGACCAGACATAGAGAATGATGAGTGCAGAATTAACTGAGGCTTGGCGAAGCTCTGACTGAAGAGTTCTGCTCAATGCCTCCTATATGAACTCTGAAAAAAACAATCTAATGTGCCACTGGAGAATGGTACATAGTGCTTTGTGAACTAACAATAAAAATAGCAATAACTATAACAATAAAACGTTTTTCTACTTTTTGCTTGCCTACTTTGCCACAACACTCATATTTGTAGGGTGACTACCCTGGTAAATGTTGGCTAGCTTGATGTGGTCTTTAAGTGGCTGAGAAAAAGGTTGAAGGAGGAGCGTTTGACCTAAGAGTAAAGCGCATCGCTTCCCTTAATCTGTTTAAGAGAAACGAGTTGTAATACTGATGAAAATATATTATCTTTCTCCCGATGTTTTCTTTGCAGAAAAGTCGGGCTGAGCTTGATACAGAGGACTAAAACAGATCATGTGTCCGATATGAAGAAGAAAAACCTCATTTGATTCAGCCCTGAGAATTCAGTTAAAAAATAAAGGAATCAGCTAGAATAATGTCAGAGATTAGTTTGATATCATATACAGGTTTATTAAAAATCGCTGAGTGTTTTACATGAGACATCTTGGTACAGACCGGCTGGAAAAAGCTTCTCCATTTCTATTAAGGCTGTTCTTCTGAATGCAGCATTTAAGGGAATCGCGCATAAAGTAGAAATGGCCCCCTTCTGTCCAGGAAAAGAGACTGCTAGTGGAAAATGCCTAGCAGATAACAGGGCGGTATGGAAATGGAACAAAATCAGAGAAATTAACAGATCTTCGAATTCCTCTGATATTTTTCCTCTGTATTTACGATCCTCTTTTTCACATTCTATTTATTTCCAAGGGAAAATAGTTTTCCTCCGTGTAACCATTATCTTACCCTGACACTAATTTGGAGCATGTTTCTCCCTATTTTCAAACACGGTATAAATGTACTCCTGTGCTACATAGGAATAACATTCTTGTGTTTTGCAAAAGTTCATGAATAGATGTTCACGTATTTTTCAAGACCACATAATGCTTTGTTAAATACACTGCCTTCCCCAGGAGAAAACTTTCCTGCTCATTATATTACACCATACATTTGGGATATTAATAATGTCAGTAAAACAATATGAGAGCGTTCTGGTGTTTTTTTGTAACAGCATATGTAACTTTTTACGTATGCACTTCGTAAATATCTGTGGATATTACGTGTTGGGCAATCAGGTAGCCTACTATAACAGTGGATGATGTAGTTCAATCTCTATGTTGTTAACATATACTTTGAGATTTTAATGTAATGTACCAATGATTTATGTGGATTTTTTTCATTGACTATTTCGTTCTTGTCCATTAAACACTTATCCGTTGTCCATCTGGCGTTTTGTTTTATTACGACTTTCACTTTTCATAGTTTTTAAATCTATTTGAGAAACACAATGATATCGTCCTTTTTGCAACCTAACCCCTTCGCTTCCAGGCCTTTTCCCCTCCTGTGCTGAGCCTTTTTTTGGCTATTTGGGGCAGTTCGCGCTTAGGCCCTCATAACTTTTTGTTCACATAAGCTCTCCACGCCAAATTTGCGTCCTTTTTTCCCAACATCCTAGGGATTCTAGAAGTACCCAGACTTTGTAGGTTCCCCTGAAGGAGACCAAGAAATTAGCCAAAATACAGTGCAAATTTAGTTTTTTTCAAAAAAATGGGAAAAAAGGGCTGCAGAAGGCAGCTCGTGTTTTTTTCCATGAAAATGGCATCAACAAAGGGTTTGTGGTGGCAAGATCACCATCTTCCCAGCTTTCAGGAACAGGCAGACTTGAATTAGAAAACCCCATTTTTCAATACAATTTTGAAATTTTACTGGGACATACCACATTTTTACTATTTTTTGTGCTTTCAGCCTTCTTCCAGTTAGTGACCGAAATGGGTGAGAAACCAATGCTGGATCCCAGAAAGCTAAACATTTCTGAAAAGTAGACAAAAATCTGAATTCAGCAAGGGTCATTTGTGTAGATCCTACAAGTGTTTCCTACAGAAAATAACAGCTGAAATAAAAAAATATTGAAATTAAGGTGAAAAAACAGACATTTTTCCCCACGTTTTACTCTGTAACTTTTTCCTGCGATGTCAGATGATTTAAAGCAATATACCATTACGTCCGCTGGACTGTTCTGGTTGCGGGGATATATAGGGCTTGTAGGTTCATCAAGAACCCTAGGTACCCAGAGCAAATAAATGAGCTGCACCTTGCAATGGGTTTTCATTCTATACCGGGTATACAGCAATTCATTTGCTGAAATATAAAAAGTGAAAAATAGGTATCAAGAAAACCTTTGTATTTCCAAAATGGCCACAAGATACGGAGTTGAGAAGCAGTGGTTATTTGCACATCTCTGAATTCCGGGGTGCCCATACTAGCATGTGAATTACAGAGCATTTCTCAAATAGACGTCTTTTTTACACACTGTCTTACATTTGGAAGGAAAAAATGTAGAGAAAGACAAGGGGCAATAACACTTGTTTTGCTATTCTGTGTTCTCCCACGATTCCCGATAAAAATGGTACCTCACTTGCGTGGATAGGCCTAGCACCCGTGACAGGAAATGCCCCAAAACACAACGTGGACACATCACATTTTCCCAAAGAAAACAGAGCTGTTTTCTGCAAAGTGCCTAGCTGTGGATTTTAGCCTCTAGCTCAGCCTGCGCAGTTTTGTAAACTAGACACCTAGGGTAATGCAAGATAGGGTGACTTGTGGGGCTCTGGCCAGGTTATGTTACCCAGAATCCTTTGCACACCTCAAAATTTGGCCCAAAAACACTTTTTCCTCTCATTTCGGTGACAGAAAGGTCTGGAATCTGAGAGGAGCCACACATTTCCTTCCACCCATCGTTCCCGCAAGTCTCCCTAAAAAAATGGTACCTCACTTGTGTGGGTAGGCCCAGCACCCACGAAAGGAAATGGCCCAAAACACAACGAGGACACATCACATTTTTTCACAGAAAACAGAGTTGTTTTTTACAAAGTGCCTACCTGGGGATTGTGGCCTCTAGCTCAGCAGGCATCTGGGGAAACCTAGCAAACCGGCGTATTTTTGAAAACTAGACACCTAGGGGAATCCGAAGTGGGGCTCTGACCAGGTTCTGTTACCCAGAATCCTTTGCAAACATCAAAATTTGGCCCAAAAAATACTTTTTCCTCTCATTTCGGTGACAGAAAGTTCTGGAATCTGAGAGGAGCCACAAATTTCCTTCCACCCAGCGTTCCCCCAAGTCTCCCAATAAAAATGGTACCTCACTTGTGTGGGTAGGCCTAGCGCCCATGAAAGGAAATGGCCCAAAACACAACGTGAACACATCACATTTTTTCACAGAAAACAGAGGTGTTTTTTAGAAAGTGCCTACCTGTGGATTGTGGCCTCTAGCTCAGCGGCACCTAGGGAAACCTAGCAAATCAGTACATTTTTGAAAACTAGACTCCTAAAGGAATCCAAGATATGGTGACTTGTGGGGCTCTGACCAGGTTCTGTTACCCAGAATCCTTTGCAAACATCAAAATTTGACCAAAAAAACACATTTTCCTCCCATTTCGGTGACAGAAAGTTCTGTAATCAGAGAGGAGCCACAAATTTCCTTCCACCCAGTGTTCCCCCAAGTCTCCCGATAAAAATGGTACCTTACTTTTGTGGGTGGGCCTACTGCCCGCGAAAGGAAATGCCCCAAAACTCTATCGGGACACATCAAAATTATCAAATACAAAACTACCTGTTTTTGCAGAGGGGCACCACCGTTTTTGGTCCTGGGCTCAGCAGCCTTCTAGTGAAACCTACCAAACCCAGACATTTCTGAAAACTAGACACCCGAGGGAGTCCAGTGAGGTGTGACTTGCGTGGATCCCCCAATGTTTTCTTACCCAGAATCCTCAACAAACCTCAAATTTAGCTAAAAGTATCACATTTTTCCCACATTTCTGTGTGGGATCACTGCACTGGGACACATTTCATATGACCCAAAGTTCCTCTCAGTCTCCTGGTAAAAATGATACTTCATTTGTGTAGGTGGGCCAAGTGCTTGTGAAAGGGAACAGCCAAAAACATGTTGATATTGAGGGGGGAAAAAAGGGGGTCCAAAAGGGCAGTTTGCAAAAAAAACATTTTTAGGCTGACAAGTGCAGCAGAATTTTTATCGGTATAGATTAGACAATGCTGGGTGGTATGAATTTTGTGGATTCCTGCAGATTCCGGAAGGTTCCATCACAAAAACATGGGAAAAATGTGTGATTTCCAGCAAAGTTGGAGGTTTGCATGGGATTGTGGGTACAAAAATGGTGCGGGGTGCATGTGAAACACACCACCCTGGAATGACCCAGATGTTTAGTTTTCAGATGTGTCTAGGTCTCATGGATTTTTCTACATGGCAGCGTCCCAAAGTTCATAAAGTGCAGCCCTCACCATTCCAAGTGGGACGAATATGAGAGTAAGCCAAGCTCTCTTGGCCCAAATGTAAAACTAAAACCCAAAATAATCAAATGTCTTCTTGCTTGCTGTGGGATAAGATGTTTTAGAGTGTGGGGAGAGCTGAAAGACTGTTACCCCCTTCAGTTGAGGTGGGGGCGTAACCAGGCCCATACTGGTTGGTAGCCACCACCCCAATATATATTGTTTTTTTTTAATTCCCTGGCATCTAGTAGACTTTCTGCCCCCTGGGGATGTGGATCAGGGGTAATTGCCCCATCTGCCCACTGGTGGGCAGAACAACTTTGGCCCCATTTATCTGGGGTGGGGGTATGGCCATACCCCCACCCTCTTATTTTTGGAAATAAAAAAACTTCCCTGGCCTCTGGTGGGCTTTCTGCCCCCCTTGTGGGCAGATGGGCCTTCCAAAAATAGGCCCATCAACACTAATGTGCCCCCATGGGGAGTGACCCTTTCCCAAGGATCTGCCCCCTAAAGAAAACACATGCATACACACACACCAATCCCTGGTGCCTAAGTGGTTTCTGCCTCCATGGGGGCAGATTGGCCTAACAAAAATCGGCCGATCTGCCCCCAAGGGGGACAGAAATGGTCTAAATACAATTTGCCCTCCAGGGGAGTGACCCTTGACTAAGGGGTCGCTCCCCAACTCTAAAAAGCAAAACAAAAAAAAACACATTTTTTTTATTTATCCCTGGCACCTAGAGGTTTCTTCCACACCTGGGGGCAGATTGGCCTAATAACAATAGGCCAATCTGCCCCTGGGAGGGGCAGAAAAGACCTAAAATATATTTTCCCTCCTCCCCGCAGAGCGACCTTTTCCTAAGGGGTCGCTCCCCACCTCTAAAAAACAAAATAAAAACAAAAAAAACATTTTTTTTTTATCCCTGGCGTCTAGAGGCTTCTGCCCCCCCTGGGGGCAGATCAGCCTAATAACAATAGGTCGATCTGCCTTCGGGGAGGCAGAAATGGCCTAAAATATCTTTGCCACCCTGTCCCTCCACCCCTCCTCTCCCCGGGGAGCGGACCTTGCCCACAGGGTCGCTCCCCTTGTGTGACATTGGCGCAAAAAAAAAAGATCCCCGGTGCCTAGTGGTTTCTGCCCCCCTTGGGGGCAGATTGACCTAAAATCGGCCTATCTGCCCCCAAGGGGGGCAGAAATGGTCTAAATACAATTTGCCCTGAAGGGGGGCGACCCTTGCCTAATGTGTCGCTCTCCATCTCTAAAAAAACCAAAAAAAAAAAACACAAAAAATAAATGATCCCTGCCGCCTAGAGGTTTCTGCCTTTCAGGGGGGAGATCGGCCTAATAACAATAGGCCTCTCAGGCCTCCTCCACGTGATCGGAAGAGAAATTCTGAGCATTTCTCTTCCGAACGGGAGGAGGCCTTTGTGATAGTCAGCGCGCGATTGCGTGCTGACGTTACAGGTGGTTGTGGGGGGTCAGGGGGGCTGTCGGGGGTGGAAGGGGAAGGGCTTCCCCTTCCATCCCCGCTTTTGGGGGGTGGGGGTGAACGCCACAGAGGGAGCACTAGCGCTCCCTCTGGACTCTGTGCCCAGGCCGTAATGGTTACATCCTGGGCACACGAGCACTGTGCCGCAGGACGTAACCATCACATCCGCGGCACAGAAGGGGTTAAGGTCGTAGGGAGAAACTCGTGATGCCACGTTATCTCTTTCAATTGTGGCACTGTGCAATGTGGCATGTGACCATCATTTAGCGCTAACGTAATTTAACGCTAACATTTGCAATCAGTTTACCCTACAGCAGAGTGTATCTAACACATGTAAACAAAGTAAGCCTGGCTGTTCTCCTTGCTTATGGATTAATTTTATCCATTCCGATTCTCGCTACACAAGTAACTTTTGTCATGTTTTTTACATGTCCTATTGTTTCAACCTAATGTGTGATTCATTGACTCATTCTTCTGATTTGTTAGTATACCTTACCGGTACAAAATCTTTCGATTTCGCCACTGCTCACTTTTGAATGCTTATATTGCATTCCCGATAAATATTTGCAAGGATTGAGGAGACTATATTGTCCCTTGTGATTAATATTTTATAGTGAGCAATAATTGTGATTTATTTCCCCCCGATTGTATCCATGCCACTTCCCACACTCTAGTGAATTCTTTGCAGGCTTTGGGGAAACTATATTGCTCCTACTGCGAAATATTTTGTATGGTGAGTACACTTTTTCATTTATTTACCTTCTAATGTATTAATATCACGTACACTTGCAAACACCATTCATTGCCTATGCTATTTACAGAGGCGATAATTAATGCCTTTTTACATTGTTTGAGAATCATTACACATACCATGGGGTGCCGACAATGTTTAATCTCTGTCACACAGGGTGTTTCCACATGTTGTCCTGATGAAGACCTGGCTATATGAAAATATATAATGCTAATTTACTGGTCGAAACATCGGGATGTCACATTATTGAGCTTGTACTAAATTATCTCAATTGGGCAAAAATCGATGTATCAATTTTTCCCGACTTTAAAATGCTAGTATATCTGCTGTGTATTGAATTGTACCCGTATTCACTGATTTCACATTGTAGAAAGACTGCTCCCCTTCTCACCACTCATGGAGAATTTTGTATTTTGTTTATGGAGGGATGTTCAGTAGTATAGACCATATGCGATTCACCCAGAGAGTAGAATCTTCACTACCAGTGTGTGAGATATTTTGTTCAAGGCATTTACTACAAGTGTGGATTTATCACAAGTGTGAGGACATTTTTAGCCTTCAGATCAAATATACGATTGTCTTCTCAAATATACAATTCTCGTCTTAAATAAACCTACCTGAAGCATTGTATGTTTTACAATGGAGGAATATTTATAATTTTTTCAAGCAAAGCAATGCAGCAAGATACCTTGCTCTGCTACGTGAAAGAGAGAAGGCAGGAATGCGCCATAGTTCACATTATATGGTGCATTCCTGCTCTTTGCCTGCAATGTGCTGCCAAGGCTGGCGGCACCCTTGCACCATAGGCAGGATTGTTTTTGTGCAAGAGAGGATAACTTCCTGCAAAAAATAATCCTGAGAGTCATTTTTTTCCTATGTTTCCTACAGAATGTAGCACATGTAAAATAAGGTAAAAACGAGGAGAAATAAGGATTCTTTCCTCATTACTCCTTCACTAGGGAGATGTAGCATTTTGAAGCATTCCCAGGTCCACCCCTAATGGTAAATTTGGAAATATGCTTAAATATATGGGTGAATATAGAGGAAAACCCATGCTTTACCCATGTATTGCTTGCCTGTGTCAGAGTAGTGCAAACCATTTAGTTGCACTGCCTTGCGTTAGTCTATACTTACCAAGCCACCCAGGATAATGAGAGGTGGCCTTGCGTGGCTAGGTAAATATCATGCTAGTTTTTTTTATCACCTTGTGTGGCGCATCAGCTGAACAACTGCAGTAAAATGTCTGAGCGAATTGGGCCCGCTTATTGTGTCAGTTGTTCATGTGTTCACTAGGAAACAGTGTGACTGACTGAGCATGAACCAATACATGTTTGCCTGTCTTGCTATTGCTATTTAAGCTCATGGTGTGCATTAGTTCCTGCAAACTTTTATTTTAAGCATCCACTTCTATTATTTTCTATTGCAGGATGTGGCGGTTGCAGTGTTTGACCGTTTGTGATGCTGGACTTATTCCAGCTCCAAGCTGTATTTGTTATTGTAATTTTATTTGTATAGCACTAACTACCCCTGACAAGCTATCAAAGTGCTTTTTGGTGAGTAGTAGGCTACACCAGAACCCAAAATGATTAGAAGTGGATTAATATAGGAAAATATGAATTGATTTGCATGGTGGACATGTGCGTCTGTTTGTTGGATTGAATATAATAATGGAGGAACAGTTGAGGGAAGAATCGAAAAAGTGTTAATTGGGAGATCATAGTGGTAAGATGAGGTAAAGGACCGATACATGAGAGAAGAATTTAGAAGGGTTGTTTGGGAGATCATTGTAGAAAAATCAGGTTTGGGATGAGTCCGAGGGTGGAGATAGAGGGTAGATTGATGGAAGTATAGGGTGACAGCAGTCATTGTGAGATAATTTTATTTTTTTTCTTCTGCAGTAGCAGTAAGTAATAAATATATAGATACATAACTACATAGAAATGGCATGTGTATTAGGAAGATAATATATTGAATGAGTATGCCAATTTGGGTAATATGAAAAGGAGATTGTCTAAAAATTGTGTAAACAGTAGAAATCATTTTGAATTACTTGTAATCTATCCAGTATATAAAATAATGAGAAAAATAGGAGATGTATTATTGTTAATTAAAAAGCGTATGAACACAATAGGTGATTAGAAAAAGTAATATACATGATACAAAGACAGATTTAGTTAACAGTTTGTGTGGAATTCGTTTGATAAGGATGTTTAAAATGTACGATAAACATATTCTAAGATGGCCGCCGGAGTAATGTGAGTAAAAAGGAATAAGCATTTATGGAAAGGGAAGTAAGGACTAACACTGCTCGTGAACAAGGGAGCGCAGACTCCTGAAACGCGTTGGGTGTTTTATTTTTCTTTTGCCATAGTAAACTTTTGAAAAGAGGACATCGTGAAGCTAAGATGTTTCTTTCCATGCAGAAGGAAGCATTATTATATGATATATATATATATATATATATATATATATATATATATATATATATATAAAGAGAGAGAGAGACAGAGAGAGAGAGAGAGAGAGAGAGAGAGAGAGAACCTACACCATTAGGTAGTTATAGTTAGGACCATGTTTCCATAGAAAAAGCATTTTTTGATTTTCCTATATCTTTGGCGCCATCTGACGTATCTTCACAACATTTCTAAAAAAAAGTGCCCTGGTGATTCTTGTTGCACATAGAAAGTTTTGGGGTGATCCATCAAGCAGGGAATGAGAAAAGCAGAGGGATTAAAAAAAGCTGTATTTCCCATGTTAATTCCCATAGGACCTTTGAACTCGACTTCTGAACGAACTGCTGGACAGAATTTCATCTAATTTGGCAACAAATTTGCTGTTGGTACACAGAATGTGTTTGTGTTTGTTTGGTGTAAATCCAATCAGTAGTTTAGGAGAAATTAAATAAAATCTAAATCTGTATACCTCTGACAGCAAATGAGTCGTGAATATTCGCAAATTATTGTGAATGCTCCTGTGAATAGAAGCATTTTAATTGGCTGGCCAAAAGCTGACTAAAAAGCTGCAACCACCATTTTATGTTAGTGAAGTGGGTCCCATGGGCTGAAAATAGAAATGATAAGTGGTATAAGGGTCCAGGGTGGAGGTTCCTCGACCCCGTGGGATGTGATATAGGGGTGTTTGAGGGTCAAAGCATGGGTTTGAAATTATTTTTTCTTCACCATGTGTGATATTTGAGAATATTCTCAAATATCCCCGAATATTCAATATTATTCAAGAATGTTCTTGAATATTCAAGGATATTCGAGGATATGCAACAACATATTTATAAAAAAGCTTTCAGAGACTCATTTATGCACCAATTTATTCACTCATATATGCACTCAGACTCATGTGCACACTCATACACCTGCTCAGGCCCTCATGCACCCACTCAGGTCCACTCATAGACTCCCCACACACATTTTCAGACCCACTCAGACAGTCGCGCACCCACTCACAGATCCACTTACAGAGACTGGCCCTGTGGCCAAAGGCCATGCGCCTCGCAGAATTGGGTGGTTATAAAGGCTTAGCTGCAGGGCCAGGCAGCAGGCCAAGCCCTGCGGCCATCCCCCGCTGTCCACGGCCAAGGGCCGTGCACAGCGGTGGTTGGATTAACATATAAGGCATCATTACGACCCTGGTGGCCGGCGGTAAGCTGGAGGTAATACCGCCAACAGGCTAACAGTGTTCCGCCAGCTATTATGACCATGGTGCATTAGCCACGGCCATACCACCGGCCCCTCCAACATACAGCCAGGCTTCCGCCTGGCGGTCATAATCCCCACGGCAGGGGTGCAAGCACCACTGCCCTGGGGATTATGAGTCCCCAACTGCCAGTCTGTCCACGGCAGTAAACACCGCATGGAGAGGCTGGCTGTAAGGGGGACTCGGGGTGTCCCTGGGGGCCCCTGCACTGCCCATGCACTTGGCATGGGCAGTGCAGGGGACCCCAGGCATAGACCCATCAAGCACTTCACTGCCTAAATTTCGAGCTGTGAAATGAGCGACGGGTGCTGCTGCACCCGCTGTACATCAACATTGCAGCTGGCTTTAAAGGGAGCCAGAGATACCGCCAGCACTGGCGGTATACTGATGCCCACAGCTTCGGCGGTCTTTTTAAAAGACCGCCGAAGTTGTAATGAGAGCCATAGTAATCAAAATATATATTTGTCAAAAAACAATTAAATTAATTGAAACAAAATCCCAAAGGTTAAAGGGATATTATAGTTATTTAAAGCAACTATAACTTGCACCCAAAGGTAGCTATAACTTGCACATTCACATTTGCAATACAATTATTGATATGAAAACTGCGCATGGCAAGGGCACGAGTTATAGTCACCTTGGTGCACAAATTATAGTTACTTGAAATAATTCTAACTATAACTGCAGAATTTCTATGCTTTTGTATAAGTAAATTCAGAAACTAACTATAATGTACCTGTAACCTTTGTTTTTTGAAGTGAATATATATATATATATATATATATATATATATATATATATATATACAAATAGATCATACATACCTTTATTAGCGGACCTTAAGAATACCTATATATTTTAAAAATCATAGTAATTATACAGATTTGTACAAAGATATATGCATATCTAGGTATATACATAAATGTTTACATATACATGAATATGCTGCACATTAGTGTTTGAGTAGGGTGAGTAGGTAGAAAACAGCCAACTCTTGAGTGGTCTTCTGGCGATAAGTTAGTTATCAGGGGCCACTGCTTCAAAAAATGAAAACGAAATGTTTCATTGTTCATTATTGAAATACATCCAAGTTTCATTTAAGGATATGGGTTGCATTTCAAGAAGAAAAAAAAAGAAACTTTATTCAAAGGCAATCACAGATTTGGTGGTCTGCTGACCTCAGCAGGTCAGCATCCCGGTGATGGTAGGCATTCCTAATGGGTCTCAAACTACAAACAATCTCATTAATATTCAGGAGGTATGTCGATTTGCAACCCACTAGAAATTGCAAGCATGAAACAAAAAGTTTCATACATGAGGAATAGTGATTCCCAAATAGTGATTCAGATACAATCGCTTTTTGGAACTAGCTATTTTTAATTTTTATACATCTGACCCTAAAGCCCTCTTTTAAACTTCCAAAACCCCTACCTACTTCTTCTTTAAGTCCTCCTATTTAGTAGTAAGTGTTGCCCATTGTATATCCACTCCCTCATCACTCTCACATTTATTACTAAAACATGTATCCACATATAAAGAGATCTCCTTAGTCGGACCAGAAATCTTCACATTTAAAAGACAGGAAAGATTGAGGCGTAGGCCTCTTTAAATAGGTTTGTGAATAGTACTTTGTAGTGTATTTATTGGCCCTATTTTCTTCGTGAAAAAGGAACTCGAATCAGAAAGAATATTCATGTTTTGCACTTTTATTCCTTCTAGAGTAAGATTTATTTCATGTGTAGCTGACTGATTTCAGGGTTCTGAACATTGAAGGCGAGTATTTTTATTCTGTCACATTTAACTACATCTATGGTATTTTTAGTGACAATAGTTTTTGTCATGAACTTAAAAATCCTCTTTCCTTGTTGTTTTGAAAACTATTTCCCAGAGGACATAAAGGCATATCTTCTTGGGTCATGACTTAATAAAAACAGCTTTGCTGGCTCTGCCATCGATTTCATTTAGGCCTCCAAAAGAGAGAAACAATATAAAGAAGTAAAGAAAATCATACAAATTAAACTACGATCACATTCATTATAATGTATTGCTGCATGACTTCCTATAAAAGTAAATAAAGTTGCAACTTTTATTATTATTTCTAACAGCAGTTCATCTTAAAGAGAGTACCACAGACAGTCTGAAATGGAGTGTATTCCTCAACGTTAATTTCAGCAACCTGAATCACACTGTTTCAATATTTCAGAGTTTTGCCCTGTTCTCAAAGTATTAACAGTTGATAACCGTCCAAGTCTTAATTATGGCCTTGAGTTGAACACTGTAAGAAATTAGACTTTTTGATTGATAACTAACAATTCTTTGGATCTGATGCTGTTGGTTCTTGTATTCTGTAAACTAGTCTGCTAATCAGGACCTCATGCTTGTGCTCCTACCTCTAATAACTTGTTAAATTGCTTAAAAATCCTAATTGGTACATATAACTTTCTAAAAGTCCATAGTATATGGTACTTGGTGTGCTCAGGACCAGTAAATCAAACGCTGCCACGACTAAAGTGTCAATGCAAAGCATGTCTCCAGACCTTCTCACTGCAGCCTGAGTGCACAGTTGTAAAGCTACAAATGCATACTGGCACAATATATATTTTCTGAGCTTAAACCTTCTTTTTCAATACATCATCCCCAAAAGCATGCCCTAAATGCATGACAGTCAGGGTGCATGGTATTTAAAATTAGGACATGTGCACTTATGTCTTGGCAGTGAGTGTGAGAAAACGGCTGATTGTAGAGGTCCCCTAACTTTTTGCCCCCATTTTCCACTTATTGCTGGTGGTTTCCTGACTGATGGCACCCTGGGTACTGTTAACCAGTCCCAGTGACTGTGCTCTGTATAAAAGAAGTATGCAAATTAGGCTAATTATAATTGGCTATGTCAACCTACCTATATGTCCCTAGTATATGTATGGCATGTAGGTTTAGGGACACCAGCATAGGTAATGCCCCCATAGGTGAACTGCTGAGGTGCACAGTGTCATTTTAAAGGTAGGCCTGCCTTGCTGGATGTTTTTAAATGAAAGTTATATGCAAATTCGAATTTGGAGTTAAAAGTACTACCAAAGTCTCAAACTAACGTATTTTTACATATAGGTCACCCCTAAGGTGTTCGCCATGTTCCCCTAGGGTGGAGCGCCATGTAACTATAAGCAGGGACCTTATACAAATTGTTTTATAAGCGCTGGTGAGGTAAAACAGCTAAATTAATGTTTCCCTCACTGTAGTGAATGGCTTCCATGGGTAACATGGGGACACTTTATTTTAATTAACAAAGTCGCTATAAGAGACAAATACCTTGTGTTTTGCATCAAATTAATTGTTATAATAAATCCCACAACTTGCTGGATTCAATAATACTATTGCAGGTAAAGAGTTTTAAAACTCTACCCAAAAGTTGCCAACTTCAGCTCTGTAGTGCCCTTCTCTGATTGGCCAGCCTCTGGCAGCCTGGCCTGGCTCTCTTGATGAGGTGTGAAGTGGCCTGGGCTGAACACAAAGGATGTGTCTGGGGGAGGAGATCTGCCTCAGCAGACGGTGAAGCAGGATGGGGACAGAACAGCCAAACTGATCTTTCTTCAAAGGCAGGGAAGGACATTTAGAACAGCTCAGGACCTCTCACATTTCCTGCAACCTCGGACAATTAGGGGCCCTCTTGATTTGATTAGGACAGGGGGTTGTTTAGGATTATTTTTAGCCACACCAGTGTGTAGGATCAGCCAGATCTATTCTCCAAACATTACTTTCAGCCATTTTGGATTTTTAGGTCGAGCGTTAGTGTTTGGCCTTCTGTATACTACAGTATACAATAGAGTGAGTTCCAGCATTTTGATTTGTTAGTTGCAGTGCCCTTCAAAAACCCTTGCTTGCTAGTGGTCAATTCTGCCTCTTTGTCCTGCCTTTTTTCACTTTGGGAGCAGCACAAAGTACTATGTAATTACAATATGTCCTGTTTATCTCTTCTGTAAGGGACTTTTTTTTGGCATTTGCCTGTTTCATCTCAACAGTGTGGGTGCTTGTTCAGTCCCTCCTCCCCACCAGCTCCCGCTGTAAACAGAAACCAACATCAGAGGGGGGCTTTTCCAGGGCCAGCTCTCCCACGCTCTCTTTATTTTCAGTCTGTGTGGCAAGAAAAGTACACACAGCAATTTACAATGCTAGGAGCATTAACTCGAGCAAACAGAAGAGCATTGCATTCCCCCATCCCACCCCCAGCTTTGTAAATTCCTAACCGGACTTTTCTTTTCACTCAAATGAAAAAAAAACGCAGTGCGATCGCGCTGCATTTTTTTTCTTTTCATTTGTGTGGCAATAAAAGTCCGGTTAAGAGTTTGCAACGGTAATAGCTCTAATTCAAGTAAATGTGTGACCCTTTGTATTCAAAATGCTTGTTAAATGCTCTGTGTTACGTCTGATTGTCTCATCTTCACAGGCTGCAGCAGCCCCTCCCCAACCTAGCACGACTATCAGACGGCCCCTCTCACACACTCAATTACACTGGACAACCCTGACCTGACACAGCATATGCTGCGCCTCCTTGGACCCCTTCTTAGGGCATGACAAGGAGAAGTCACCATTCTCCCCTCCCAATGATGATTAGTTGCTGCTATGCAGGAGTTCTCTCGTTATCCCACTGAGTTGCGACACCTCCATTCACTCTGGCCGGGATAATTATCTCTTCTACACTACCTTAACAAATCCAGAAAGTAATGGGATGCCAAGCCCTATTCTTGCACTTTTTTCACTTAATGGAGAGGCTCTGTCACATCTGCAACATATTCGCCATGCCTTACAGGCAGAGGGTGGCCAGTCTTTTCTTTACTTTTGTCAAACCAGGGTCCCACAGAAAGTATGTAGGAGTTGTTGAAAAAATCTGATCTTTCATCATGGAATCCTCTCTCAAACAACATGCAAAATAATACCCCTTCTTACAATACAAGTGAAACTGAAAGAGACAGAGGTCTGTAGTTTAATGCTTAGGGCGCAACAGAGAGTAATGTGCTCTCTGCTGGGATATTTTCCTATGTTGAACAGGTTTTATTCTGCACACGCCCTGCTCACCCATTCTTTCTGTGGTCGATAAGTGGATCATTCAGTTAATGACACCTCTTACAGTGCCATGAAATGACAGAAAATGCTTTGGAATGCTTTTACAACAACTCAAATTGTACGCACCATTCCTCTTTTTATTCCCTGTTTCTGGAATGCTCTGCTTTTGGACTCTGTTACTCTAGTGTCTGCAACTCATTTTATTCTTTCACACTGAATACATCATCGTCCTTTTATCACATTTCCAACACGCTATGCTGATTTTTTCCATTTGGTTGCCAATAGTGGGTCCAAGCACTATTTCTTGGGGGCTAAGGCTTATTCATGGCACAAGTCTTAAAGAAAATAAGTGGGGGGACTGACCAAGTTAGACACTATGCAAGTGACATCACAGCACATGACGCCACAGCGTGAGAAATCACACCTGGAATCATAGGTAGTGGCATCACAACCCATGATCTGACAGGAAATGACATCACAAGAAGTAGGGTCTGGTCTTAAGACTTCACGCATATCCTTACAGCAAGAAAGCAAAGCCTTAGCTAGAGATCCCTTTGCCCGTCGTGGAGCAAATGTTTTCTTCAGCTTGGGCTGAGTGTAAAGTGCAGAATAATTGCAAGTTTTCCTTTGGAACGTGTGTATTTTAGTGTTATTGCTTTTCATTTTTATTTCTTTTTTTAAGACAGGAAAAAAAAGAGTGCAGGAAATAAAAAGTGGAAAATGAAATTAGCGAGGAAGCTGTGTAATTGAGCTAAGACGTGCAGCACATAGTGTCTGCGAGAGACAAAATGCCTACAGCACCTGGTATTCTCAGGCAGTCTCCCATCCAAGTACTAACCAGGCCCAACCCTGCTTAGTTTCTGAGATTGGGCGCATTCAGGGTGGTATGACCATAGGCAGGAAAAGCTGCAATTTCAGCTCTCTTCTGCTCACCAAGCCCACCTCCCGGAGCCTGCTGCTCTTAATCGCACCTGCACAGGCTCCCCTGGGGAAGTCATACATGCGCTCACTGCCGGAGGCCCAATGCCCCAACCCACATGGAACACCATTTTTCGGGTCGAGCCTGCGTCACATAAGCTTGCACATGCGTTTCGCTTGCGAGACGCATTAGTAGTTAGAAAAGGGCTCGGAGCCCCGCCCATGTCATGTCAGTGTCTTTCATTGGTTTGTGGGCTTGCCTTTGAAAATCTCCCTGCTTTCATTAGTGGAAGGCATGCATACGTCATGCCTTTTCCAGTGGTTAGCCCTCCTCAAGCGCAGCGACCAAGTACTGAAAACATGCGAGGCTCGCTGTTTTCAGTCCGGTTTGTGGACTACTTTTTATCTTTATGGCAGCGCGATCTAGCTTGGCAGCAGTCGAGTGCTTTGCATGACATCGACCCTGTTACATAGTTAATTGCACTTTTGCCTGTTACGTAGATAATTGCACTTTTGCCAATATGTTTAATGTGGCAAGAAAAGTCCGGTCGGTAGTTTACAACTGCTAATAGCCCTAACTTGGAGAAATGCGAGACCTGGTGCATTGCAAATGCTTGTTGAAGAATGTTGCTCCCTGGGATGGTTTTTGCCACACTTCCCAGGAAGTGGTCATCAAAGGGGAAGTAGCCTGCCTGTGATTAGACAACCAGGACCCCTCTGCTTTCCACCCGAGGAGAAATGATAAATATGGCAGAGCTGCACCCACACCTCAAATACCTACAAGGAACAAGACGAAGGAGAAGGACTGCACTGCTGGACCCATGACCTGCACCTGGACACTGCACTCGGAAGGAGTGCACCAGCTGTACACTTGGGCTTCACCAAAGGATCTGCCCAGAGTCCCCTGCATCAAGTCCTACAAGAAAAGCCCAGCTGACCAGCATCCAGTGACCATTTGGGGATTCTGTCCAGGTGCATTTTGGGAATTGTAGTCCAAAGAGCAACTCAGAGCTTCAGGAACCTTGAATCGAGTTGGAAACACTTAAAGGACCGAAAAAGGACTTCTGGAAGAAGATCCATAAGTTTGGAGAGATTTGGAGCAACTCCATAAGTTGCAGAGCTGCTTTGTGGGAATTGTAGTCCCAGACCCCAAGAGGCAAACCAGAGCCTCTGAACCCTTGGCCGGTGCAGTGGATCACTATTCTGAATGAAGAAACACTGGTGAAAGTAAGTGTTACAGTGTTACCTCGTGGGTGGCCTGAACTCTGGACTTTGTCCCTGTCAAGTGTGACCTTTTTTGAACCCTTTGAGCGCTAGTTGCTTCTATGCGCTAGAAAATATAAATTCTTTAAAGAATCATATCTCCTGTTCCCCTTATCTGATTGCAATCATTTTCATGTCATTTTAAAGATAACATTATAATCTATTTTGTATAAATTAGTCTTGGATTGTGTTTTGGGTTTTACTAATTTACTGTTTTGTGATTTTTAAATGCTTTACAAACTTGTCTCCTAAGTTAAGCCTTGTCACTCGTTGCCAAGCTACCAGGGATTGAGCTGGGTTTAATTTACTGAGACCTAACTGGACCTCAGTGGGGGTTAGTGGCCTATTGCTAGGTGTATGTACTTACCTGCTCTTACCAATAATCCACTTTCCAACAGTGAACAATTTCCAAAGTCATTTTTTACTATTGTAAGTCTGGCTCTGTCATGGAAAAGCATTGGGTTACATTATAATACCTTATAATGCATGGCTTCATTTTAGGAATAGCTAGAACCATGATTTAAGGACTCAGTCGTAATTTAAATTCTAATCATATAGTCACAACTGATTTTACATTACTCTTTAAAAAAATGACACTTCTAGAATGTTGGCCTTTTCCTGCCTAATGCTTCTAGTAGCCTTTACAGGATGATTCCCCAATATTCCCCAGCCCACAGTTCATTCCCCAGGGCCACCTCCCATCAATGTTGTAGCAATGGTACATCTAACAATGTCTAGAAGAGTGCCAATTTGTAAAGCCAAGAATCTATCCCTCGACCTTCTCCAAAACTAAGAACAATCTGCAAAATCTCATGCTGTGGCAGCTTTGATTGACCCCTTTGCGACAAAAGAAGGACTGCAAGGATGACAGCTGCATTTGTGAGGAAATGCAAGACAGGTAAGTTACCATCGTCCGTGAGTTAATCCAGGGTACTTAGTCTGCCCTTGGCATAACAGTCCCTCACTATGAGGATGTCTGCAGCAGTCCAGGCCTGCAGTCTGTGGGCTGTGAGAGTGCCACATTTAGGTTTTGGGAAGTCTATCAGTGGCTATTCCAGGGAATAGGGTCTCTTGTGACCCGTTAACTTGACACATTTTCCCAACAATGTAGCATGAATAACAACAACTCTGGAGGTGGCCTCTGGGTGGGTTTCTCCCACAGCAGGAGGGGTATCAGCCATCAATAATCGGGCTCAGTGCCATATTGGCCCAGTTCCTCACAGTAGCAGCCCATGAGCCAATGGCTCTGCCACTGCACCTGTGCTACAATGTGGTACAGCTTAAAGTCCGGGACTGCCAAGCCCTACTCCCTAGTTGGGCACTGGAGGGTACACAGGGACACCCTACATCTCTCCCCATCCCACATGAACTCTTTTACAAGTGTGTCTAATGACCAGAACCAGGACCTCTGTATCCTTTTGAGGAAGTTTCACAAGAAAATAGAGCAGTTTTGGCAAGATAATCATTTTTGTATGTGGCACCAGCCCCATGAGAGGGAGCAGCAGCATGCACCAAAAAGCCACACTACCCCTCAGGGAACAATGCTCACCATCCAGGTTACTCTCCCGACTGCCAATGTCACTGTGAAAGATTTTCACCCAGAGGTAACAAAATGTTGTAGGCCCACAAGGAACACCACAGTCCTAAACCACCCATAGGATGGCATCTCGGTCTCAACACACGGGAGAGATACAAGTCTTTTTCCCAGTTAGTACACATGCCCTTTGCTTCACCCAGCTGATACAGCATGGAGACCCCTCAGGGTATGCCAGTCATGGCATCTTGTAAAAATCAGAGCTTGTCATCCATGTAAAGGGATATATTATGTTCCCCGTCATGTATCAGAATGCCCTTACCCTGCCCCTGCTGTCAAGTTACATTGGCAAAAGGCTTGATACCCAAAGCAAGCAGCACAGGGGGCAGTAGACACTCCTGTCTCAGGCCAATGCATATCTCAAAGGGCTGTAAAATGTTTTACTCATTCTTCACCCGAGCCTGCGCCCTGCTGTAATCATGCATGCATCTCTGCCTGCATATACCACTGCTGTAAGGTGTCAAAGGCCTCATGTAGATCCACAGACATGACCACTACCTATGAAAAGGCCTCTGAAGAAACCTTATCTAGTACACAACAGAGGCACCTAATATTCAGAGAGGTATTCTGGTGTGGAATAAATGATCCTGGCCCTTGTGGACCAGAAAGTGCAATTGCGGCTGCAGGCATGTGTCCAAGCCCTTGCTTCACATTTTATAGTCAATGGTCAACTTCACAGAGGATGATAAGAGGAGGCCTCCTCTAGGTTTTTCCTGGGGTTCGGCAAGGAGATTATCAAAGCTTCTCAGCCTGTTGGAGGCATGGTGCCCATCTCCCAAGTTGTCTCACACATATAGGCCGGGCATGTGGAGAGGGCCAAATGGCTAATAGAACTAAGATGGAAGACCATCAACTCCAGGAGTCTTACTGGTCTCAAGGTTCTTGATGGCCTCTCTGATTTTGTGTTCCGTAATGGGTAGGCTGAGTTTTTGTCGAAGAACTCATGGGAGACCGGGAAGGGTCACCGCTGACAACAACCTTTCTATAGTGACAATCAGTGAGGCAAGATCCACCATATAGGGCTAGTATTACACAAATGCGCCATGAATTTTGGACTGTGTGTGAAGTGGAGTGCCATCTTCTGCCCATAATGTAAGAATTAGGGGAGTCTGGCACTTCAAAGAGACGAGCCTGAACAGCAGCCTCCCCATTTTACCCCCTTCTGTGAGTGACTTACATGTTCACGCCTTATAGGAGAAGGGTCACAGCTGGCGCAGCATGTCAGCATGCTGCTTTTGTGTCTACAGAAGCTCAGTGCTCCAGGAGGGGTCCAGCAGCAATGTGGCCTTCCGGTCTCACGTTTTTAACTCCAGGGCAGTGAGCTCAGCTTCCAGAGATTTACATGCCCCAATCTGACTACCCATGCAATGTCCCCAGATCTTAAATGGCTCCAAAGACTGCTGGCACGGATGCAGAAGCCTGGTTGCGCTACATGAAAACCCAAATGGCTTAACTAAGGGAGTGCTGGAAGACTGGATCATGCAGTTACTCTGGGCGCAGTCTTCATGTGGGACTTGGGGTCTACCTCCTCCTACACCCCAAGTGCAACAGAAGAGTGTTATATTAGAAGAAAGTATGAGCCAAATACTCTGCTTGAGTAACCCGGCCGCCATAGCAGGGGACACTAGTATTCCATCAAGACAGATATGCAAATCATGCACCTGGAAGTAAAATGAATACTCCTGAGCCTCTCCATGCTGTAGCTGCCATTTGTCCAGGAGACCCTAATTGTCTATCCACGTCCAGAAGCAGTCGGCTATCCATTGAACAGGGGAGTCAAGAAGCAGAGGTGATGCCTTGTCCAGCAACACATCCATCACACAGTTGGAGTCATCCCTAAACACTCTAGCCACTGGCAGAAACACACTCAAGTGCAGTGCCACAAACTCCTGGTATGTGAACTATGTGGACTGGTTGATATTGGGAGTGCATAGGCATCCCAAATCAATGGTACTCCTGTCTAGGGTCCCCCGGAAGAACACATATCTACCTTCCTTATCAATGTGCTGGGTCTCACAATGGAATGAGACCCCAACCTGGATCCATATGAGTGTGCCCCTGGAAAAGAAGGAGTAGCTGGTTACAAAAACCTGCCCCCTTTGTCTCCAATGATAGTAGGTGGGTTCTTCCCCCATCAGGTGTGTTTCCTGGAGCAATGCCACATCAAAATCCCTCTTTCTCAGATACCAATGTATCTGATGACGCTTGTAGGTGGAGTGTATACAGCTAACATTCCAGGTGAGAATAGTATAACAAGGCACTTGTGACACCATAATAGGGGCTGTAAAGTAGGTAGAGCCCAGCTGGCTGACCCCTGTGCTTTCCAGCATGCGGCCATGGACAGTGCCCAGAGGGGAGAGAAGAGCAGTGTTAACCAGTCACATGTGAGTGACTCCCAGAAGTATCTGTGATAAGACCTCAGTGTGCCTACTCAACATAAGCAAACAAACCTTGCTACTCACCCCCCACAACAACAACGGGTGGGTGTGCATCCCCCAATAAACAAGCAACCTGAGTATCATAATAAGCAGTCAATGATTCACTCACCGTCTACTGTATGCTGTCCTGGGATAAAGTGTGGCAAGCTGCACCATACCAACAGAGCCATGGACACCTCATTGAGTCCGCTGGTCACAGCCTCAAGCAATTAAAGACATTGACAAGAAGGAAGTCAGAGGTCATCAGACATGCGCAGCATCAGGAGGGGGCTTTGGGTTAGCCTCTTCAGGGCAGAGTCTGAGCCACTGTCAGCTTATGGTGGATCAAAAAGGCGGTCTCCAGATGCCACACGGGTCAAGCTGCCCTGATGGATGGTAGCCTCCAGGGCATTCTCTGTAGTAAGGTCCATCTGCCTCCTTGTCAGGTGCCCCTCTGTCCAGTGCACTTTGCGCCACCTCTTGTGTCACTGTAGTCCTGGAAGAAGTTGGGATGAGGCCCTTCTCACTGCACCATAACTTTCAATCCAGTCCTATGCTGTCATTGGTGGGTCACAGAAAAGGGTGTGGCCATCCATCATGATTTTAAGACAGGTTGGCAGCAGCAACATATAATGGAGGTCCATCTCCTGAAGCACGCACTTCACTTCCAAAGACAAAGGGGGTCATTCCGACTTTGGCGAACCCCGTCGGAAGACCGCTCCGCGGTCAACAGACCGCCACGGTCATTCTGACTTTCCCGCTGGGCCGGCGGGCGACCGCCAGAAGGCCGCCCTCCGGCCCAGCGGGAAAGCCCTTTCAACAATGAAGCCGGCTCCGAATGGAGCCGGCGGAGTTGAAGGGGTGCGACGGGTGCAGTGGCACCCGTCGCGATTTTCAGTGTCTGCAAGGCAGACACAGAAAATCTTCATGGGGCCCTGTTAGGGGGCCCCTGCACTGCCCATGCCAGTGGCATGGGCAGTGCAGGGGCCCCCAGGGGCCCCACGACACCCGTTCCCGCCATCCTGTTCCTGGCGGTAACAACCGACAGGAACAGGATGGCGGGAAGGGGGTCGGAATCCCCATGGCGGCGCTGCAAGCAGCGCCGCCATGGAGGATTCCCTTGGGTAGGGGTAAACTGGCAGGAAACCGCTGGTTGCCCTTTTCTGACCGCGGCTTTACCGCCGCGGTCAGAATTGCCCATGTAGCACCGCCAGCCTGTTGGCGGTGCTACCTCCGGCCTCCACCCGGAATGAGGCACAAAGTCCTCTGGTGCTGGACTGCCACTCTATAGTCCAGGAAGTTGGTGATCATGTTATTCCCAGTCCTCAAGGGGACTGGTCAAATAGGCTGCAAACAACAAAGTGTCCCTTTCACTGTAGTTAAGAATCAACACCACCAGGGGCTGAGGATATGCCCCAGGAAGTGTTAGTCTGTGCCCATTCCAGTATGAAGACCTGAGAGAATCCACTGGGGACTACATCAGTATGAACCCATTTCTCAAGATAGGCCACCATGTTGACCCATTCCATCCCTTCAGGGAGACCGCCCACCTGAATGTTAATGCATCTGCTGTGCCCCTCTGCATCTTCCAGTTGCTGATCCAGCAATGTGACCTTTGCAGTGAGGATTGCTACCTCATTCTGAAGCTCATCTATCATGGGTTGCACAGTGAGGAGAGTGCTTTCTTTAATCTTCACTTTGTCTGCAAGTTTGCAATGATAGTCCCTCAGGATGTTCATATCTATCACAAGTCAATCTATCCTGGCCTCCAGGGTTTCCCTTGTGGTATTAATAGCCTCCAGGATATGATCCAGTTTGTCAGAGACCTCCCTGTGTGCATAGGTTTTCTCCTCTTAAGGTAGTTGGCATCAGGATCAAAGTGCATATTCCCCCCTGGATCACTGGTCAATCTGGTGTTGCCCACTCTGCAGAGGCACTGCAATCCCAGGTCAGTTTTCAGTCCAGAAGTCCAGGAGGAGCCAGAGAAGCATGTCCAAAGCTCACCTGCTCTGAGACATCACAGCTACCAAAGACCAGGGGTGCAAAAGGGTCACTGATGCCAAGGGCGGGGCAGAAGCGTAGCACACCCCTCCCAGTTTAGGGCAGCAGTCCAGCAGTAAACCTTGTGATGAGTCATTGAGGACCCAGGCCCATCAAACAAAATCAAACAAATTTCTTAAGCGCACTACCCACCTGGTAGGGTCTCAAGGCGCTGTGGGGGTTACTGCTTGAAAAGGCAAGTTTTGAGGTGCTCTTCCAAGGTTAGGAGGTCCTGGGTCTTGCGTAGGGTGGTGGGGAGGGAGAAGGATCTGCCGTCGGAGGTGGTGCGTTGGATGCGGGGGACTGTAGCGAGGGCGAGCCAGCAGAGCGGAGCTGTCGGTTTGGTTTGTGGAAGTTGATTTGTTCATTTTGGTAGGCTGGTCCAGTGTCGTGGAGGGCTTTGTGAGCATAGACAAGGATTATGAAAATTATCCTTTTGTTGATGGGCAGCCAGTGTGGGGATCTGAGGTGGGCGGAGATGTATCCATGGGGAGGGAGGTTGAGACATGCGGCTGCGTTCTGGATTCGCTGGAGTTTTCTCTGGAGCTTTGCTGTGGTCCCTGCGTAGAGGGCGTTGCTGTAGTCCAGTCTTCTGCTTATGACCATTCTTCTTGTTTCTAAAGGAATCCATTTGAAAGTCTTGCATAGCATGCAAATGGTGTTGAAGCAGGAGGATGATATGGCGTTGATTTGCTGAGCCATGGCGAGAGATGAGTCCAGTATGATGCCAAGATTGCGTGTGTGGGTGGTGGGTGTTGGGGGTGGTCGAAGGGTGGTGGGCCACCAAGAGTCATTCCATTAGCAGCCCATTAGCAGATAGTGTCCCTAACAACCATGCTAGATATGCAGTTGGCACCATCGGGTCAAGATGGTCACATTGTAGGCACCAATTGCTCCGCATCCAACAGTGTCTGCCAGATCCCTCAAATCATTGGTGACCCGTGGCTCATCAGTACAGCCAGACACAGTTGCAGAGGTCTGGCCATGGGACGCCCATTCCCTTCCACCACGTACAGTGACAAGTCTTGGGCGCCTCTTGGCCCCTCCTACACCCAGCACACTGTTGTGGGAGCTCCAGGACTATTTCTCCTTGAACTTTTCCCAGTGCCAGGGGCATCACAGGAACTCCAGAGCTCACTAGCACAACCGGACCCCACACTGGTTAAGCCACTGGCCACTTGTTGTTCCTGAGCACCACCTCTTATCTCTTCTGGGCCTGCCACCACTCCTCCTGCCCACACTACAGGCCTCGCGCCTTTGGTTCATGGCCTCTCACCCTCTTCTCTTCAGCCCTCGGGGTAGTGTTAGTGCCTCCTGGCCGCACTAGTGAAGCCAGTCACCACTCTGGGCTGGATCACACACCATTACACAGAACTGACTGTGCTGTTCACCCCAGGCATTGCATAGGCGTCTGTGGCCACCATCTTAAAGGCACCACACAGGGCCCACCGCCACCTCCACTGTCATTGTTCCGAGGCAATCTTGGCTGCAAACATCTCTTTCAGTCTCCTACCGCCGGGGTTTCAGCACCAGGTCCATCCTATACGGATGGGCCTCGATAAAGGAGGATCACGGCCACCTATGACATTGGAAAATGGAGCTTACTAAAGTGAGGCCATATGCATTTGCATCTTGTCCATGTCCCCACAAAGTGAGTTAATCAGTACATTATGTAGATATGTATGGCTTAGAAAGTTATTGCTGATTTGGAGTTTGTGTATTGTCAGCCTTGTCTATTTACATAAGTGACATGAAAAAACGAAATTAAAAAATATATATATATTTGCGGGCACTCCTGATGTTAGCCTAGATTCTCGGAGACAGTGAAAAGCAGGAACGCCAAGCAGGCACGAACAGCAGTTAGGGTGAATTTAGGGGATGGTTGATAATAATTAGATTGCCCATATGCTAGTGACATGAACTGCTATTAATTGCTGTTTGCTCATATTATGTGGTCTTGTCTTTGTGAGAAAGTGCATTGCTAGTTGAATTGAATGGTATTTCTCTTCAATTAATAATGGCACTATTTCTGACAAGGTTCATTTAGGTCTCAATAATTTAAGCCTGAGCTCAAACCTTGACGCGTTTGAGAGTTTTTTTTGGTTTCATTCTACTCGCTCTCCCCTAGCTCTCAATTCGTACAATATTGTCTTGCCAATAATGTGTACTAGTCCTGTAAAATCAACTCGATGCACAAAGATCTCAGCCAGAAGCAGACCCTCCCTGAAAGGGCATATTCTGCATGCCTTTAGTGACAGAATACATACATTCAGCTGGCTCGGCAGCCGTTTAGTCCCAATTTTAATTTAGCCTCGTCCTCCCAGACTAACTGCGATATTAATGCGATTACAATGAGTCAACCATCTCATCACACAAAGGCTTTGGATAACTGAGAGCAGGAAGCATTTTTCAGTAATGTACTGAACATTCGGCTGAAATGCTGAGCTTCACACTGCACCTGACTATGTGATTCAGCTTTTCCCATCTTTTATCCAGGAACAAAGCGCCAATAACACCCGGTTACCTCTATATGACACGTCAGCAGCAGATCAATACCCACTAAAATTTACTGCTTAATTTGAAGAAGACAAATGAGTTAGCCCCTTATCAAAGAACACTAAAGTTAGGCTCAAAAATAATCTATCACTCTCCCAATGGAGGTCAGTTTCAACTTTTCTGCTTTCAAGCCAATGTTTCCCTTCTATACAAAATGTTTCCTCTACACCTAGCATAGCATTAGTACTCCCTGTGGGAATAGGTAAAATAATATATAATTAAAAGATAGCCACTCAATGCTGTTCTTTGGAAGTGAATATTTCAGTCTGAGACTGTCAGTTGGACAAAATTAATGCGTCAGACATTAACCAGACATTAACCACTACTATTTTGTCTATAGGTATAAGGCTTAATAATCTAAGTTCCATTTGTACTTCTATCAGAAATAGGTCAGCAACCCTGTACC
This sequence comes from Pleurodeles waltl, assembly GCF_031143425.1. Classification (NCBI taxonomy): domain Eukaryota; kingdom Metazoa; phylum Chordata; class Amphibia; order Caudata; family Salamandridae; genus Pleurodeles; species Pleurodeles waltl. The sequence continues at coordinate 196,762,933 of NC_090448.1, read as the reverse complement.
TGTTAGGCTGTAATACACACTTTGGCAAATCTTCCTGCTATAATCACCTCAATTGTAGATTCTCTTAAATATTGAGGACACCCTTATCTGCTCAGTGGCCCAGTAAGCACTAATGGTCCAAACAGTGACATTCAAAATTGCAGTGGGTGCCCGCACACACGAGATTTAGATCCAGTATGGTCCCCCAGCACCCATGAGAGACTGCCTTCTATTGATTAAGAAAAGTATTTGTGTTTGACGGACCAGTGTGAAACATCGGAAATCTCATTAGTTTCACCTGAATCAATTTCAGATGGAAAAAAGGCACTGACTAGAAAACAAAAGAAAAAGCTCTGCAAAACCACCAAGTCGTCTGGAATAAACACCCTTCTGAAAAGCTGCATAAATAGCAACCCGCACACAAAGCTCAGTCCAATAGTCTCAAAGCAGTGTAAAACCAATTGTTGCGGTCAAACCTGGCACACTAAAGAAGCTACATGTAGCACATAAAATTACTAGCTATACAATTGAAAAGGGTCACCATAGAGACAAAGAACCAACTGCCATCATATCACTCAAGTCACCTAAGTCTTCCGACCACCCTCTGATCCCACATGCTGCACTTATGTATTGGGACAGTGTAAATGACGAAGTACGTGCCAATCTAATCTGTGATGCAATAATTGTCGATAGGCCTGTTCTCCCACTCCCCCGAAATGGAGACTGCCTCTCCTGTATGGAGGGACAGGTAAAAGTGAGGTAATTATGCCGACATTGGTCATCGTGGTAGAAGGTGGTCTTGCACCACCGTGCAATTCCTCATTGGATAATATGGGGCTCTATGGAGCACAGTGGCCCATGGGATCTACGCCAGCGGTGACGGTGTTAACTGCTGTGGACGTGACCGCCATTTTCTATCTGATTCCTCACTTGTTTCCTGACCTTCAACAGGAAAACACCTACACTCAGTGTGCTGCTGTGACATGTGTCTGGAACCTACCGTGTGATGGGGGAAAGGGCCCCAGCCTTCACTTCAGAGGAGTTGGAGCTACTGGTGGATGGGGTCCTAACCCAGTACGGACAGCTGTATGGGCCTCCAGACCTACAGGTGAGTACACTTTGGGCATGATGCATGTTGGAAGGATGCATGGAGATGTGTGTGCAAGCATTGTTTAAGGGAGAAGGGGGAGAATGGTGGGTTACATGTTGTGCGCTGAGCTATGTGTGTGCCAATGGTGATGGAAAAGGATATGGTGGGCCACTTGCGCGACAGGTTAGACAGTTTGTTCAATGGTGTTCTCCTGTCTGTATTGCCTCTGCAGGTCAGCGCTCATCAAAAGAAGGGAAAATAGCGTGCCATCGCCAAGGACGTGCGGAACCTGGGGGTCTATGGTAGGTGGAGCACCCACTATTGGAAATGGTGGGAGGACCTGAGACGCTGGGCATGGAAGACCACGGAGGCCCAGCTGGGGATGGCTTCCCAATGAGGAAGGGGTGCCCGTCGGACCCTGACCCCCCTGATGGCCTGCATACTGGCGATGGCGTACCCTGAGCTGGATGGGCACTTGAGGAAATCACAGCAGCCACAAGGGGGTGAGTACAGTGGGTATCATTACTAATTTTGGCTGGTCGGATGGTATCCAGGTGGTGGTTGTGTGTTAGTGGGTGCTTCTAAGGCCAGGCCGGACATTGCAGCGAGGGTCCTCTAAAGGGCAATGGTTGCATGGCAAATACAGGTAACCTAGTTTGTTAGTAGTTGCTTCCAGGCAGGGCATCGTGGGTCCCAGGTGTGCTGAAGTTGGCAGTGTGTGGTCCTCATCTTGCCTTAGTGACTAGCCATATCTCTGGTAGTGCAATGCATAGTGCTTAAGCCTGCTCCCTGTTTGTGACAGTGATGTGCATGGCAATAGTGGTGTCGGTGCAGTCATTGACCAAGTGTATCCTTTGTGTCCCCCCCTTTCTTTTTTTGTCAACCTGTCCTTGTGTGCATTAGCATCATCTGGTGGAGGAGCAGGGACACCGACGACAGAGGGAGCTGCATCCCACAGGTGCCAGGAGGCAGAGTCCACCGACGCCAATGAAACCAGTGGGACACAGGGTGAGGGGAGCACCACGGTGGAGACTGGAGGAGACAACACAGACTCAGATACCTCCTCCGATGGGAGCTCCCTGGTGGTAGCAGACACCTCTGTGACCACCACAGCTGCAGGTACAGCTGCCACCCCCGTACCACACCACCCTCCCGGTAGCCCCTCGGTGAGTTGCCAGTGCCCGCTCACCCAGGCATCTCCTTCCCCTAGGCACCTCAGGTCCAGCCCGAGTGAGCCTTGCGGCCCTGAGTGAGAATGCTATTGACCTCCTGAGATCCATATCTGTAGGGCAATCAACCATTGTGAATGCCGTCCAGGGGCTGGCATCCCAGATGCAGCAATTAAATGCATTCCTGGAGGGCATTCACAGTGGATTGGCGGCCCAACACAGATCGATTCAGGCTTTGGCCTTCTCTATGATAGCAGCCATTGTCCCTGTTTCCACCGTCCCCCCTCCAACTACTATTTCCCAGTCCCATTCTCCTCAACCCCAACCCATGCCAGGCACACATACAGATGAGCATGCACACAAGACAACACCCAAGAGTGGCACAGGCAGACACAAGCACCACACTTCATCCCAAAAGCACTCATGCAAACACCATACAGTTGCAGACACAAACACATCCACTACCTCTACTGTCTCCCCTTCCTCCTCTTTTTCCACCTTCCTCCCAGTCAATTCCACACTCACACCTGCATGCACTGCCTCAACATCCACCACCAGCATCACCACAACAAGCAGCACACACACCTCACTAGCAGACACCTCCACAACATCCATCCACTTGTCCCCTGTGTTGTCCCCCACAGTGTCTGTTCCTCTCCTAAAGGACACTAACACAAGCACTCAGACACCCAACAGCCATCCACCTCACAAATGCACACTGCCCATGCACCGGCACCCAAGTCCAGCGGACGTAAACCTCCAACAACCACTCCCTCAACCTCCATTCCCATTAATCCTCACTCCTCCCATCCCACTGTCCCTAAGAAACTTTTCCTTGCCCAACTTGACCTCTTCCCTCCCACCGGTCCTGCCCATAAGACAAGAGTGCCAACGACTGAGCCCAGCACCTCAGCCAATCAGTCCACGGAGACAGTGGAGGCACCACCCAGTCATGGAGGCAGGACTATGAGGGATTCCACTCCAACAGCCAAAAAGGGGAAGGATCCTACAACACCTACGGACAGGAAGGGGAAGGAGCCCACAAGAACTACAGCCAGGAAGGGGAAGGAGCCCACAACAACTACAGCCAGGAAGGGGAAGAAGCCCACAACACCTACAACCAGAAGGGGAAGGTGCCCACACCTCCTGCCATGGAGAGAATGAACCCCTCAACTCCATCAGAGGCTGGGAGGGTGAAACCACCAACACCACCACCACCACCACCTGTGGTCATGGAGACCTCGACCAAAGCAGAGTCAGCCCAGGAGGCACCATCACCTGTTGCCACAGAGCAGAACTCCTTACCAGCTGAGGCAGTGAAGCTATCACCGCCAGCAGAGGCTGCCCAGGAGGCACCATCACCTGTTGCCACAGTGCAGCACTCCCCACCTGCTGAGGCAGTGCAGCTATCACCGCCGGCAGAAGACATGTAGGCCACCTGCCAGGGACTGCTGCACAAGGGGCCCCCTCAGAACCAGTGGGCATGTTCCACAGCTCCGAAACTGTGACCTTGCACTCTCCAGCAAAGGATAATGGGTATGGAGCCCCCAAATGAATCAGTGGGCATGTTCCCCACCTGAGAGACTGTGGCCTTGCATTCCCCAGCAAAGGATAATGGGCATGGAGCCCCCTCCAGAGCCAGTGGGGAAGTTCCCGTATTCAGCTGAGGTGCCTCCCCCCCCCATGGTACCTCCCCACTTGCAAACTGATGCCCCTGCATTGTTCTCTCCGGAGGATGTCAGGATACAAGTTGGGCCTTGGACTGTGCCCTGTGGCCTTGTGTGCCCTTATGACTTTGGGCTGGACAATGGCCCTTTATGAACATTTGTATATATTTTGTTCATGTGGTGGGTTTTGCTATGCTAATTCATTGTCAGTACTTGCAAAATCTGGTCCTTGTTTTATTGTGTCGTGTGTCGTGTGCCATTGTTTTTCCTCTGTAACTGGTTGTGTGTATGGTGTGTATGTGTCTGGTGTGTGTTGTGCGTGTATGTGTCACTCTAATTTTCCTCCCTCCCTTGTGTGCTAGGTAGCTTCATCAGCGTTGGTGTTCCAGGTGGAGCATAACAAAGAAGTTCATCGGGAAGACTTGCAGTTCGGGTTCCATGGTGGCATAGTCCTACCCTGAGTCTCCAATGATGAGTCCTTTCACTTCTGAGCTCTGTTTCCACCAGGCTTTTGATCGCATTGGTACCACCCCGGAAAAGGTGCAGGACTCTTGTGTCTAAATATGGTGGGCGGTATTTTGTCCACCGCCTGTCTGTTGATGGCTACCGATGTGGTGGGTGTCGTTTCGGCCCTGGCGGTTGGAATGGTACATTGGCTGTCTATGGGAGTTATCACTGCCATGGTCATAATTTGGAGGTAATTACCGCCAGCCTGTTGGCAGTATTGCCGCCACTTTATCACTCACGGCCAGGGTCGTAATGAGGGCCATAACATGTATACAGGAGTCCTCTTGCTGCAAACCTCTTCCTGTTCTGGGCTACAGCAGCTACCAGGTAAATGGCATTAATGTAAAAAATAAGGGCGAAGCTAGGGGTGGCTTGTGCGTTTATGTGTCAAACACCCTTAAATGTGCAACAAACACCATTGATTCGGCTTGTGACAATCTGAAGACACTGCAGCCTTTGTGAAAAGGTACAAACTATGCTCTTTTCTTGCTCCTTATAATAGGTATTCATCTTCACTCTGCCAGCACACTTAAATCCTGTAACATGGAATGCCCTTATTCCACACTTAAGTTATTCATTTAGGGTAAGAGGAATGTCAGTACTCTATTAACGGGCAAATTCAATCTTAATCTGGTATAACATTTAATGGATGAGCCAATCTTTGTGCAGTTGGAGTATATATATATGTCATTTGCAGCTGCCTCCATTCCACAGCGTTAACTTGCTCATGATATTTAAAGTACCTTAATCTAACCACTATAAAAAGCAGTGTCCCAGGCAATAAACCCATGAAGAAAACACACCACCCAAATCAATTTAAGGTAGTGCTATACTACAATGTTGTGACTGCAGAGGATTTTAATTAATTTACCACATTTTAAGTTATTGCAAGAATAGAGCCTGAACACTTTGCTAGACTGGTGCACCTTATGTGTCAACTACTGAGACATCCAATGTTCTTTATGGTAAATGAACCCAGTAACCCTTAAAAGGTTGAATCTATTTCTTGGTTAAATGCAATAACAGAAAAAATAACATAAAGACTCTATTGCAAGAGTTGTCCCACAGTACAGCAGGTCTGGGAGGCAAGGTGGGCGAACATTTAACTAACACAAATATGCATATGAAGATGGCATTTGCGAGGGCTTCGGCTTAATTTTTAACTCATTTGATTTATGATTTACTTAGCTTTCCCACTTTTGCTTTAGTTAACTTTACTTTACCCATATCTACACCCCACAAAGGAGCTTGTGGTCGTGTAGGAGGGGTTGATGGACCGCTGTTTTTCTTTTCTTTGTCCTTCACTCATTTTTCACACTGTGCTGATCACCACACCCCTTGACATGCCCCCCAGATTCTGGGCTTTAAAAGAAGCCACACAGCACATCCTTTGCACAGACACATGCAGCTGGTGCACCAAAGGCAAGTCCGTCTTGACCCTTCCATGCTCCGACATCACCCACCTCCAAACACCACTGTCATTTGTTCACACCAAATGGACAATATACTCAGCTACTCAAGCGAAGAGTTATTGAGATACTACCCCTCAGGTAACAATTGTTCTGGTATTATCCTTGCCCTTAAGTGTCCTATGAAACCCTAGAATGTCTGTGTTGCAATGTCATCTCAATCAACATTAAAACTAGGACTATTAATCATTTTAGGATTTCTAAAACCTAAAAGCTGACCGGTTGCAGAGCAGTCTGTGTAGTTTAATTAATGCCAGATCATTGGTGAAAAATAAAATTGAGTTTGTTGATTTTCTTAGAGTCCAGTAGATTAGACTTAGGGCCAGATTTACAAGGCCCTGTCACCACCAGAGCATCACTTTTTACGACGCTGTGGTGGTGTTAACCACTGCTCCATATTTACAAGGAGGTGTAATGCCACTATTTGTGGCGTTACATCTCCTTGTATATATGGGTCCCACCAAAGCAGTTTTTTGCATCAGAGGGGAGCGCAATGGGTGTTACAGTGGAAGTTCCATCGCAACATCATAAATCTCTGCAGCGCCAAAAACTAATGCCACCCCAGGGATGGCGTTAGCATGGCAAAATGAGGAGGAATGCTCTTATTCTGCCTTGTTTTTTGCTTTTTCTATGTGTGCTGCTGAACCAAAATGCCATGGATGATTGTTTATGTGCAGGAAGGTGTGCCTTCCTGCACATAAACAATCATTAAAAAAATGTATTTTGGTACTTCGATGTGTGCTCCATTCTGCAGCACACATAGAAGTGTCAAATCACCATTGTAGATTGTTTATGTGAAGGAAGAGATACCTTCCTGCACATAAACAATCACTCCCCTCCACACACTCACCTTTGCACCATGGTGCAAGGAAGCCTGTGTTGGCACAGGCAGCTTAATTTAGTACAGAGAGAAACACAAGGCTGCCCTGTCATCTTGTGAATGTGGAGCATCCCTGTATTTCAAAAATGGGGCAGCATGGCACTGCAGACTTTGGTGCAGCACCATGCTGCACCAGTTTCTTCTTAATCTGGCCCTTAGTGTTTAAACCAGAAACTTGGGCTGACTCTTCTTCTGGCCCCAGCATGGACTTTGCGAACTGAGCCAGATACTCCGTATTCAGGCTGGACCGCACAGCGAAGAGTGTTGGGTTGGCTAGCTATAATCTATTGGGACCCATTGATAGACACTTTTTCAGCGGTCCCTTCAATCCTTGAATGTGAAGCACTTTCATTTAAAATAGAACTGAGTAAAAATAACACCTTTAACTTTCTTCTAATTTACTGTCCCACAGGTCCTAGAGCAACATTTACTCAGGCTTTTTGTCAGTTATTGTAAACCAGAGTTTACTTCAAAGACTATACTGTCCTTGTTGACTTTAATCGCCACTTGGAAAATACATCAGATAAAGGCTTTCTACTACTCACTGACATGAAGACTAGCATAGTCCTAGCACAGCTGATTAATGTTCTAACACATCAGAAGGGTCATTTGCTTGATGGGATATTTTCTGACAATCCCTTTCTCCCTTCTCCCACCCTCTCCTCTATTTCATGGCGTCACTGACACTCACATGGTCCAACCACATCGGGGTCATGTTTGAACTAAGAATACTAGCCAAAGCCCCTATACCCAATTTGTTCCACTCAAACAGGAAAAAAATGTCCCTGGCATAAGATGAATTCTAATCTCCTGAACTCATCTTTAGCTTGACCTTGGACAAGGTCTCTAGTAGCCTAGATATAGCCACATCTGACTATCACCTGGGGATAGGTATCACATTAAATCAGCTAGTGCCAGAATGTTTTTTAAAGAACCACAGAACCATCCCCTCTGAACCATGGTTCTCTGATAATCTCTGAATGCAAAAGCAACTTTGTCATAGACAAGAGCGCCAATGGAGAACAAACTAAGAGAGCTCTGAAAAAGAGATCTACAAATGCACTCTTAGTATCTACAAATCTTTCATTAAAAAAGCCCTATACCTTACTCATAAAATCAAGTCTTCCAAAAAAACTTCCAAAGAGTTGTTTCTGACAGTGAAAAAACTGGCCAGTCTTCCAGACAAAAAGAACAATATCGGCAATCAATATGTGTTAATATGTTAGCCTCTTTTTTTCAAGCCAAGGTAAAAGATTTGTATAAGACCTTCATGGCCAATAATCAGCAGAGCAGTCATCTTATTCTCACAATGATTCCATCTTCATCAGTACAACTTACTGAACATACTTATTGGACCCATCCTACTGTCCCCAGGAAGATTTCCACTTTTCCAGTATCCCAGTGATATTGTCTTCTTTTTCACAACTTTTGCTTGAGCAGTTATAGGACTACTCAGCAGTATTAAGTCTGACTCCCTAGAAGATCCCTATCCTTTGAAAATAATTCTATTGGTCCCAGAGATTACATCCTTGCATTTAACTAAAATCTTTAACCTTATGTTTATTTCCAGCTAATTCCACATGAATGGAAAAAAGCTTCAGTCTTGCCACTACTGAAAAAACACAGGTGGTCATTATGAACACGGCGGGAAACACCGCCGACCACCGTGGCAGCACTGAACAGAATGCCACCATTGGCAGTGAATGGAAACCTGTCATGTAATGAACAAAAATCCCAACCCCGCCAAAATTCACCAGACCACCACTCCCCGCAATTATCCTGTCGGTGGGAATCCCAGACCTCCCCACCCACCACCACTAAGCACACCCACATCCCGCCCTCCAAATAATGATGCAAAAATCACCTTGGTGGACAGTGGAGGCCGAACGACCATTGGCGGCTCCGACCGCCATGGGCAGCAAGTGGACTCAACAGCAAGAAGTGCACACATTGGATAAGCGTGTAACCCACACACCTGATACACATCCATAACCCCATAAAACACCCCCAGACATACCCCACAATCCTTTGCAACAAAACCAGGCCAAGAAGATGGAGAGCACCAGAGGCAGACATTGAACGCCAGCATACAGGAGACTCACACCGACACTCACCATGCCACCCCCCAAACATCCACGCTTCACCAAAAGGGAGTTAAGGACCATGGAGGACGAGATTCTGAAGGTGGAGCCACAAATATTCAGGCCAAGGTGCAGCACACACCCATTGCAAGGAAGATGGAGCTATGGTAGACCACTGTGAACAGGGTCAATGCAGTGGGACACCATCCACGCACCAGGGCCGACATCCGTAAGAGATGGAACGACCTGCGAGGGAAGGTCAGAGGCATGGAATCAAGGCACCACATCGCAGTGCAGAAGACTGGGGGAGGACCGCCACCAACACCACCAGAATACACAGACTGGGAGGAAAAGGTACTGGTCATCCTGTAATGTGAGGTACTCACTGGACTCACTGGAGGAATGGACTCAGGTAAGTCATCAACATATACCCCATATATACCATACCTGTAATACATGCACCACCCCACCCCACCCACACCCCACCAGGACCAACACCTCACCCAGGCATCACCCACTAAATCCACCCCGTCCCTGCATGACCACAAACCCACTAACAGGCCTACATCCATCCCCCTGTGCACAGTCACCTACCCCTGCAAGTACCCACAATGGAACAACACGCCCCACCACAATGCAAGCCCACAGTCTACACTAAATGCAGTGTCCACCTCACAAAGGCACCTTGTAAGACCACTGAAAGCAACCCCAACACAAAATATCCCCGGTTTGTTCACTTCAAACGTTCATGCATCTTTAACAGACATGCCTATGTCCCCCAACAGGCACCACCACCCATGCAACCCTAACGGACGGGACAAGGAGTGCCACAGCCCCCCAGGGAGACAGAGGCACCTCACAGGACACTGGTGAAGGATCCTTGGACACTGATGAGCAGGCCCCTCATACAGTCCTGGGCTCTCACCATGCAGTAGACCCACCCATGAAACCACTGTCACCCCTACCACCCAGTCAAGACCAGCAGGCCAGGGCAAGCTTCCCCACACCAGTGTTCCACCAGGCCACAGCCTGGTGGAACACAGCTACAGAGATCACAGTCTCCCACTCCCAACATGCAGGAAGGCGAGGGCCCCAGTACAAGTGGTACTGCCAGAATTGTGCAGGGGACACAGGAACAAGGGGCTAAGGCAAGTGCAAGGGTGGCAGTGGGCCAGGGGGGAGGCCACTCAATGGATACAGCAGCCCAGGACGTGATATCAGAGGTATTGGGACCCTACCAGCATACCCATGACAGGTTGGCACAGATTGTGTCCAGCCTGGAGCACAGTTAGAGGATGCAGCAGGAACACCAACAACAGGCCACGGAGCAGTGGCAGGAGCACGGCTGCAGCCAGTCCAAAACCAGCCTGACACCCACACAGGACAAGAGGCCCCCAATACAGCACCGGACCCATGAGAAAACACCATCAGCAGAAGCATCCCAGGAACTACCCTCACAGGAAACCAAAGGGCCTACCATGTCGTCCCCTGAAGATCAACAGCGGGCGCCCAAACAGACCCTCAGGCCAAGATATGGCTCTGGAACCCCAGCAAAGAACAATCTGCACAGCAACCTTCCCACTCAATCAGCCACCACACATTGCTAAGAGGTAATACGAACTAATGAAAGAAAAGATGGACCCATCATTAGTACCAACAAGGCTGCCACCATGTTGGTCTTGAGGACACCCACCCCTTACAACTTGCCATCACTGTAAATAGCACTATTCACTCACTTCAACCAATAAAACAAATATCACACCTTTAACACTGTCCCCTTTGTTAAACTTTGAACAAAGGGAAGTATGGATGCAACTGGCTGATAACTACTTTATTGTCAAATCTGTGCGTGAAGGGAGTCCTGTGTGCCTGAATGTTGGCAATAAGTAAATGCTGAAAATTTCAATCTGTACCATGGAGAAGTCGACCATGTTTCACCTATCATTATCAACACCCCTTATATGACTGAGCACACTGCCAGTATGGGTCACAAACCCCAATGTCAGGCCCAAAGCGCACACAGTTACTGGAAGTAGAATTGTGTCAGTTGGGTCCTGGAATTTACATCTTCCCCTTCCTCATCATCACCATCACTCTCCTCACCTCTCTGAGGTAGCTGGTCAGGACATACAGCACCCTCCACCTCCAAGAGGGGGATAGAATGTCTCACTGCCACATTGTGCAGCATGCAGCAGGCCACCACTATTCTACACACCTTTTCAGGATCATAGGCCAGGGAACCCCCAGAGATATGTAGACAACAAAATCTAGCTTTCAGCAGACCTATAGTTCACTCTATCACCCTCCTAGTACGTCCACGGGCCTCATTGTAATTCCTCTCTGCATCTGTGCTGGGATTCCTCACTGGTGTCAGGAGCCAACGCAAGTTTGGAAAGCCAGAATCACCTAGAAAAAGGTGCAATACAAAGTCGTCATTGTTATTCCCCTTAGTCAGACAGCCTGGTTGTATGCTATGTGTCAGTTAGTGAGAGGCATACTTACCTATGATCCACCCTCTGTCCTCTTGGAGTTGCTCCATCCTGTGTGGCACACTACTGTTCCTCAACACAAAGGAATCATGGACTGAACCTGGGAACATGGCATTCACATGTGAGATGTATTGGTCTGCAGTACATACCATTAGATGTTCATGGAGTGAAAGTTCTTTCTGTTTCTGTACACCTGTTCACTCACTCTTGGGGGGATGATTGGTATGTGGGTGCCATCGATGGCACCTATAACATGCGGTATGTTGGCAAAGGCATAGAATTCAGACTTCATGGCAGGGAGGTCAGTACTTTGGGGAAACCTCACATAGGACTGCAGGTGTCGTACAAATGCATTCAGAAACCTTGTCAGTACCATGCTGAAGATTGGCTGTGAAAATCCAGCACCCATGCCCACTGTCACTTGAAATGAGCCCGTGGCCAGGAAATGGAGTGCAGAGAGCACCTGCACTTTAATAGGGATGGCATGCTGATTACTATTTCCCGGAGTTAATGCAGGATCCAGTAAAGTACAAAGTTACTGATTTGTTGCACGTGTGAGTCTGTAATTGATTATTGTTGGAAATGGCCCTTCTGCAGGGTTATCCCCAGACTGCAGCACTGGTTGTGCCACTCACTTAAGTAGCCCCTTAACCTTGTCTCAGGCCTGCCATTGCAAGGCCTGTGTGTGCAGTTTCACTGCCACTTCGACTTGGCAGTTAAAAGTACTTGCCAAGCCTAAAACTCCCCTTTTTCTACATATAAGTCACCCCTAATGTGTGCCCTAGGTAACCCCTAGAGCAGGGTGCTGTGTGGGTAAAAGGCAGGACATATACCTGTGTAGTTTATAGGTCCTGGTAGTGTAAAAACTCCTAAATTCATTTTTGCACTACTGTGAGGCCTGCTCCCTTCATAGGCTAACATTGGGGCTACCCTCTACATTGTTGAAGTGGCAGCTGCTGATCTGAAAGGAGCAGGAAGGTCATATTTAGTATGGCCAGAATGGTAATACAAAATCCTGCTGACTGGTGACGTCGGATTTAATATTACTATTCTAGAAATGCCACTTTTAGAAAGTGAGCATTTCTTTGCACTTAAATCTTTCTGTGCCTTACGATCCACGTCTGGCTAGGTTTAGTTGACAGATCCTTGTGCATTCACTCAGACACACCCCAAACACAGGGTACTCAGCCTCACTTGCATACATCTGCATTTTGAATGGGTCTTCCTGGGCTGGGATGGTGGAGGGCCTGCTCTCACACAAAGCACTGCCACACCCCCTACTGGAACCCTGGCAGACAGGATTGAACTGAAAGGGGACCTGGTGCACTTCTTAGCCACTCTTTGAAGTCTCCCCCACTGCAAAGGCACATTTGGGTATAAAACAGGGCCTCGGACACTTGCTGGAGAAGAAACCTGAACCCAAAACTACATCCTGCCAAGAAGAACTGCCTGGCTGCTCAAAGGACTCACTTGTCTGCTTTCTACAAAGGACTGCTGCCCTGCTGTTGGCCTGCTGCCTTGCTGAACTCTTGTCTGGCTGTAAAAGTGCTCTCCAAGGGCTTTCATAGAGCTTGTCTCCTGTTCCCTGAAGTCTCAGGACCAAAAAGACTTCTCTTTTTTATTTGGACTCTTCGTGCGCTGAAAATTTTGATGCACAGCTTGCTCCAGAGGGAAAATTGACGCGACGCCTGCCGTGAGAACGAAAATTCCACGCACAGCCTCCCGGAACGACACGCAGCCGAAGAATCCACGCACAGACCCCGGGACATTTGGTAATCCCGCGAACCACAGAAAGAGACTGTCCGCGCACCGGAAAACGACGCAAGACTTCCCCGCGTGAAAAATAGCGACGCAAGTCCGTGTGTGCAGGGGAGAAATCAACACACACACCATTTTTCCACATATCTCTTCTTCTGCAGCCCTTGGCGGAGATTTTCCACTTTAAACCAGGTACTTTGTGCTTGAAAGAGACTTTGTTTGCTTTTTAAAGACGTAAGACACTTTATATCACTTTTCAGTGATACCTCTACAATTTCACATTGCATCTTTATTCGTTTTGACCTGCAATTATCCAGATAAATATTATATATTTGTCTAAACACTGTGTGGTGTATTTTTGTTGTGCTATATTGTGTTATTGTATGATTTATTGCACAAATACTTTACACATTGCCTTCTAAGTTAAGCCTGACTGCTCGTGCCAAGCTACCAGAGGGTGGGCACAGGATAATTTTGGATTGTGTGTGACTTACCCTGACTAGAGCGAGGGTTCTTGCTTGGACAGAGGGTAACCTGACTGCCAAACAAAAACCCCATTTCTAACAATTATGATCTGATACTCCACCATGGTCCTCATATCCACAAGTGGTCTGTACACCGATGGTGCCCTTCCTCGCCACAAGGGTCGGTCAGTACCTACAAGGGGTTTCAAAAAGGTGTGATCAAGACACATACATAAGCACACATTTCATCATTTGTGCACTGCATAGTTCATTGTAATGAATCTACATTAACTGCTTCCTGACAGATCTACATCTACATCACAGTGAGGGAACAGAGTATTTCATGTGTGATATATTATGGAATGGACACATGGTTAGGTTCTTAATGTGGCTAGTAGGGCCTTTGTTGTGGAAGTGACCTCATACCGCTAGCGGTTGACGTCCCAGCGTAAGGCGGTGTTTACCGCCGTATGCACCATCATTGGTTGACATTGATGCCAATGGGGAATCCTGGAGTATCATGATCTCCACCATGGAACGTACGTGAGTTGGTCATCGATTATTCACTTGACTCCCTGATCTCGTGTGGACAGGTAATCCACTCTGTGTACTGCTGTGGCCTGCCTCTGACAATGGATGTGGCTTGTGTTGCAGGGAAAAGGCCCTGTACACAAAACTGTACGGACGGCCAGAGATACAGGTGAGTCTGGGTTTGGGGGGCACTGTTTGGGTGTAACGGATGGTGTTGAATGGTCATATGTGTGCACCTCTGAGCCTGCATGGGCCGTGGTGCATGGCATGCTGCGTGCGTATGGCCTGTAAGTCTGAGAGTACTGTCCGTCCCATAGTAGACAATTAGCCAGCTGTACCTATCTTGCAAGTGCCTGACTTCTGTGTTCCATATCTGTGTCACCCTTTTAGGACAGCACCCACCAGAAGAGGGAACTTTGACATGCCATCGCCAAGGAGGTGCAGACCCTGAGGGTCTACAACTGGCAGAGCACCCACTGCAGAAAGAGGAGGGAAGACCTGCTGCGATGGGCACGTAAGATCTGTGAAGCCCAGTTGGGGAACTCCTCCCAACGTTGAAAGGGTGCCCATCGGGCACAGACCCCCCTCATGCGACGTATCCTGGCGGTGGCGTACCCAGACCTGGATGGGCGCTTGAAGGTTGCACAGCAGTCACAAGGGGGTGAGTACTCATTTCACAAACTTCAGTCTGGAAGGATGTCTGTGTGTGCATTAGGGTTCATGCCGCTTAGAGGCAGGGACTCCAACTGGTGTCCATCTACTTTAAGGTCCCCAAAGGGTGTAGGGGTGTCCTTGTCAGGTCTCCCACATGTCACCTCCTTAGGTAGTCCGGGTGATGGGTGTAGAGCAGTATTCTGGTCAGTAGTCAGGGGCATGGCCATGGGCATAGTGAACGGTGCTGCCTGGTGGGTGTATCTTCTGGGTGGGTGTATGTCTGGCCATTATGTACCTCCATTCAGCTATTTACAATTGTCTCTCCTGTTTTGTCTCCCCATCCCTGTTCTCTTGTGTTGGTTTGGAACAGCAGCAACATCTGGCAAGGGAGCTGAGGCACCGGCAAATGGGGAAGCAGCAGCCCATGGATCCTCAGAGACAGAGACATCCGACGCCCAGGGGACCAGTGGATGGGAGGGCAAGTGAAGTTTCACGGGGGATGCAACTACACGAGGTGGTGACTCCAAGACCTCCTCCGATGGGGGCTCCCTGGCGGTGGCGGACCCTAGTGGCCACACCACTACAGTGACATCTTCCACCACGCCCCATTCCATCACTGCCCTCCCTTCTGCTCCCCACCGAGTTGCCCTTGCCTGCTCACCGAGAAAGGTGGGCGTCTCCTTTGCCCCAGGCACCTCCTCCCCTGTCCCAGTCAGCCCTGCTGCCCTCACAGAGGAGGCTATTGACCTCCTGAGAACCATCTCTGTAGGGCACACAACCATTGTCAATGGCATCCAGGGGCTAGCATCAGAGGTGCAGCAGACAAATACCTATCTGGATGGCATTCACAGTGCCCTACAGAGATCTTTTCAGGCTCTGGCCTCCTCTTGGATGGCAGCCAGTTTCCCTGGCCATTCCGTCCCCCCTACAACCTCCTCTAACCCCTTCCAGCACCCCACTCCCTTCACCCGTCCAAGGTACACATTCAGACATGCAGTCAAGCACATCAACACACAAGAAGCACACTTCTAAACACAAGCACCACACCTCCCACCACAAGCATTCACACAGCCAACAGACACATGCACACACAACAACATCCACTTCCCCCAGTGTGCCCACATCTTCCGCCTCCCTGTCTGTCCCCTCTACATCCACACCCTCATGCACTGCCCCTTAAGTCACTGTTCCTGCTCCTCTTACTGCACTCACCACAATAGCAGACATCCATACATGCACCCCATGGACCACACCTGCACTCACCACAACTATTGTAGTTGACACATGCAGCACACTCACCAGACTTGCAGACAACCACACAACATATATCCATACTAGCTGCCTGTCTTCTCCCACTGTGTCCACCCCTCCTCCAAAAACACACAAATGCACTAAGACACCCACTCATCACACATCCACCACACACAGCATACTGTCCAGTCACCTGAACCCACTACACGCACCGCTACATCACATACATCCACTGCCTCTGCCTCCACTCCCACACCCTCATCCCGGACCACCCCAATTGGTCAGAAGAAACTTTTCCTCTCCTGTGCTGACCTCTCACAACCCACTGGCACACCCAGTCTTGTCCCCAAGCGTTCTCACATCCTTGCCCTTTCCACTTCTTCCACTTCACAGCCCACCCCTGTCTGCCCTTCACATTCCCGTGCCCCTTACCCAGAGAAAAAAAAGGCCCGGGCTGAGCCTACTCCATCTGGCCCCACCCGCTCAAAACACCCCCCCTTCCACCTCCCAAACGAAAGTCCAAGGCCCACCCCGTCGCACATCGCCATCCCCCTTCACCGTATGCCCCCGTTCCGTGAGCTGCCTGGATGCCCCTTTATTGCCCCATTAGGTGGATTACCGTGCACTTGTGGGAGTCAGGTTGGGCCAGTTGAGGCCCATCGCAATTGTAGCTGTACGGACTGGCCATAGGCCCTGTTTGGACTATTTGGCTCTGTGAGCTTTCATTAAAGATTTCTGTGTGGCCTGTGTTTTGGCAGCACACTGTTGAACCCTGGTCTTTCGCTTCATTGTTTATGGGTGTGGGGCATTTGTATGTACTATGGTCAAGTTGGATTTGCCTTGTGTCGGGTAAGTACCTCTTGCTGTGGGGTGTATGACTTGTGATGCTGTGAAGGGTTGGGGGGCATTGCAGAGTGGGTGGAGTGGGTGGTTATGTGACTGTGCCCTTTCCTCCCTTGTTTCGTAGGTTGCGGTACTTACCATCACCGTCTTCGTCGGCGGTCTCGGTCATGGAGGTATATGGCAAGGAGCAGGGCTGGCATGATCTGCAGCTCTCTATCCACGTCTGCTTCGGTGAGTTGTGTGGGCCTCCGGTGAGTGTTTCCTTATATTTGGTTTAATTCCGCCTGGCTTTGCGTGGCGGTGGTTCCCGCCCTGAAACTGGCGGCAGACTGGTGGTTCAATATTTGATGGGCAGGTTGGGGCATTCCATCGGCCTGTGGGCAGACTCTGCCGTCGTCGTCGGCACTCCTCTGCTGGCGGTGGGTGGTTTTCGGGATGCCTGTCTTTTGTTTTGGTTCATTATTTGTCGGTCCGGCCCACTCCTCTGTTGGCAGTTCTTATCGCTACTACCGGCGGCGCGCAACAGACCGCCATGTTCATAATGAGGGCCACAGTCTTGAAACTTCAGATCCCAGCAACTATAGACCAATCTCATGTCTTCCATTTCCGGCAAAGATTGTTGAAAATGTCATCAATCAAGAACCTTTCTCTTTTATTAAAGAAAACAGTCTCCTCAGCCTGACCCAAAATGTGTTTAAAAGTGAGCACAGCACTGAATTGACCCTGATTGCTGCATCTGAAGGAAAAAGACTGGCTCTGAACAAAACGAGGAAATGCAGCCTGTTGATTGAACAACTTCACCCTTTTGGAATCAGGGGAGCGGCACTTGCACTCCTGAAATCTTTTCTATCAGAGCAAGAAAAATATGTCACACTTGAAAAATTTACATCACCTCCGTTCTCACTACTGTGGGGTGTACTGGAGGCATCCTTCTTGAGTCTCACTCTTTCTAATCTTTATGTTACCCTCTTGGTCAGGCTCATACTTTTTTTTTTTTCTGTAGTATCCTATGCTAACTCTGCAATTAGATTCCATAAATGTATGTCATATATTGGTAAGTGGATGAACAATAATTGCATGAAACTGAACTTGGGGAAATAAGTCCTTTCAGGAAGAATGCCTCTTTCGGTCCCTAGTTGGTGGCCACAGAAACTAGGCACTGTGTCCACACCTGTTACAAAAGTGAATAATCTAGGGATTCTATTTGATAACAAACTCTCTTTTGAAAACCAGATCATTGGCATTACTTTATCGCCTTTCTTCATCTTGAAGAGACTCAGAAATGGGTTCCCTTTCATTCCACTTGAGTTACAGAAGACCGTGGTCTCTGCTCTTGTATTGTCTAAATTAGGCTACTGCAACACTCTTTTCACCAATCACCAAAAAAAACCTCCTAATCAAACTGCAGATTTTGCAGAATGCTGAAGCCCCTCTGTTGCTAGGGATTCCCAGACATCAATCTACTTCACAAGCCTTAATTTAACTTCATTACCTGCCTACAAGGAAATGCATAGATTTTGAAGCACTCTGCAATTAAACTCTGCATTTAAGGCACGACATGACTCCTGTCCTGACAACCTCAAACACTGCTTTTCATGATACACCCCCATGTAGGCCATTATATTCTTCAATGGCAAACAACATAGTAGTTTCTAAGGGCCAGATGTATCATCATCCCTGTTTGCATTTCCTAAATAGCGATTTTTAAGAAATCGCTATTTAAGAAATGCAAAATGGGATGTATGAAAATTGCAATTTGGTATTAGCGATTTCTTAAAAGTCGCAATCGCTATTATCGAAACGCAAATAGGGAATGGGACTCCTTTCATTCCTATGGGCCTGTAGGCCCATAGGTGCGAATGGTTTTGCATTACCTAATTTGGGAAATCCTGTTAGGAATGAGCAAATTAGGTCATGCAAACCCCATGGTGCTAAGGGCCTAAGACCCCCTTTGATGCACCCCAAAAAAATATTTGGGGACATTTAAAGATCACACATGTCCAAGGGGCATGTGTGCTACATGTAATTTTTAAAAATGCATGATACATGTAAATAGGTAATCGCAAAAAGGTATTCCCTATTTGCAATTATCTATTTAGGGAATCACAAATTGCGACTTCCTAATTAGAGTCACAATTTTAAGGAATTGCTATTTTTGTGATTCCTTAAAATTGCACTGCGAATTGCTTTCATAAATCATGAAAGGCAATTTTGCATTTGCAAACGGTGGGATTTTGCGATTCGCCCCGTTTGCGAATGTAAAATCCATTGATCCATCTGGCTCTAAGTCCAGAATATCTAACTGGGACGGCAGAAGCTTTTTTGTCTACATATTCAAACTTTGAAATATTCTCCCCCTTAACCTGAAGAAAATGACAGGCCTTTTCTCCGTCAGGAAAAGACCTAGGGCCAGATGTAGCAAACTTTTGCGACTTGCAAATGGCCCGAATCGCTATTTGCGACTCCGCAAAATCGGAAATGGGATGTAAAAATCCCATTTCCGACTCGCAAAAAGCGATGCGAGCCGTTACCGATTCGCAAAATTTGCGACCCCATTTTGCGACCCGCAAATAGGAAGTCGCAATTTGCGAGTCGCAAACCATATGCAATAGCAACTCGCAAATTGCGACTAGTCGCAAAAGGCCCAGTTTGCATGTCCAATTTACCACTAACTCAGAGCAGGTGGTAACCATGACCAAAGTATAAAAGGAGACCCAGAAGGCATCTGGGTTACTCAAGAATGTGGAGATATACATGATAGGAATAAGGAGGAGAGCCCACGCAGACCAGCAGAGGAGGAGGAGGATCCAGAGACAGGAGAAGATTTACAGAACAAGGCAGTCCCTCTTCTGGCAAACTGAGGAGGAAATCTATGATAAATATAGACTTAGCAGCGCAGCTATACTAGATTTAATAGATTTACTCAATCCACAGCTAGAACGCCAGACTGTGCGCGGCTGTGCCATCCCTACGCATGTGCAAGTGCTATGCTCACTGCACCTCTTGGCCTCGGGGAGCTATCAGGGGGTCATTGCTGTGGCAGGTGGGGTATCCCAAAGTGCACTATCAAGGTTCTTCAGGGCATTCCTAGATGCCTTACTCACACACATGTCCCGATACATATACCTACCCAGGAATGAGGCAGAAATTAACAGCACCAAGTTGGACTTTTACCGGATTGCCAACTTTCCCCATGTCATAGGGTGTGTAGATGGGACACATATTCAAATATGCCCCCCTGCAAACCTGGAATATCTGTTCCGCAATAGAAAGTGTACCCACTCAAACAATATTCAGGTTGTTTGTGACGCCCATTATGTCATCACTGACATTGTAGCTAAATTTCCAGGCAGTACTCATGACTCCTACATTTTTAGGCACAGTGGGATACACCAACGCCTGGAACGTGGGGAGTTTGGAGACGGATACCTCCTAGGTAGAGCTGCATACACCTTGTAGACATGCAGATCACTGTGCACACCAACCAGGACTTTCTAACAGTGTACTTTTTGTGCCCAACAGGTGACAGTGCATATGCACTACGGCCATGGATACTGACTCCGTACTTAACACCCAGCAATGAATGTGAGAGGCGATACAACAGTGCACATAAGAGGACCAGGAACCTGATTGAAAGAACCTTTGGATTGCTGAAAGCACGGTTCAGATGCCTTCACCGAAGTGGAGGTGCCCTCCAGTATACACCCATAACGGCATTCAAAATAGTTGTCGCATGCGCTATCCTGCACAACATTGCCACCCGACGTGGGCTACCTCTCACCCCTGCAGACCCAGATTCTGAGGATGAAGAGCAAGAGCTACCACATCACCATCATGGGGATAGGAGCATCGCAAATCAAGGCAGACTGAGACGGGAACACATTGCAAACCAATACTTTGGAAGGTACGTGCCAACTTCTACCATACTCACCAATTGAACAAACACTCCATTTGTTAAGTGGAACGAAAAAAATATTTAATATGTGCAAAAACCAAACTATATACAATGAAAAACTGTTCAGGGACTTCAAAAAGTCCACCTGGCATGGGACACATTGCCATCATGTGCCCCAACATCAGGGACAGTGGTTAGTTCACAGCCTACGTCGGCCTCTGCCAGCCTGGCTGGTACCAGGTTGCTCAGCAGTGCTCTGCCTCGTACTCCCACTCCGTAGCACCCTGGTGTCCCCAGCAGAGACAGTGCTGACAGTGGAGCCCTCCTCACTGTCTTGTGGGGTGTTCCCTGTACCCCTGGACACCTGCCGTGCCTCCATGAGGTCTATCACATGGGTGATCCGGCCCAGGCCCCTTGCCACATCACCCGCAAAGTGGCCCATTTCAACCTGGAGGCCGACTGTTCTCCTTGACAGCCCAGTAGTGTTCACTGCCAGTATGCAAATAGAGGAGGCCATCCTGTCCAGCCTTTGGAGCAGCTGGCGGTCCCTGCGCCGCGCCCCCTCACTCTGTGTAAGCAGTCCAGCCACCAGTTCACGCATTGACAGGGCTAGGTCACCAGTGTTGTTGCCAATTACCTCCAGTTGTGCGTGAACCTGCTGCATGCTGTTTGCATGGTTCCTTTCGAAGCGCTGCAGAACCCCACTAATCCGCCCTAATATTTGATTCTGCAGGCGCTGAGCCCGTAGCAGTTGTGCCTCCATCGGTGTGGTGGATGGAAGCCCTGACTCTGCCTGCAGCCCTGCTCTCCTCATCCTGCGTCGCCTGCGCAGCGGTGGAGGCCCTGTGATGTGTGATGTGGCACTCCTGGTTGTTGCTGGTGCAGGCTCCGAGACCACTGTTGCAGCGGGTGTTGCCATAGAGGGGATGGTGTTGGTGGTGCAGGTGGGAGTGGTGGCTGCTCCTGTTGTCTCCTCATGGGGCTGGCTGACCAGTGGCACCTGGCTGCTGTGGCTGGTGGTGGTGTCTTGTGGGAGACCAGTGGGACATGGGGAAAACACTATCAGTGTCTACTATATGTTGCACACTTCCTAATAAACATTTGCCTATTAACTGCCTACTTGACTACATTGCCCATAATGCATCATGCTGGTATCTGCTACTCTGAAATGGAGCTATCTTTGTTGTGCATGCCCCTGTGTACATGGTGGGTGCGGGTATGGCATTGATGGGGGTACAGGCATATCACATGGTACTCACCGGTTGATGTTCTGGGCTCAGAGGTGTCCAGTTCTCCAAATCCAGTTACTGACTCTGGCTCCAGGGTCTTCTCCACCCTTTCCTCCAGGGGTGTGGGTGGTGGTATGAAAGATGGTCCCTCTCCTGTGCCTGTCATCTCCCGGAGCCTTTCTGCCACCCTCTCCTTGGTCCGGGAGCGGAGGTCGTACCACCTCTTCTTTATTTCATCCACACTCCTGTGGCTGACCCCCAGGGAGTTTACCTTCTCCTGAATTTCCTGCCAAATTCTTTCTTTGGCAAAGTCTGGCACATTGAGGGCTTCCTTCCCAAAAAGCTCATCATGGTGCTGACAGCACTCCTCTGTGAGCACCTCCAGCTCCTTCTCTGCAAACCTCAGCTTTCTCTTTCTGGGAGTGTCAGCCATGGTTGCTGTTGCTCTGTTAGCTGTGCTGCAGTTAAAAAGGGTGTGGTCCTCCCTCCTCCCAGATGTATTTGTAAACTTCCTGGCTGTGATGTCATCATCATGTGCCAGGAAGTGTTTTCCAGAGTGTTCTGGAGTGGTTTCTGGAGTGTTCTGCAGCACCTGCATTCAATTTTCAGCACAGTCGCAATTTGCGACACCCACTCGCAATTTGCGAGTCAGTTTTTTGCGCGGTCGCAAAAAGCGACCTCGCAAACAGCGGACTCGCTATCTGCGGTGCGACTCCGGGTGCGAGTCGCAATTTGTCCATGCAAATTCTTCCTGCATTCCAGTTAGCGACACGCAAATTGCGAGTGGCACATGCTCGCAAATTGCGAGTCGCTAATTTTTTTGTACCTACATCTGGCCCCTAAAACCCTGCTTTCTAGTCAGTAGGTCTTAGCTCTCTGTTCCTAGCGTATAATGTATTCTTGTCACTTTCCTTTTAAATAGGAAGAGCCTTGACACCTCTGGGCATTACTGCACTTTATAAATATAATCTTAATTCCATAAAAGTGTTGGCAGTTCCTAAACAACATTGGTTTCCAACACCCAAATGAGTTGGCCACATTGAAATGTTGTGCATGGACAATTTAGCAAGATGGGGGTCTCCATTAGTTCCAAAGTACGCTGAAACAGACTTCTTCCCCAGCTCACTTCTTAGTAGTATTAAATTCTCTAAATCAAATGGAGCAGCAGACCCCAAAAAACCTTCCTAACACCCTTTTCCAATTCATTATTGACATTTAGGCATCTAGCCTTTTGCTGCTCTGAAGCACTGTTTTTGAAACCAAAATTGTCCCCACCTCCTGGCAAGGCTTTACACCCCACCCAATATATAAATAAGGGGTGAGTGATGAGAGCCACAAACTGTACTGAACTGTATGGCTTAAAATAGTTGGAGGTGTTGTACATCAAAATTGTTTGTTTTACCAATGCATTGTACCACACATGTTGTTAATCAATGTAGCTTTCGATACTGATCCTGTTGAAATGATTTTATGCTCTTACTTGTTTTACAACAAAGTTACCACTATTAGTGAGTAATAACAAAAATTATAAAAGTAAATACTGGGATAATATAATGAACACAATGAAGCCTTTTTCCATGTAGGTTTATAAATAAATAGGTAGTTGTTCTGCATTGATTGAAACGTTATTCAGCAACCCAAATGTTCATTGTCAGTTTGTTAGTCCTCAGAAAATGTTCAAGCAATATTGTTTAGCAAGATAATTTCCTGGATCTACATAAAATGGAAGGACATGCATCTTTTGCTCTCTCTCTGCATGCTTTCATGTTTGAATATGCAATATTTATGGCAAAGTGGAGTGGCTAACATATTAAGATGAAGATAAGACTTTCTAATCAGCTAAGATTCATTATTTGGAGCGCTCAATGAACAGAAGTTTATTTAGCATACTTTTAAATTATAACTGTCTACTTTGATAGCTTTTCCAGGGTTATCTTTGAAAATTGGCGATAGCATGCTTGGATACGTCTGTATATACAAAGTGAGGTGGGGAAAACATTTTGATAATTCTTAGTATGTGTGGCATTTATTTGGTTAACCTGCAAGACTGTCTCAAGCAGTTGCGGACCTAGGGTTTGACATTTTTTGTGCTCTCAAAACTTATTTTTGAAAGCATACTAGGCAGGAGCTAATTATGGTTTTATGTAACTTTGGAAATGGCCCTTTCTGCAGGCTCACCCCCAAGCCTTTTGCTTTTTTCGCTCCACTTTTTGCTGAATTAATGTTTGTCAGCCTTAGGATGTTGTGCACATTACCACTGCTAACCAGTGCTGAAGTGCGTGTGCTCTCTCTCTAAAACAAGATTTGATTGGTACATATCTAAATGGCATATTAAGTTACTACTATGTCCCTAGTAAAATACAGTAGATGGTCCCAGAGCCTGTAAATTAAATGCTACTAGTGGGCCTCCAACACTGCTTGTGCCACCCAAATAAGTAGCACTTTTAAACATGTCCTAGACCTGCCTTTGTACCCTGAATGCAGTGTTACACTGCCATGTCGACTTGCCCTTAAAAACCATTGTCAAGCCTTAAACTTCCCTTTTATTACATATAAGACAACCCGAAGGAAGCCCCTCGTTAGCCCATAGGGCAGGGTGACGTGTAAATAAAAGGCAGAAGAGCATATACTTTTAACTTTTATATATCGTGTTAGTGAAAAACCCTCAAATTTGGTTTTGACTACTGTGAGGCACACCCCTCTCGTGGAATAACATCGAGGATTCCTTATTACATTTAATAAGCTGGTAATTCGTAATTGTGAATGGGTAGACATCTTGTGTTTAGTGCCGATGGAATTGTAATAATAAATCATCTTTAATGGTAAGGTTGCATTTGTTGCTGCAATTTTGAAAATGCCACTTGTAAAATGTTTCTATTATTCTGCTCTTAGCCCTGTGTGCCTAAAGTCTGTCTCCAATACATGTCTGAGGTGGGTGACAGCTGGACTTTGTGCATTTGCTCTAGGCAACAACACGCTAAGGGAGCTTAGGTGTGACTGATGTGCCATCGACATCCTGATGGGCCATTTCGGGCAGGATAGGAGGGAAGAACTGACCACAGCCTCACGCTTACACCTGACTAGGCTGTGTCCTGTTTCCAGACAAAGGACGACATAACCCCCTGTAGTGAGCATGGAGCCAAAGCAGGAAGGTAGGGCCTCTGTGTGCTTCAAGCCCTTCTTTTAAGTCTTCCCTACCTCAAAGTCATCACTGGGTATAAGAAGTGGACTTCTGACTGGATGGTTGAATGGATGCATGAAAGGATGGTTGAAAGTATGGATAGGTGAATGTATGGATGGATGGTTGGATATAGGAATGGATGGTTGGATTTCAATATTGAAAGACTATATATAACAGAGAATGTAAAGCTTAAATGGTGGGTATTAAAGTGTGAATAGAACAAAGAAAAGATGACAGGATAATTGCTTAGATAACAAAATAAGAGAGCTCTTCAGGAGAGTGACATGCTCACCTACTTTGCTTGCTTTTTTTGGTTATCAAAGCTTTAGTTCAAAGTGAGGGTATTTTAATTTTCTCTCTACTGCCTTAACTCACTGTATTTGTTAAGCAAGGCAGATATGTATCCTCCCACCCATTATCATGCATTACCTTACTGCTCATGTCATTTAGGGCCAGATGTAACAAAAAAGGCATTTGCGATTCGAAAATAGCGTTTTTTAAGAAATCGCTATTTCTGATTCGCAAAATGCAATGCATCATATTTGCGATTCGGTAATAGCGATTTCTTAAAAATCCAAAATGCTATTACCAAATCGCAAATTGCGATACAGACCCCATTCACACCTATGGGCCTGTAGGCCCATATTTGCATTTTTTTTGCATTTCCCAATTTGCAAATTCCTAACTGGAATTCGCAATTTAGGAAATGCAAAACCCCAGGGTGCTGGGGGCCTAAGGCCCCCTCTGCTGCACCCCCAAAAAATATTTCAGGACATGTAAGGCACACACATGCCAAAGGGGCATGTGTGCGTTACATGTCAATTTTAAAAATGCATTTTTAATGCATTTTTAAAATTTGCACATGGTTACCCCCAAGTTCAACTTGGTGGTAATAGCGATTCCCTAATGCCCAATTCGCATTAAGGAGTTGCTTGTTACAAGTGGTTTAGAAATTGCAAATAAGGATTCCTTATTTGCGATTTCTTATTTAGAGAATCGCAATTTTGGATTCTCTAGACAGGCTCGCAAATATAAGGAATCGCTATTTTAAAGATTCTCTAAATTTGCATTATGAATGCCTTTCATAAATACTGAAAGGTATTTTTGCATTTGCAAACGGGCATTCGCACCATTTGCGAATGCAAAAAGGCTTGATACATCTGGCCCTTAGTCACCCGAACTAGAATATAACTGCAGCATGGTTCGATTCAGCAGTACAATATGTTGTCTGTGCAATATGCATCTTCCTCAGCTAATGCAATGTTTACAAAGTTGTCAGTGTATTGCAAACTTAAAACAAGGTGTGTTTCCGTTCCCTCCCAGTGCCTACTCTGTTACCTCCTAGTATGTCAGTCCTTTATTTCTCTTAAGGAGGAGGATGATGAGGAGAAGGAGGAGGCGGTGGAGGAGGCGATCCAGCCAGCCCCCAGTGTCTTCGGCCTTCCAGCAGCAACTACACCATTGTCAGGGATGCCATCAGCTGACAGCAGCACATCCGCTTCAGACTACTGCTGCCCCCGCCCACACTCAGACCACACATTCCAGCACCGCATACCACAACACCTCAAGAACCTGAACCACAGAGTGCACAGATTAAGTCAACATTCAACATTTTCTGGACCGGCATGGAGAAAGCCCTCTTTTAAACCTTTTTATAATTTTTGTTTCGGTGGGAGGGACTTGTTTTGTGGGTGGAGAGAGTGGAAAAGGGAGTTGGAACCGAGTTTTTCCACTTAAGGCTTTTTCTTTGGTATTTTGATGGACTTTGGTTGAGGATTATCCATCACAATTAACTAGATTGAAATAAAACACGGAGTTAGTGGGTTTTATTATGATAGTGAAAAGAAAACTGATACTTTATTGCTAAAGTGGGTGGTGCATCTGAATTCTTCTTGGGATGTCTGTAACTCTTGGGTGCCTGGCTGAACCTGTCTGGGACGTAAGCAGGAGTGCTGAACCTTCACCCAGTTATGTTTGTGCAGGAGAGGAGAAAGCCTGTGGATTGAAAAACAGAAACTGTATAGTAAAGCCAAGAAGAAGGACAGAAAGAAGGTAAGCTTTGTGAGGAGTTAGAATTGTACCATGAAGACTTACATTGCTCACTGTGCCATTGGATTCAAGCTAGCCTGGCTGATGATAGGTGATACTCTGAAAGTGGAATATGGAACAAATCAAACATTCACCACCAGTCACCGATATGGCTTAAATTCATCATTTTTTCTGCTCACCATGCCACCCCAGTTTGGACCCTACCATATGCAAATCTGTCTTGACCCTGCTCCCCATGTGAACAGTCCATTCCAAAGTGCGAAGACCTTTGGGCTGGAACAGAAACAAGCATCCTGGGACCAGGTTCAGAGTATCACCTATCATCAGCCAGACTAGCTTGAATCCAATGGCACAGCGAGCACGGGGCCCTTGTCTTGGCATACCCTTCTCACTTAGGGCAACAAAAGAAAAAAGAACCGATGGACAGAATACAGAACACTGCACCATATTTACAATCCATCATCTGTTCTTTTTGCTTCTTCCTTAGAAGTGTGCCTAAAGTTCTTTACCTTCAGTTGTGTTCAACGGAACTGCTGCAAAGCAAGGCAGAGCCTCACAAAGCCTCACCGTGCAGCTGCCAGCCTCACCAGACTTGACACTTGGAGGTGTGAAGCACTGCAAAGCCTCACCATGCAACTGCCAGCCCCTCGGAACTGATGTACAGTGACACCAAGCCCCATAAAGCCTCATCACACAGCTTCCCAAGATCAACTCAAAGTGAAGCTAACCCCCACAGAGCCTCACCGCACAGATCCCTGGGATCATTGCAAAGCAACGCCAAGACCCACAAAGCCTTGGAAAAAAGCTTCTTAATACCAATGCTGGATGACGCAAAGCCTCGCAAAGCAACACAGTGCAAACCTCGCACCAGTATTTAAGGTACTGTGTTCAACGGGCCTAAGAGTGTCCCTGTAGCCGGCCCATGCTCGAATAGTGGTCCACCTGAACTTGTGACTTTGTCCCAGTCTAGCACAACCAGATAATCGCAGTTGGCACTTTGAAAATCTATGCACTATTTTCACCTATATCCTTAAAATTCCATGTCTCAGGATCTACGTATTGGATTTTTGATATCTTGGTTTTGCTGTATTAATAAAATCAAAATCTATTTTTCTAACTGGTATGGAGTCTTTTTGTGGTGTTTTCACTGTGTTACTCTATGAGTTATTGCACAAATACTTTACACATTGCCTTTTAAGTTAAGCCTGCCTGTTCTGTGCCAAGCTGCTGGAGGGTGAGCAAATGATAATTTAGGGTGTGTTGTGGCTTATCCTGACTAGGATTGTGGTCCCTACTTGGACAGGGTGCATACCTCTGCCAACTAGAGACCCAATTACTAACACTCATCAGTCACATAGCTGCTTATTACCTGGTTAGGTAAGTGAGTTTGGTTCACTCCACTGTTTCAGTTTCATTCATCAAATTACTGATTCTATCATGAACATCAGTGAGAGGGACTTGTCTGACATCAAGGTCCATCCTTCACACATTCTGTTCATGACATGCAGATTAATTTACTATCATCACTGACTTTGTCCTCAAAAGACAAAGCAGTCAATGTTAATTTAGCCTTTGTTTCAGACTTACTATTTTGTAGATCCTGGGTCCCAAATTCCTATGGTTCCTCCATTCAGATGCTTTGGGCCTTCTTGGTTCCATTTAAGGCCTTGTGAGCTTTCAGTAGCTATTGATTATTGGGCTGCTTGCCAAGCGGAAACTTCTCATTTCACAGGGCTGTCATGTCTATAGCCGATAAACATGACAGAGTAACCAGATCAATCTCCTTGATCCAAACACTCTTAAACTGCTAAGGTTGTATAATGGTCAATTCCCTTCCTGCCTTTACCTTCCTCAACAGGGGCCACCCTTTCCTTTTCCTTAACCACTTCGCTGCCAGGCCTTTTCCCCCTCCTGTGCCAGGCCTTTTTTTGCCTATTTGGGGCAGTTCGCGCTTAGGCCCTCATAACTTTTTGTCCACATAAGCTAACCAAGCCAAATTTGCGTCCTTTTTTTCCAACATCCTAGCGATTCTAAAGGTACCCAGACTTTGTGGGTTCCCCTGAAGGAGGCCAAGAAATTGGCCAAAATACAGTGAAAATTTCGTTTTTTTCAAAAAAATTGGAAAAAGGGGCTGCAGAAGAAGGCTTGTGGTTTTTCCCCTGAAAATGGCATCAACAAAGGGTTTGCGGTGCTAAACTCAGCAGCTTCCCAGCTTTCAGGAACAGGCAGACTTGAATCCGAAAACCCAATTTTTCAACACAATTTTGGCATTTTACTGGGGCATACCCCATTTGTGCAATTTTTTGTGCTTTCAGCCTCCTTCCAGTCAGTGACCGGAATGGTCATGAAACCAATGCTGGATCCCAGAAACCTAAACATTTCTGAAAAGTAGACAAAATTCTGAATTCAGCAAGGGGTCATTTGTGAAGATCCTACAAGGGTTTCCTACAGAAAATAACAGCTGAAAAAGAAAAATATTGAAATTGAGGTGAAAAAAACATCAATTTTTCTCTACTTTTTACTCTGTAACTTTTCCCTGCAATGTCAGATTATCAAAAGCAATATACCGTTACGTCTGCTGGACTCCTCTGGTTGCGGGGATATATAGGGTTTGTAGGTTCATAAAGAACCCGAGGAACCCAGAGCCAATAAATGAGCTGCACCCTGCAGTGCGTTTTCATTCTATACCGGGTATACAGTAATTCATTTGCTGAAATATAAGGAGTAAAAAATAGCTATCAAGAAAACCTTTGCATTTCCAAAAAGGGCACAAGATAAGGTGTTGAGGAGCAGTGGTTATTTGCACATCTCTGAATTCCGGGGTGACCATAGTAGCACGTGAATTACATGGAATTTCTCAAATAGATGTCTTTTTTACACACACCCCTATATTTGGAAGGAATAAATGTAGAGAAAGACAAGGGGCAATAACACTTGTTTTGCTATTCTATGTTCCCCCAAGTCTCCCGATAAAAATGATACCTCACTTGTTTGGGTAGGCCTAGCGCCCGCGACAGGATATGCCCCAAAACACAACGTGGACACATCACAGAAAACAGAGCTGTTTTTAGCAAAGTGACTACCTGTAGATTTTGGCCTCTAGCTCAGCCGGCACCTAGGGAAACCTACCAAACCTGTGCATTTCTGAAAACTAGAGACCTAGGGGAATCCAAGGAGGGGTGACTTGTGTGGCTCGGACCAGGTTCTGTTACCCAGAATCCTTTGCAAACCTCAAAATTTGGCTAAAAAAACACATGTTCCTCACATTTCTGTGGCAGAAAGTTCTGGAATCTGAGAGGAGCGACAAATTTCCTTCCACCCAGCATTCCCCCACGTCTCCCGATAAAAATGATACCTCACTTGTGTGGGTAGGCCTAGCGCCCGCGACAGGATATGCCCCAAAACACAACCTGGACACATCGCAGAAAACAGAGCTGTTTTTAGCATAGTGACTACCTGTAGATTTTGGCCTCTAGCTCAGCCGCCACCTAGGGAAACCTACCAAACCTGTGCATTTCTGAAAACTAGAGACCTAGGGGAATCCAAGGAGGGGTGACTTGTGTGGCTCGGACCAGGTTCGGTTACCCAGAATCCTTTGCAAACCTCAAAATTTGGCTAAAAAAACACATGTTCCTCACATTTCTGTGGCAGAAAGTTCTGGAATCTGAGAGGAGCCACAAATTTCCTTCCACCTAGCGTTCCCCCACGTATCCCGATAAAAATGATACCTCACTTGTGTGGGTAGGCCTAGCGCCCGCGACAGGATATGCCCCAAAACACAACGTGGACATATCACAGAAAACAGAGCTGTTTTTAGCAAAGTGACTACCTGTAGATTTTGGCCTCTAGCTCAGCCGCCACCTAGGGAAACCTACCAAACATGTAC
The DNA here is from genome assembly GCF_031143425.1 of Pleurodeles waltl. Taxonomy (NCBI): domain Eukaryota; kingdom Metazoa; phylum Chordata; class Amphibia; order Caudata; family Salamandridae; genus Pleurodeles; species Pleurodeles waltl. The sequence continues at coordinate 196,731,861 of NC_090448.1, read as the reverse complement.
ATTTCTGAAAACTAGAGACCTAGGGGGATCCAAGGAGGGGTGACTTGCGGGGCTCGGACCAGGTTCTGTTACCCAGAATCCTTTGCAAACCTCAAAATTTGGCTAAAAAAACACATGTTCCTCACATTTCTGTGGCAGAAAGTTCTGGAATCTGAGAGGAGCCACAAATTTCCTTCCACCCAGTGTTCCCCCAAGTCTCCCGATAAAAATGATACCTCACTTGCGTGGGTAGGCCTAGCGCCGGCGACAGGAAACACCCCAAAGCGCAACGTGGACACATCCTAAATTTTGGAAAAAAACAGAGGTGTTTTTTGCGAAGTGCCTACCTGTAGATTTTGGCCTCTAGCTCAGCCGCCACCTAGGGAAACCTACCAAACCTGTGCATTTCTGAAAACTAGAGACCTAGGGGAATCCAAGGAGGGGTGACTTGCGGGGCTCGGACCAGGTTCTGTTACCCAGAATCCTTTGCAAACCTCAAAATTTGGCTAAAATAACACATGTTCCTCACATTTCTGTGGCAGAAAGTTCTGGAATCTGAGAGGAGCCACAAATTTCCTTCCACCTAGCGTTCCCCCACGTATCCCGATAAAAATGATACCTCACTTGTGTGGGTAGGCCTAGCGCCCGCGACAGGATATGCCCCAAAACACAACGTGGACATATCACAGAAAACAGAGCTGTTTTTAGCAAAGTGACTACCTGTAGATTTTGGCCTCTAGCTCAGCCGCCACCTAGGGAAACCTACCAAACATGTACATTTCTGAAAACTAGAGACCTAGGGGGATCCAAGGAGGGGTGACTTGCGGGGCTCGGACCAGGTTCTGTTACCCAGAATCCTTTGCAAACCTCAAAATTTGGCTAAAAAAACACATGTTCCTCACATTTCTGTGGCAGAAAGTTCTGGAATCTGAGAGGAGCCACAAATTTCCTTCCACCCAGTGTTCCCCCAAGTCTCCCGATAAAAATGATACCTCACTTGCGTGGGTAGGCCTAGCGCCGGCGACAGGAAACACCCCAAAGCGCAACGTGGACACATCCTAAATTTTGGAAAAAAACAGAGGTGTTTTTTGCGAAGTGCCTACCTGTAGATTTTGGCCTCTAGCTCAGCCGGCACCTAGGGAAACCTACCAAACCTGTGCATTTCTGAAAACTAGAGACCTAGGGGAATCCAAGGAGGGGTGACTTGCGGGGCTCGGACCAGGTTCTGTTACCCAGAATCCTTTGCAAACCTCAAAATTTGGCTAAAAAAACACATGTTCCTCACATTTCTGTGGCAGAAAGTTCTGGAATCTGAGAGGAGCTACAAATTTCCTTCCACCCAGCGTTCCCCCACGTCTCCCGATAAAAATGATACCTCACTTGTGTGGGTAGGCCTAGCGCCCGCGACAGGATATGCCCCAAAACACAACGTGGACATATCACAGAAAACAGAGCTGTTTTTAGCAAAGTGACTACCTGTAGATTTTGGCCTCTAGCTCAGCCGCCACCTAGGGAAACCTACCAAACCTGTGCATTTCTGAAAACTAGAGACCTAGGGGAATCCAAGGAGGGGTGACTTGTGTGGCTCGGACCAGGTTCGGTTACCCAGAATCCTTTGCAAACCTCAAAATTTGGCTAAAAAAACACATGTTCCTCACATTTCTGTGGCAGAAAGTTCTGGAATCTGAGAGGAGCCACAAATTTCCTTCCACCTAGCGTTCCCCCACGTATCCCGATAAAAATGATACCTCACTTGTGTGGGTAGGCCTAGCGCCCGCGACAGGATATGCCCCAAAACACAACGTGGACATATCACAGAAAACAGAGCTGTTTTTAGCAAAGTGACTACCTGTAGATTTTGGCCTCTAGCTCAGCCGCCACCTAGGGAAACCTACCAAACATGTGCATTTCTGAAAACTAGAGACCTAGGGGGATCCAAGGAGGGGTGACTTGTGGGGCTCGGACCAGGTTCTGTTACCCAGAATCCTTTGCAAACCTCAAAATTTGGCTAAAAAAACACATGTTCCTCACATTTCTGTGGCAGAAAGTTCTGGAATCTGAGAGGAGCCACAAATTTCCTTCCACCCAGCGTTCCCCCACGTCTCCCGATAAAAATTATACCTCACTTGTGTGGGTAGGCCTAGCGCCCGCGACAGGATATGCCCCAAAACACAACGTGGACATATCACAGAAAACAGAGCTGTTTTTAGCAAAGTGACTACCTGTAGATTTTGGCCTCTAGCTCAGCCGCCACCTAGGGAAACCTACCAAACCTATGCATTTCTGAAAACTAGAGACCTAGGGGAATCCAAGGAGGGGTGACTTGTGTGTCTCGGACGAGGTTCTGTTACCCAGAATCCTTTGCAAACCTCAAAATTTGGCTAAAAAAACACATGTTCCTCACATTTCTGTGGCAGAAAGTTCTGGAATCTGAGAGGAGCTACAAATTTCCTTCCACCCAGTGTTCCCCCAAGTCTCCCGATAAAAATGATACCTCACTTGTGTGGGTAGGCCTAGCGCCGGCGACAGGAAACACCCCAAAGCGCAACGTGGACACATCCTAAATTTTGGAAAAAAACAGAGGTGTTTTTTGCGAAGTGCCTACCTGTAGATTTTGGCCTCTAGCTCAGCCGGCACCTAGGGAAACCTACCAAACCTGTGCATTTCTGAAAACTAGAGACCTAGGGGAATCCAAGGAGGGGTGACTTGCGGGGCTCGGACCAGGTTCTGTTACCCAGAATCATTTGCAAACCTCAAAATTTGGCTAAAAAAACACATGTTCCTCACATTTCTGTGGCAGAAAGTTCTGGAATCTGAGAGGAGCTACAAATTTCCTTCCACCCAGCGTTCCCCCACGTCTCCCGATAAAAATGATACCTCACTTGTGTGGGTAGGCCTAGCGCCCGCGACAGGATATGCCCCAAAACACAACGTGGACATATCACAGAAAACAGAGCTGTTTTTAGCAAAGTGACTACCTGTAGATTTTGGCCTCTAGCTCAGCCGCCACCTAGGGAAACCTACCAAACCTGTGCATTTCTGAAAACTAGAGACCTAGGGCGATCCAAGGAGGGGTGACTTGCGGGGCTCGGACCAGGTTCTGTTACCCAGAATCCTTTGCAAACCTCAAAATTTGGCTAAAAAAACACATGTTCCTCACATTTCTGTGGCAGAAAGTTCTGGAATCTGAGAGGAGCTACAAATTTCCTTCCACCCAGCGTTCCCCCACGTCTCCCGATAAAAATGATACCTCACTTGTGTGGGTAGGCCTAGCGCCCGCGACAGGATATGCCCCAAAACACAACGTGGACATATCACAGAAAACAGAGCTGTTTTTAGCAAAGTGACTACCTGTAGATTTTGGCCTCTAGCTCAGCCGCCACCTAGGGAAACCTACCAAACCTGTGCATTTCTAAAAACTAGAGACCTAGGGGGATCCAAGGAGGGGTGACTTGCGGGGCTCGGACCAGGTTCTGTTACCCAGAATCCTTTGCAAACCTCAAAATTTGGCTATAAAAACACATGTTCCTCACATTTCTGTGGCAGAAAGTTCTGGAATCTGAGAGGAGCCACAAATTTCCTTCCACCCAGCGTTCCCCCACGTCTCCCGATAAAAATGATACCTCACTTGTGTGGGTAGGCCTAGCGCCCGCGACAGGATATGCCCCAAAACACAACGTGGACATATCACAGAAAACAGAGCTGTTTTTAGCAAAGTGACTACCTGTAGATTTTGGCCTCTAGCTCAGCCGCCACCTAGGGAAACCTACCAAACCTGTGCATTTCTGAAAACTAGAGACCTAGGGGGATCCAAGGAGGGGTGACTTGCGGGGCTCGGACCAGGTTCTGTTACCCAGAATCCTTTGCAAACCTCAAAATTTGGCTAAAAAAACACATGTCCCTCACATTTCTGTGGCAGAAAGTTCTGGAATCTGAGAGGAGCTACAAATTTCCTTCCACCCAGCGTTCCCCCAAGTCTCCCGATAAAAATGATACCTCACTTGCGTGGGTAGGCCTAGCGCCGGCGACAGGAAACACCCCAAAGCGCAACGTGGACACATCCTAAATTTTGGAAAAAAACAGAGGTGTTTTTTGCGAAGTGCCTACCTGTAGATTTTGGCCTCTAGCTCAGCCGTTACCTAGGGAAACCTACCAAACCTGTGCATTTCTGAAAACTAGAGACCTAGGGGAATCCAAGGAGGGGTGACTTGCGGGGCTCGGACCAGGTTCTGTTACCCAGAATCCTTTGCAAACCTCAAAATTTGGCTAAAATAACACATGTTCCTCACATTTCTGTGGCAGAAAGTTCTGGAATCTGAGAGGAGCTACAAATTTCCTTCCACCCAGCGTTCCCCCACGTCTCCCGATAAAAATGATACCTCACTTGTGTGGGTAGGCCTAGCGCCCGCGACAGGATATGCCCCAAAACACAACGTGGACATATCACAGAAAACAGAGCTGTTTTTAGCAAAGTGACTACCTGTAGATTTTGGCCTCTAGCTCAGCTGCCACCTAGGGAAACCTACCAAACCTGTGCATTTCTGAAAACTAGAGACCTAGGGGGATCCAAGGAGGGGTGACTTGCGGGGCTCGGACCAGGTTCTGTTACCCAGAATCCTTTGCAAACCTCAAAATTTGGCTAAAGAAACACATGTCCCTCACATTTCTGTGGCAGAAAGTTCTGGAATCTGAGAGGAGCTACAAATTTCCTTCCACCCAGCGTTCCCCCAAGTCTCCCGATAAAAATGATACCTCACTTGCGTGGGTAGGCCTAGCGCCGGCGACAGGAAACACCCCAAAGCGCAACGTGGACACATCCTAAATTTTGGAAAAAAACAGAGGTGTTTTTTGCGAAGTGCCTACCTGTAGATTTTGGCCTCTAGCTCAGCCGCCACCTAGGGAAACCTACCAAACCTGTGCATTTCTGAAAACTAGAGACCTAGGGGAATCCAAGGAGGGGTGACTTGCGGGGCTCGGACCAGGTTCTGTTACCCAGAATCCTTTGCAAACCTCAAGCCCGCGACAGGATATGCCCCAAAACACAACGTGGACATATCACAGAAAACAGAGCTGTTTTTAGCAAAGTGACTACCTGTAGATTTTGGCCTCTAGCTCAGCCGCCACCTAGGGAAACCTACCAAACCTGTGCATTTCTGAAAACTAGAGACCTAGGGGGATCCAAGGAGGGGTGACTTGCGGGGCTCGGACCAGGTTCTGTTACCCAGAATCCTTTGCAAACCTCAAAATTTGGCTAAAAAAACACATGTCCCTCACATTTCTGTGGCAGAAAGTTCTGGAATCTGAGAGGAGCTACAAATTTCCTTCCACCCAGCGTTCCCCCAAGTCTCCCGATAAAAATGATACCTCACTTGCGTGGGTAGGCCTAGCGCCGGCGACAGGAAACACCCCAAAGCGCAACGTGGACACATCCTAAATTTTGGAAAAAAACAGAGGTGTTTTTTGCGAAGTGCCTACCTGTAGATTTTGGCCTCTAGCTCAGCCGCCACCTAGGGAAACCTACCAAACCTGTGCATTTCTGAAAACTAGAGACCTAGGGGAATCCAAGGAGGGGTGACTTGCGGGGCTCGGACCAGGTTCTGTTACCCAGAATCCTTTGCAAACCTCAAAATTTGGCTAAAATAACACATGTTCCTCACATTTCTGTGGCAGAAAGTTCTGGAATCTGAGAGGAGCTACAAATTTCCTTCCACCCAGCGTTCCCCCACGTCTCCCGATAAAAATGATACCTCACTTGTGTGGGTAGGCCTAGCGCCCGCGACAGGATATGCCCCAAAACACAACGTGGACATATCACAGAAAACAGAGCTGTTTTTAGCAAAGTGACTACCTGTAGATTTTGGCCTCTAGCTCAGCCGCCACCTAGGGAAACCTACCAAACCTGTGCATTTCTGAAAACTAGAGACCTAGAGGGATCCAAGGAGGGGTGACTTGCGGGGCTCGGACCAGGTTCTGTTACCCAGAATCCTTTTCAAACCTCAAAATTTGGCTAAAAAAACACATGTTCCTCACATTTCTGTGGCAGAAAGTTCTGGAATCTGAGAGGAGCCACAAATTTCCTTCCACCCAGCGTTCCCCCACGTCTCCCGATAAAAATGATACCTCACTTGTGTGGGTAGGCCTAGCGCCCGCGACAGGATATGCCCCAAAACACAACGTGGACATATCACAGAAAACAGAGCTGTTTTTAGCAAAGTGACTACCTGTAGATTTTGGCCTCTAGCTCAGCCGCCACCTAGGGAAACCTACCAAACCTGTGCATTTCTGAAAACTAGAGACCTAGGGGGATCCAAGGAGGGGTGACTTGCGGGGCTCGGACCAGGTTCTGTTACCCAGAATCCTTTGCAAACCTCAAAATTTGGCTAAAAAAACACATGTTCCTCACATTTCTGTGGCAGAAAGTTCTGGAATCTGAGAGGAGCTACAAATTTCCTTCCACCCAGCGTTCCCCCAAGTCTCCCGATAAAAATGATACCTCACTTGCGTGGGTAGGCCTAGCGCCTGCAACAGGAAACACCCCAAAGCGCAACGTGGACACATCCACAATTTTGGGAGAAAACAGTGCCTACCTGCGGATTTTGGCCTGTAGCTCACCCGGCGCCTAGGGAAACCTACCAAACCAGTACATTTCTGAAAACTAGAGACCTAGGGGAATCCAAGGAGGGGTGACTTGCGGGGCTCGGACCAGGTTCTGTTACCCAGAATCCTTTGCAAACCTCAAAATTTGGCTAAAAAAACACATGTTCCTCACATTTCTGTGGCAGAAAGTTCTGGAATCTGATAGGAGCCACAAATTTCCTTCCACCCAGTGTTCCCCCAAGTCTCCCGATAAAAATGATACCTCACTTGTGTGGGTGGCCCAGGTGCCTGCAACATAATAAGGCCCAAAACCTGAAGGGATAGAAGGGATAGCACAGCAAGTTTATAAGGGCATATTCTTTTATACATCTTTAGACGGACTCTGCTTTGGGGACCCACATAAGTGAGGTGTCATTTTACTTGGGAGACTGAGGGGAAAACTGGGGAGTAGGAATTTTGTGCTGGAGCGGTGATCCTACTAAGAAAAATCAGGAAAATATGCTTTTTTATGCAAATTGTGAGGTTTACAGAGGAGTCTGGGTAAGAAAATGTTGGGGGAGCCACACAAGCCACACCTCCCTAGACTCCTTGGGGTGCCTAGTTTTAAAAAGTTTCTGGGTTTTGTAGGTTTCCCTACATGACGGCCGCACCCAGGACCAAAAACATAGGTGGGCCCTCCCCCCCAAACACAGGTATTTTTGGAATATATCACTTTGATGTGTGCACATACGTCCGTGATGTGCCAAACACTAAAATTGTGAAAAGAAACACACTTAGGTTATGTGAAGAAGACCCCTCACCCACCAACCAAGTTGGTGGCATGCTTCATCATCGGGGTCCCACCTGAGGCACCTAGCGTGTCTCAAGTGTGCTGCGACGCCTGATTACAGCGGAGCAGGTTTTGTCATTTGTACCACACATACTGGTTGGATTTGGCACGAGGGTGAGTGATGGTTCAGTAGATCAAATTTTATTAACAAGAGATTTCACAAAAGTGAAATGCACTGGTAATAACTGAAAGGCCAAAAAACTGAACCAATGACTCACAGCTCGTGAGCTGTAAAGCCACGACAAGGCACCAACCGCTTTACAGTCCATTCACACACCTTTCATACATGACATGCACTAGACCATTCACGCCGCCAGCCACGGGCCCAGCACATTACAAGACTCGCATCCACAGACAGCGCCAGTCAAGGGCCCATCACTTTCATACGCCCACATGCCTGATACAGCAATCACACCAGCTGATGAGTGTGTGGACTGGCGTTTGGCCGGCACTGCCAGCCAAGCGCCACCCCACCCACACCACCAGCCAAGCGCCACCCCACACACACCGCCAGCCCAGCGCCACCCCACACACACCGCCAGCCCAGCGCCACCCCACACACACCGCCAGCCAAGCGCCACCCCACACACACCGCCAGCCAAGCGCCACCCCACACACACCGCCAGCCAAGCGCCACCACACCCACGCCGCCAGCCAAGCGCCACTCTACACATGCCATCCCCTTTTTTTTGTTTTTAAACAACAAAGAAACCACTAATCATAAATTAGTACAAAACTACAAACACAAAAGCTCTAACTGAATACATGACTAATGCCAACCGTGAAACCGAACATATAAAAATATAAAACACCAGTTTACGCTCACGGAATTTCCCAATAATTCTTCTGTGTGTTGTAGCTCCTGAAACAGCCACCCACACACAGCCCAGGCTTTGAAGGACAATCAGGGCAGTACATCCTAGTCTCCTTCCTGATACCTCTTCGAGCACAGACTCTACATCTCTTAGCAGGAAAGTTTTTTTGGGCCGTGGGAGGAATGTGCTCAGCAAAGTGACGATCTTTCAATCTAGCCACATCCTCCACCACTGCTTCTCTAGGAACTCTTGCCTGTTCCAGCACAACAAGGCTAGCTATGATAGACTCCTGAAATTTCACAAATGTCATCCTTGACTCTGGAGAACTATCCTTAAACACAACAAAAGCATTAAAAGTTGCCAAGTGGAACAAGTGAAGCGCTAATTTCTTATACCACACATAAGACTTACGAGCAGCAGTGTAAGGTTCTAACCTCTGATCTACTCTATCAACACCACCCATGTGCTTATTATAGTCTAAGATGCACACAGGTTTGCGCACTTCGGCAACCTGACCCCAAACAGCCACAGGTGAAGTACTCTCATCATGGATGGTGCTTAGCATGTATACATCCCTCTTGTCTACAAATTTCAGAGCTAGCAGCTCATCATTCCGCAAGGCACTGCACTGTCCCTTCTCAAGTTTTTTACAGACAAGCTCTTTTGGATAGCCTTTCCGATTAGAGCGGATTGTGCCACAAGCAACAGTGTCCACTCTGAACAACTCCTTGAACAACCGAACTCCAGTGTAGAAGTTATCTACATATAAATGGTGACCTTTGTTAAACAGTCGTCTACCAAGTTCCCACACAATTTTCTCACTAACTCCAAAAGTGGGAGGACAACCAGGGGGGTCAATATTGGAATCCCTACCAGTGTAGACCCGGAAATTATAAACATATCCTGTACTACTTTCTGACAGCATATACAATTTAATTCCATACCGTGCCCTCTTGCTAGGAATGTACTGCCTAAAAACCAAACGACCCTTGAACAGGACCAAAGACTCATCTACAGATATTTCTTTCCCTGGAACATAGATCTCTGAAAACCGATCTACCAAATGATCAAGGACAGGTCTAATCTTAAAAAGACGGTCAGAATCAGGATGATCTTGTGGCAAGGCTAAAGCATTATCCACAAAATGCAACATCCGAAGAAGAAGCTCATACCGGTTACGACTCATGATGGCAGGAAATATAGCAGTTGCCATCAAGGGACTAGTAGACCAATATGAAGACAGCGACGGCTTCCTTATCAGCCCCATCAAAAAAGTTAAACCCAAGAACTTTTTCAACTCTTCCAGATTTGTGGGAATCCACCGGCTAGCTCTAGAGTGTGGCCTAAGTCTGGCAGCGTTGTCCCTCAAAAACTGCTCTGCATACAAATTAGTCTGCTCAACAATCTCTTCCAAAAATATATCGTCCATAAACAACTCAAAAAAGTTGACGGGCAAAAAGTTTTCCGTATTAACTCGACACCCTGGAAAACCAGTAAACGCAGGCAACTGTGGCTGCTCCATGTTTGGTGCAACCCATGCGTCAGGTCTTCCAATGGGAAGCCTTTCAGCCGCTGGCTCCTGCACCATTGGCACATCACTGTCCTCCTCTAAAACAGGCCCTTCATCAGCACTGAGAGTGGCTTCATCATCAGATGATTCATCTCTGACAGAAAATTCACTTCCAGAATCCTGCACTTCCTCCTCTGCCTCAGATGCAGAGTCAGTCTCATATTCATGGTCAGAAGATGACTCAAAAAGCACACTAACAACCTGCTGAGCGGTCATCCTACGGCTGGCCATGATCCTTCCTACTAAAATTAACTGGACAAATACACCACCAACAACCAGCACTGTGTAAGATAAGTAACAAAGTATAGGTTTATCACTAAGAATTATAAACTCAAAAACTATACTGCTCACTTGCCTGAAAAAGCTTGACTCACCAGCAACTACTCTGCACAGCCACAGCAATCACCAACGATATCCTACTAAAAAGAGAAAAAAAAAAGCAAATTAGACATAAGACAACACAATAATCATTGTGCATAACTCTAATGACAATTTCACACACAATCCTGCATTCAGTACACCACCTACAAACATGTCATTCATGCATTGCAACAATACTCACTTGGAGTAAATTTATTTACTTACCTAAAACATGCAACTACGCAAACCGCAGGACAACTACTGCCAAAACTGCAACAAGCCACAGCAAAGTCAGCAAAAGCTTTGAACTAAAACAAAAAGGAGAAAAACTGTTATTATCATAAAAGTAAATACTTCGCCAGTTGACAAACACTCCGCCACTAACCATTTTTTCATTTTCCCGTGTCTAGTCTTCTCTGCTTGGGGGAAGATGGGCCTAAAAAAAAAATAGGCCAATCTACCCCCAAGGGGAGGGGGCAGAAATCACCCAGATTACATTGCACCCTTTGGGGGGGGGGGCGACCCTTGCCCAAGGTGCCACACCCCCACACAAAGCACACACACACATACATAGTATCCCTGGCGCTATGGGGATTCTGCCCCCCTTGGGGACAGAAAGGCCTAAAAAATAGGCATATCTGCCCCCTAGGGGGGCAGAACTGCCCAAAAATACATGTGGGCCCCTGGGGGCGACCCTTGCCCAAGGGGCCACCCCCCAACACAAAAAATAAAAATCAACAATAAAATCCCTGGTGTCTAGTGGCTTTCTGCCCCCCTTGGGGGCAGATCGGCCTAAAAATAGGGCCAATCTGCCCCCAAGGGGGGCAGAAACGACAATAAATACATTGCGCCCCTGGGGGGAGCGACCCTTGCCCAAGGGGCCACCCCCCAACACAAAGCACACATACATACATACTATTTCTGGCGCTATTGGGATTCTGCCCCCCTTGGGGGCAGAAAGGCCTAAAAAAAATAGGCCTCTCTGCCCCCAAGGGGGGCAGAACTGCCCAAAAATACATGAGGGCCCCTGGGGGCGACCCTTGCCCAAGGGGCCGCCCCCCAACACAAAAAATACACATCAACAATAAAATCCCTGGTGTCTAGTGGCTTTCTGCCCCCCTTGGGGGCAGATCGGCCTAAAAATAGGGCCAATCTGCCCCCAAGGGGGGCAGAAACGACAATAAATACATTGCGCCCCTGGGGGGAGCGACCCTTGCCCAAGGGGCCACCCCCAACACAAAGCACACATACATACATACTATTTCTGGCGCTATTGGGATTCTGCCCCCCTTGGGGACAGAAAGGCCTAAAAAAAATAGGCCTCTCTGCCCCCAAGGGGGGCAGAACTGCCCAAAAATACATGAGGGCCCCTGGGGGCGACCCTTGCCCAAGGGGCCGCCCCCCAACACAAAAAATACACATCAACAATAAAATCCCTGGTGTCTAGTGGCTTTCTGCCCCCCTTGGGGGCAGATCGGCCTAAAAATAGGACCAATCTGCCCCCAAGGGGGGCAGAAACGACAATAAATACATTGCGCCCCTGGGGGGAGCGACCCTTGCCCAAGGGGCCACCCCCCAACACAAAGCACACATACATACATACTATTTCTGGCGCTATTGGGATTCTGCCCCCCTTGGGGGCAGAAAGGCCTAAAAAAAATAGGCCTCTCTGCCCCCAAGGGGGGCAGAACTGCCCAAAAATACATGAGGGCCCATGGGGGCGACCCTTGCCCAAGGGGCCGCCCCCCAACACAAAAAATACACATCAACAATAAAATCCCTGGTGTCTAGTGGCTTTCTGCCCCCCTTGGGGGCAGATCGGCCTAAAAATAGGGCCAATCTGCCCCCAAGGGGGGCAGAAACGACAATAAATACATTGCGCCCCTGGGGGGAGCGACCCTTGCCCAAGGGGCCACCCCCCAACACAAAGCACACATACATACATACTATTTCTGGCGCTATTGGGATTCTGCCCCCCTTGGGGGCAGAAAGGCCTAAAAAAAATAGGCCTCTCTGCCCCCAAGGGGGGCAGAACTGCCCAAAAATACATGAGGGCCCCTGGGGGCGACCCTTGCCCAAGGGGCCGCCCCCCAACACAAAAAATACTCATCAACAATAAAATCCCTGGTGTCTAGTGGCTTTCTGCCCCCCTTGGGGGCAGATCGGCCTAAAAATAGGGCCAATCTGCCCCCAGGGGGGGCAGAAACGACGTAAAATACATTTGCCCCCAAAGGGGAGCGACCCTTGCCCAAGGGGCCGCCCCCCAACACAAAAAATACAAATCAACAATAAAATCCCTGGTGTCTAGTGGCTTTCTGCCCCCCTTGGGGGCAGATCGGCCTAAAAATAGGGCCAATCTGCCCCCAGGGGGGGCAGAAACGACGTAAAATACATGTGCCCCCAAAGGGGAGCGACCCTTGCCCAAGGGGCCGCCCCCAAACACAAAAAATACACAGCAACAATAAAATCCCTGGTGTCTAGTGGCTTTCTGCCCCCCTTGGGGGCAGATCGGCCTAAAAATAGGGCCAATCTGCCCCCAGGGGGGGCAGAAACGACGTAAAAAGCATGTGCCCCCAAAGGGGAGCGACCCTTGCCCAAGGGGTCGCTCCCCTACACTAATATTCACTCACACACACACACATACAGAAATCCCTGGTGTCTAGTGGGCATTCCTGCTGCCCGATCGCATCGCGATCGGGCAGCAGGAATGCTCAAAGAGACATCGAGGGAAAGGAAAACCCTTTCCTTTCCCTCGATGCCTCTCTGAGAGCACCCCCACCCCGCACGAAGGTGAAATACTCACCTTCTCCCTTGACGCGCTGGAAGCAAATGGCTTCCAGCGCGTCATTCCCCGTTTCCATGAAATCAGCGCGCGATCGCGCGCTGACGTCATGGGGGGGGGGGGGTGGGGGGGGGGGGGGCGTGAAAGGGGAAGGGATTCCCCTTTCAGCCCTGGCCTGGGGTGTTGGGGGGCGGCCCTCGGGGGAAGCGCTAGCGCTTCCCCCGACTGCCAGTCCCTGGACGTAATGGTTACGTCCATGGCGCCACACGGGCGCTGCCATGGACGTAACCATTACGTCCGTGGCGGGGAAGGGGTTAAAAGATAAATCCCCTCAAACTACTCACTGTTATGTTGTACTTGTAGAGAATGATCTTTACTCACTTTCACATTTTCTTTCTATGTGAAATGTGAATGATCATATCAGAAAGTCCTTATTTCCTTCATGTGGCTTAGCAGGCAAAACATACCTGCTTCCTTCACAACTAATCATTAGCTCATGTAATCATATTTCCTTGGCTTGATGATGATTGGGTGACAGCAGGTGCTTGCAATCTAACACAGCCATTTTCACCGATGGATGACTTTATTAAAGAACTTTACGTGGCTTAGATTTGAGAACTAAAAAAACTCATCACAGTCGCTGCAGGTGGATCCTGGGCTGCTGTAGCTAGTTTTATCTTCAGCCTAGCTATAGCAGAATATAAGAAATTTACCTGAAATAATTTTACAAAAATTGTATTACAAATTTAAAATCAGCACTGGGTCTAAGTTCTGGAATGATTTTATTACCTAATTGTTAAACCAAGATGCATTTTTTAAACACAGAAGGCTTTGTCAATTTAAGGGGCATATTTAAGAAAAATGGTGCTGCACACAGTGTCGTGCCACTTTTCCTGCACCCTTTAGCCCCACAATACCACCATGTGTACGCCATATTTAAAATACTGGCCACCATGGTGGTAGTTAAGGGGCTAACAGCAGAATTTTTGACCCTAGTCCTCCGCTTTGCAGGATTAGCATCAAAAATTCTGATGCTAATCCTGCAAAGTACCCAGAGGCCCATTGTAACCAATGGATGCCTCCTTTTAAAGTCTGCTCTGAGCAGGCATTAAATGTGTCATTCCTGATTTCCTTGCACCATTTTTTTGGCCTCCTTTGCATACAGCATGATGTAGTGCACAGGGTTACAAAGTGGCGCAATCCATGCCACTTTGTAAATATGATGCAGTGTTTTTGGCCTTCTAACGCCACATTAACATAAAAACATTACGTTAATGTGGCATTGGAATGGCGCTCTTAAATATGTCCCTAAGGCCCATATTTATACTTTTTGATGCAAACCAGCACTGGCGCTGGTTTGCGTCAAAAACTTTACCGCTGGCTAACGCCATTCCTACATGCCATGCGGACTCCTTATTTAAGGAATGACGTTAGCCGGCGCTGCGGACTGGTCAGAGTAAAAAAAACGTACTCAAACCAGGCAGTGCTGGCGTAGGGGAAAATGGGGGTTGTGCATCAAAAAATGGTGCAAGTCAGGTTTGAGGCAAAAATCATGCCTCAAACCGGACTTGCACCATTTTTTGATGCACAACCCCAATTGAAATGACTCCTGTCTTAGCAAAGATAGGAGTCATGCCCCCTTTCCCAATGGCCATGCCCAGGGGACACCTGTCCCCTGGGCATGGCCATTGGGCAAAGTGGCATGTAGGGGGGCCAAATTAGGCCCCCCATGCCACTTAAAAAAATATACTTACCTCAACTTACTTGCATTTACCTGGGATGGGTCCCCCATCCATGGGCGAGGGTGGCAGGAGGTGTCCCTGGGGGCAGAGAAGGGCGCCTCTGGACTCCTTCCATGGTCAAAGACCATGGAAGTGAGCCCACAGGTCCCTTAACGCCTGCCCTCACCCAGGCGTTAAAATCAGGCTGTGCGCCATTTTTTAAGGCCTGCCTCCTCCTATGCATCAAAATGACGCAGGAGTATAAATAAGGCGCACAGGCCTTAAAGTCATTTTTTGGGCGGGAACGCTTACCTTGCATATCATTAACGCAAGGCAGTTTCCTGCATCCAAAAAATGACGCACACAGAGGAATTTTGACGTTTGCGTGCTCGGGCGTCAAAGTTTAAATATGGCGCACGGTTTGCACTGAATGTGCGTCAAAATTTTTGACCCACATTCGATGCAAACAGAGTATAAATATGCCCCTAAGTCTGCTAAAAGCCTAGGCAGAAACAGCGCTTCATCAGTTGTCATTGCTGAAGTAGGCAATCTTCAAGGCTAACTTAACTGCTGACATATTTAGTTATAGAGGTGGACTAACCCATGACAAAACCGGTTAATCTCACCGCCTGCCTTACCGGGTTTGTCAGCACCAGTGCTATGCTTTTGAAATACTCCATATGGGTGGTGTAAGGTCACACGGAGTCACACATTCGGAATGTAATATTTATGCCACGTGCATGGGCTTTTACTGCAGACTTCCCAACCTGTCTAATTTGCCAATAGGTATTTGCCAATCAAGCATTCTATTTCAGGGACAGAACACGTGCATAGGTGGGTTAGGACTCAAAAAGATGATTTTCTCTACAGTATATAAATGAGAAACACATAGAAGCATTCGATTATAATTTAAACAGTGCGCTATACAGTGTACTACGTGGTTGGTCGAATATGCTTTCAAAGTATGGAAACTATATAGTAAGGGATAAAACATGCAAATTACCTGTGCCACCAAAACCTTGCTTAATACGTGGGGCAGATATATAAAAAATCTTTGACATTTGATTAAAAAATGTAGATCATGATTTAATAAAGGTAATTTCTCTAATGTGGTCATTTTTTTCTTTGACCTTTGAGTATTTTTCAAACTGTAAAGCAATTGCCACTCGGATTGTGGAAACCTGTGTCACCAGTGTTTGCATTTTTTAATGTTTCTATTCGGTGCCATTACATCAACTGTGAAATGAGGAGTGACAACAATATCGGTAATCTAGAGTGCTAGAGAGAGCTGTAGGAAATGCCTGTACATCCCTTAAGTTAATATGCATTGTTAGTTAAGCATTTCATGATTCAGACTGTGTATTTGGAAGTGTTACGCCTGTATTCATTATTATATCACTTCCCAGCTGAACGCTATGAAATCCAGCAGAGCAAAACTCCGAACTCTGCTCTTGCATTACTTGTGAATGTCTAAGTAGCCAGTGGAGAATGTATGCGATCGTGCGCACACACTTCACGTCCGTTTACAATGTACTGTAAGGGCTCTTAAATATTGGGAAGTAGCTGCAAAGTGTCTACTACACATCATCAACACAACAGCTGAAGACGATACTTCAACACCAGTTCAAGCCATTACAATGCTTTCCACTATATGCTGTAGAGGCCTAAGCCAGGTGGGAGAGCATAGGACCGTGCTGGGGAGAAGGGCACGCATGTTCTTGTACGAGGCGGCCATGGACAAGGTTGATGTAACTGACCTTCAACTAAACTATCTGATTGCTAGCTTACCTGCCTCCATCTTGTCATTTGAGATGAACGAACAGAAGCAAAAGGTCAAGGGGGCATCGCGCGAAAAGAAATATGTGCGCTCCATCCTATCATACATTCTGATAAACGTGCACAGTGGAACTGCAAATGTGTAAAGGTCTTGGCCCTAAAGCTTCGACAAATGCAATACAGGTGACCAAATCATCACAGCATATAATAGGCCGGTGAATATTTTCCAGTAGTTGAATACAAATGTATGGCCTCTGTATCTGTAAAATATGTGGCAAACACTAAAGGGAGGTGCTGAGCAAATTAAGTTGTCATGCTTTTTCTAGCCCCCTTAGAAGAGAAAACATTGTACATAGAGGAGGTCTTGTTTGAAAAAACTTCTTGCTCAAGATCTGTATATAACATACATGGTAAATAGGATTTGTTCATAATATCCACTTGGCAAAAAAACAAGAAAGATAGAAATCAATTTGGGGCTAGATGGTCTAACATTAGGAATACCAATTTCCCAATGTATGAATCTCTTTTGAGTTTCGGTTGGAAATTCGCGTGGGTTACAAATCTACCTATTTCATGAATTTTAACAAGGTAGGTCACAATTTGCGACCTATTAGGAATTGCAGCCATCACAGGTATAGTGGCCTGCAGGGGTATGTAAACCACCATGTCTGTGACTGCTTTTTAACAAATCAATCTTTTTTCTTTTTTTTTTAAATGCTGCCCGTTTTCCTTAAAGGAAGATAGAATGTGTTTAAAAATAAAATTATAGGCAGTTGTCGGTGGGACCACTGCCTACTCTTAAAACACATTATTATTTACATTATCTTGCAAAAGGGTTACCACCAGTTTGAAACTGGTGGTAAAGTATTACTGTTTTGCGACCAGAATTCAGTCAGACAACAGTAATACATACCATACCATACCATTTTAGTATTTGGAAGGGATGCCCAAAATACGCCCCTTTCAAATACTGAATGGCAAAAGCAAAATGCAATTCGGTAACAAGTTACAAAATCACATTTTTCAGATTGCAGAAGGCAAAATGGGCCATTCATGACTGGAAAAAATGTTTTGTACATCTGGGCCTTAGTTCTCAAAAACCTAGTATCAGAATTGAAAAGTTGACAAATTTATATTTTCGGAGTTGCAAGGCTGTGTGTGTGGGGGGAGGGGATCAGTTTTGTTTCTGATATAGTCCACAATCAACTTTCCACATAAAAAAAAAAAAAACTACTTTATTTCCTTAACTGCCTTGTACAATGGGATGTGTCCTGCACACAAAATCTGTTCTCAGAGACATGACAGCAGATGCAACAGTGACAGATATCAAGGCACCCGTCACTCACAGATGCATGTATAGGAAAGCTCCCTTCATCAGGCTAGGGGCCAGCCCACAGAAAGTGAACAATGAAAGTGCTAATTTAAGACCGGGGCTGCACCACAAAACAATGTTGACAGGTGCATTTCATGTCCTTGGTGGTGGTAAGTTAAGGCAGTGCCTGGGGCAAACACATTTGACTGCCATATTAGGAAAACAGGTATCTGTCTATGGTCACAGTATTAAGAAAGCAGGTGTCTGGAGGTGGTAATGTGTGGCAACCCTGCTTGCACATATTTGTTCTGATGTGATTCATTTTGATGTGTTTTGCTGGGCTGTGTTTTTGTGCTACATTATTGCAATGAGATGTGTTATTCTGTGGTGGTTGTGTTTTATTTCGACTGTTTGGATGTATTGTGCCCCGTTAAGTTTTGCATTATTATGTTGATTTGTTTGTTGTTGTGCAATGCTCTGTTGTTTATTTTTGATAGTTTACCAAATGCTGCTACACTTTCACCCAAAGAAGCAGTATCCACATATGGCAAGGTCCACGTGACAGACAAACATTTACCACTATATAAGGTGGCAAAATAGCATTGTGGAAGCTCTTAACTACTAAGGACCCAACTTGGCCAAAAACTAAGGAAGAGACCATGAACCAGATCGCAAACAATTCCTGCCTGGCTCTATTTTAGGCCCTTGGTGGTGAGTTACGGCAACACTTTTCACTATTGTACTATGAAAACCTGTTTCTGTAGGCAGAAATGTGTGACAAGAATGTTTGTGCATATTTGTTAAATGACATTTTGTTATGGTATTGATGTATTCTGATCTTTTATTGTGTTGCTGTGATTTTGTTGTCGAGTTGATATAGTTATATTGACTTGTGATTGTGATGTGAAGTTGACATAGGTCTATTGACATTTAGTTATGCTGCGTTATTGAAAATGTAATCATATTGTGTTGTATTTCGGCTGTGTACTGTTTTGTTACAGCCAATTACAAACATTAGCAATCTTTACCCTCTAGTGGTATGCAACACTTGGATACACTGCTGAGCTGAAAAGATGCATGGGAAATTACTCTACTACAAGTCAGGTGCAAAAAGGATTAGTATCGCGCCTTTGAGTACCTGATAATGGCCAGTTCCTGGGACTGGGCTGTAATACTCCATATTATAGTATTTGTGGAAGAATATCAGGGTTATGTTTAAAAAGTTTGATTCTTTTGTGCAATATTTCACCATGAGATCTCAGCTTCTTTCAGCAACTGATGTCTGCAGATGAAATTAGGAGTAACCACCGTCAGATAATTTCAATGGGACATTTGACTGACTTTACTGGCACATTGGGAAAAGCAGGGCAATTGGAATGAGGTCCTACCATCGGTTGTAATTGCTAAGAATCTATGCAGCTATCTGCAAATACTATTGACTATGATGTTTTTGTCGAACTACATGTGCCATTCTACAGCCAGCAATTATTATATAACTGCCATTATATCGTTATGCTGTGTTTATAATGGGTCTTGTAAAAACATTAAAAATAGGCACAGATATGTTGTTTTCATTACAACCTTTGACGCTTATTTTCAAAACCAAATCCTTCTCGTTCCTATTAGCAGGATTCAGTAGGATGTCTTATTCCTGATTATAACCATATAAATAGGTGCAACACTTAATGATCATTCGTTATGACTCATGATCCCTACTCCACACACTGAACGAAGGTGTAAATTAGTAACCAGAACCTAAAAGATCTTGGAAAGCAAAGAAAAGCAGTCAAAAGATTTGCAGACATTATTCCTGCTCAAATATGGCAGGCTCCACCCGCTAGCTGTGTCTAATCCTGTTCAGTTGCTAAGAGATCAATCATGGGATATCTAATCAACTCTGAATTAAGTACTGTCATGGCACTCTTGGGTATAGGAATCTATATATTAAGATATGCAATTTTTTGCATAGTATGATATGTTTTTTAGTATATGACAATACGAGGTACAACCAAGAAACTCAAAAGAGGGGCTTTCTTGACTAAATTCAAAAGAGACACCAAGAACCACAGTCACACAGCTTTTACTATATCTACATGTTGTACTCACATAGAAAGGCCCATTAGAAGATATATATAAATCAGCCCAGTATTTACTCCATTGAAATACTGAGATCAAGGGGATTTGTTAACTTCAAAATTAGGGGCCAGGTGTACATAAATAATCGTTTGCGATTATCATATAGCACATTTTTGCAACTTGCTATTTGGTAATCACAAACCCCAATGTACAAATGTGTCTTTAACACATTTTGTGACTCTCAGTGGGTCACAAAAAGATCTACCTCATGAATATTAATGAGGTACGTCTCAGTTGCAACAATTGGGCATCAAAGCAATCACAGGAATGGTGACCTTCTGGGATCAGCAGATCACAATGTCTGTGATTGATTTTAAATAAAGCAATCTTTTTTTTAATTCAGCCCATTTTCCTTAGAGGATTTGTTTTTTTTTAAGAGTAGGCAGTGGTCCATGGTTCACTGCAATTCATTATTAAGATGAGATGCCCTATACAGGTCCCTTCCTAATATCGAATTGGAAACCCAAACAGCAATTAGGTAACAGGTTACTGAATCATAATTTTGTCTTTCTACATTTAAAAATTCCTTTTTTGCATTCGTAATGGTCAGATTCTGCAAATGGGGCTGTTTGCAAATGTAAAAAGGCTTTGTACATCTGGCACTAGATCTTTGGACATCCCCAGAGAAATGAGGAATTATGAGGAGACCTGGGAATGCTGCATCCTGATTCCTGTAGTAATTTTTCACTGTGCCCATGAGTTTATACCAAAATATCAAGATAAAGCACAATGGATCTGAGTGGTCCCATCAATCTCATAACTCTGATGGAGCCAGTTACTCATCCTGCGGGCTCATTGGAATTATAGTGGCACCCTAAATGAAGCCCAAAGATGTGAATCACTCCTGACTTATAAAATATTTTAATTTAGTGTATGTCTTATTTCAAACCAATATGGCTAATAAGCAAACAAGAGCAGTTTGACGCTGGGGCCCTGCACCCTCTTTAGGTTGCCGCCACCAACAAAAATATTTTCCATCAGTCACAAGTTAACTATTATTATTATCAGCTTCTAACTGGATGGCCCTCGCTTTTAGAGAAGATCAAGCCAAGATCACCTGAGTACAAAGTGGAATTTCTCATGCATATCAATAACCTAATAACACCAGTGGCACTTTCCCTTTAACACCCTATTATAGCAGACATTGATACCAAGTGAACTTGAAATACAAGGTCAAGCTGGCTTATAGGACAATCAGGCGGTACCCAAAGCGCTGGTCTGACAGATCTGTGATTGACTGTTTTTTAAATTGTTTGTCACACGATTTTATGGTGTTGTGGGTCATTATTTATTACAAATTTTTCTGATATTACAGTAAACATTGCCAACGGCAAGCACAAATGTGTATAGTGTCCCATTTCTTGCAAAATACCAATCCAGCATATCTTTAAAAGTTTTAAACCAGCTGATTTGCAAATGTATGCCACTTTTTTAAAGATCTGGGGCAGATTTATCGAAAAGTGGCGCAACGCGGTGCTGCTTCAAAACTGATAGTCCTGCGCTACATCACTTTAGAAATGCAGGGATGCGTCATATTTAACTGAATACAGCACACTTCTGCCTTTCCCCCTGCGCTGGCGCTAAATTTAGCTGCCAGCTCCAACACAGGCATCCTTGCACCATTGTGCAAGGATGTCTGTGTTGAGGGGTGTGATTGTTTATGTGCAGGAAGGTGTCCCTTCCTTCACATAAACAATCACTAATGACGCTTTGGCACTTCTATGTGTGCTGCACAATGCAGCACACACAAAAGTGCCAAAGTGTCATTTTCAAATGATTGTTTATGTGCAGGAAGGGACACCTTCCCACACATAAACAATAGTTTCTGGCATTTCTATTTTTCTATGCGTGCAACAGAATGTCTTCCTTGTTCCTCACGTCTTTTAGCAATAGATTTGTTTATTTGAGATGTTGTCTCTCAAACAGTAAACAGTGGAAAACCTTGCATACCATTTTTCCCCACTGTATCTTCCACAATTAGTTTTTGTTGAGAAAAGATTTAAGAAATTCCTTCTTGGTTTCTCATAATGAAATGATCAGCATAGCAAAACAAAAACACGACTGAAGAAGCATTGATGGGTCTGTCATATCCTGTACTGAAACATGGTGTGATTTGGTTTCTTGGGCCAAACAGGGTCAAGCAGGTTTTCTCTTTCATCCCTTTTACATGACTGTGACACTCTCTCCACACTACTCTTCATCTCTGCTTCTTTCTTCTCTTTTCACTCATCCCCTTTTCTCTGTCAAGCTGTGCCACTCTATGCCATCTCTCTTCCACGCCTCTCCTCTCCCCTGTGCATTGATCCCATTATCTCCCTTGTCATCGTTCTTTTCTCTCTCTTCTCTGTCTACCCTTTCTCTTCCCTCTGAAAGTTTTCCCCTTTACAGAGTGTTGTTTTTTTCTGTCTTTTCTTTGTGTCTCTTCTTATTTCCTTTCTCCTCTTCAGTTCTCCCCCATACCACTCTTTTACGTACACTAGACTTATTAATGTGTCTCTCTACTCTGATTTATACCTCTGGCATTCTTTTCCTTGAATTTCCTCCATCAACTTGTTACTTTAAGGGCAAGATATAAAAAAAGTCTTTCTACTTTCACCAACCACCAGAGTCGCAGAGTCGGGCTGCTTGCGAACGCAAAAATGCATTTTTGGATGTACCAATGCCAAATTGTGATTTGGTACCTTATACTGAGTCATAATTGGGTCTGCAATTTGGTATTGGGTTGGGGAGTGTTTAGGGCATCCCTTCCGAATACCGAATTGCAGTGGTATGAATGACTGTTTTGCGACAGAAATACAGTTGCAAAACATTTGCATTTTACCACCAACTTGGTCCTCATGGGACTCCTGCCCCTTTGTGAATGGTTGTAAAAAATGTTTTTTAAGAGCAGGCAGTGATCCCACGGACCACTGCCTGCTTTTGAAAAATGAAAAGAAAACATTCAATTTTTCTTTATGAAACCCATCCCATTTACCTTTAAGGTAAACTGGCTGCATTCCCAAAAATACAATTGCTTTGTTGAAAGGCAATCACACCATCCCTGTGATTTTTTATATTCTCAATGGATTGCAAACTGAGACTTAGCTCATTAATATTTATGAGGTAGGTCTATTTGCAGCCTGATGGGAACCGCAAAGTGTGTCAGGCACACATTTGTACATTGGTCTTTGGATTACCAAACAGCAAATCTTAAAATTCACTATTTGGCAATCACAAACACTTACCTTTGTACATCTGACCCTTTGTCCTTTTTTCTCTGCCACAACTTACTCTTTCCTATGTTCCCAACTTCTGACTTTTCCTTTTCTACTATCTCTCTTTTGTGTTCCTTTTCTAAAGTTTGACCTCTTTCTCTGGTCTCCACTCTATAAACACTGCCTGCTTTAATATGGGAAGCTTTCATTTCTTGTCCCTGTCTTCTACTGTTAATTCTTCACTGTGTGCACTGTATGTTTGTATCTACATTTCCCTGGAGAATGCTTTGTACTGCTGTCTTCTACATTCTCCCCTGTCTGTTTTTCCTGTGTCACTCTGACGTATGTCCCTTGTACTTCATTTATCTTTCTCTCCACACATTTTTTGGTGTGCTTCAGAGCCTGCTACCCACACTTTTGTGGACATTCAGGGGCAGATTTATCATACTTTCGTGCAGCACAGCAAGCCACCTTGCTGCACTGTGTAAAAGTGAAAGGGCAAGGATGTGCCATATTTAACAAGATACACAGCATCCTGTTCTCTCCTTGCACTGGTGCACAATGTGCTGCCTTGTTCTAATGCAAAACTCTTGCACCATGATACAAACGTTCCTGTGCTGCAGGAAGGATTGTTATTCTGTAGAAAGGTGCACCTTTTGCCCCAAAACAATCCTCAGAGGTATTGTTCTTTTTCTGAGTGTGCTGCCAAATGCTGCACACTTAGAAAAAAGGAAATAATTAGGAGAAATAAAGCAGTTTTTCCTCGTTGCACCTCCCATGGGATGGCATACCATGTTGGTGCATCACTAGGTTTACCATGCAACAAAATCTATGGGTGGATACGTGGGAACTCCCAATGCTTAAAGCAGAGCTCTTTTGAGGAATTTCATGAGGGTCTCTTTAGAAAAGCCTATGGAAACTACAGCAGTCTGCCAGTTTCACTGAGAAATTGAAAATTCACAGTTTTTCCCTATTTGCTTTGTAAAAATGCAATCTAAGAAAACCCCGGGACCTTTCCTTGCTAGAGATCGTGCTGGTTCGTTAAATTCACACTGGCAATTCAGATTAGAATTTTCACTGCACCACTTTCAAAGTTCACCAGCAACCACTGGAAGTGACATACCTATTTTTGTTAACAACGTAAATTCTCACAACTGAAGACCTGATCTCATCAATGAGTTATTGAACCCTTGACCTATAGAAGACATTGATTGCCACAACCGTTGCCGCCGAAAGACTAGCGGTCTTCCGACTGCTGTATTATGACTCTCACCAGATATCCACACTGCTGGTGGTCAGATATCTAGCACCATTCACTACGGCACTCGGTGGTGCATAGGCAGTCCCACTGCCGACACCCACACAACAGAAAAAGACCTCCCACAGATCCTACAGCCAGTATTTCTGTGTGGCGGTCTTTTCCTGGCACGTTGGTGCCGGTGATGAAAGCAAAGGATCCCGTCCCCTCACGGAGGAGCACCTTGTCGGATAACGTAAGAGTCGACCATGAGGGGAGGGAGGTTGGGGGGTGTGGATGGGTGTGTGTGAGTGTGTGTATGCATGGCATGAATGTTGGGGGAGGGGCAGTGATTGTGCATGCGTGCATGATTTTCTGTGTGTAAATGTGGTGATGCTTGTGTGTATGTATGTGGACAGGGGTAGGGGTGTGTTCATGGGTGATTGTGTAAGAGGTGAGCGGGTGTGAGTGAGTGCGTGCAGGTGCATGTATGTTGAATGTGTATATGGTGTGTGTGTGCATGCGGTGAGGTACGATTGGGGATGGAGTGTGTGAAGATGAGTGAGGGGGCTGGGGGTTATGTATATATGTATGTAATTGAAGGAAGGGGGTGGGGGATGATGAGTGTATGTGTGAGTGTGTGATGTGTATGGGTATGTATGCATGTCTATGGGGTGAACGTTGTGAGTGCGTTTGTGAGTGGGGTGTGTCTGTGTGTGACTGTGTGTATGTGGGTGCATGTGGGCTTGTGTGCGAAAGTGTTTTGGGGGTGTCCCAACAACGGGAATACATGTTCTGTTGTCGGAATACCTTTCTGCCAGCATTTTGTGGCGGTGAGACCACTAGCAAAATGCTGGCAATGTCCCTAGTCTGAATAACCTCAGCAGTTACCCGACTGCTGCTGGGCTGCAGGTGGAAACCTCCAGCGCGGCGGGCCATGGTAAAGTGGCGGGGCGGGCAGGGACATGGTGGTTTGGCAGTGGCTAAACTGTCGCTGTCATAGTATGGCGGTCTCCATCCCTGGTCCCGATGTGGTGAGACTGCATAGTGTTAGCTAAACATTTTAGCAATAGCTCAGAGATGTTCGGAGAGATGATATGTGCAGCATACACAGAATAAACTGTAACATACATTAACAATGCACTATACAACACCAATCATTGCAGTAATTGCAGCTGACCGTGGCACAATGACCTACAATGAGCTAGCATGCCCGCTATGAGAAAAACAAACTCCATTGATTTTACTGGACACAATATTATGCTAAACCCAAGGCCAGTATGAAAATAACATAAAATGAGGCGAAGCATTTCTAACTATTGAAAATCTTTGTTTTTCAAGAAATCATGATAGTATCTGCATTTTGAACAATACTGCTACAACAGGAAGCAAGGATGACAAGAATTTACAATAGACTATATTAGATGCCAAGCAGACAACGTAATAACTTAATTTCTTGCCCTTTAACAGTGCAGCACGTTTGATTAAAACAAGCTAATGCTCTACTAGCATGGGATGAAATAAGTACTTTAGTGCATATTTAATAACATTTTCTTTAATTAAAAACACATTTATAAATATTTTTTAAAGAAAAAAATACGTTGGGAATGCTGTTTATTTATTTAACAAGCAGTTGTGGTCCCACTGAAGTACTACTTGAATATCATAAAAATTTAACAAATGTTCAACAATCGGTCATGATAATATTACTGATTCATAACACAAAAATACATTCCAAGGTACGCTTTTCAGCATACAAAATTAAGTATCAGATTAATTCATGCATAATTTTCTTTTAAAGTACAAATAAGCCGTCTAACAGTTAAAGTGTGAGCAAACGTATCAACATATAAAAATACATTAGGTAAAATCAAAGTAAAAACAACATATCAATCATTATTAAACTCACAAATTTCAAGAAAGATCACAGAAAACCCTCAACCATTAAAAAATACCTAATTTTGCCTCTTATTAATCGTTATCATTTTAAAAAAATTGCCAGGGGGCATCCATACGTCATTTTCCAATAATCCCTAAGTTACCTTATTTACAGTTTTGAAAATGACGTCAAGAAGCTCTTCAACCAACAACAAATATTTACCGATGGGGAATTCATTATAAGAAAGAAATAGGCATATTTTATCAGTATTAAAGTAATATATTGTTTTCTTTCATTCCTTAAACCTGGACAAAAGATAAGAATGAGGAGCTTATCGTGCACCATGGCATTGCAAAATTGACAGCTCTATGAGCCTTGTCGATCTACACTTCTTATCTCCTAATTAAAGCGATTCATATTTTAACTTAATAAAAATATTTCGGACATGTGGTTCTATGTTTGCTCTTGAATAAAATTTAATTTTGTCACACCCAGAGGATAAACAATTTATTTGTAATCTTGTAAGATGGCTACAATGCTCCAGGTCATTTTGAGAATTTTATTCAGTTTCTTCAACTTTAGAGTCAAACTGTTTAATTGAATTATTTGCAAAAATTTCGTCTCAGAAGATTTGATTGCATTACAGAGAATTTTTTTTGTAAAAGTAAAAACCTTAAGATACTCATGCATAAATCATTTTCAAAAGAGTTTTTAATCAAGTTTCAGGGCTGGCAAGATCCTAAAGGCGTAACGTAAAACTTGATGATATGCTCTCAAATTAATACTAATTAAGGCCAGCTGCAAGTTAATCATCTTGATGGAAGGTGGATTATTAGTAGGGGTAAGTATGCACCTACCACTAGCAATAAGGCTACCAACGCAACATAGGATCCAGTCAAGGTCTCATTACATTAGCCCCTGCCTTAGCCCTTGATATATGACTTTGAGCAAGCAGGTTTAAATCAGGACACAGCATTTAAAGTATTTAAGTATTTCAATCATTTAAATACTCCAATATAAGTAAGACACAGCACACAATAAAAATCCTACACCAATCTATAAAAATAGGAAATATGTTAATCTTTAAAATGACACCAAAACAACAAAAATCTAATATAGGGGACCTGAGATATGAGGTTTTAAATATTAAATAAAAAAAATTGCTTTCTAGTGCATAAATGCTAATCGCACCAACCGGGACCAAGTCACAAGTTGAGGCCAACTGTGATGGAGTCCTGCTCGGATACACTGAGCGGGAGGCCTCTGTCAAAATTGTACCTTTGGACTTAGTTGTTTTTCTGGAGCTTTTTCTCTCGTTGTCAGGTGAGGCTCCTCGCCAGGCATAGATCCACTGAGACGTTTCCAGCTTGGCTCAGCACTAGCTCTCGGTCAACTCCTGAAAGTCTCATCTATGGTGAAACGCTTCAGAGCTTCAGCAGGACAAACCTGAAAATCCGGCCGGCTTGCAGTACGTCGGCGGCAGCTTGAATCTCACCGGTGGTTCAGTAACCTAATGGAGCTTCTTCGAAAAATTGCTCCGCACTTCTCTGAACTTCTGGATCTTCTTCCAGGAGTCTCCTTGAGGGTACAATGTGTCTAAAATACCAACCAAAGGGTTTAGAGCAGAGGTCTTCAAACTGTGGGGTGTGCCCTTCCGGAGGGCCACGGACGTATTCTGGAGGGGGTGCAAATGGCTCTGCAAATACATGTAAATGAAGAGTTTCTGGAAGCTCGAATGGTGCTTTGTAGACTGTCTTCATTAACAAGCAGCAGTTAAAGTATATAAAAATGTGAGAGGGTGGTACTGCTAAGTGGCATGGGGCAGGGTCAATTAGTGTAAAAGGCGTAGCTTAAAAGATAAAAATAAATTAGATTTTATTGCATTTTTTTCACCTTCGCGTAACTGCATACATAAACATGCACACACCTCAAATGAAAAATAAATGCAACTTAAACTAATCAAAGGTAAATATGCTCTTTTACTTAATGAAACCCCTGTTGGCTACTGTGATCACTGCAGATGTATTCACGTGTGACCAAGGAGCACCACTAGAATTATGCGGCAGCAGAGGGCCAAATTATGTGGCAGGTTTGGGTAAATTATGAGGCGAGAAAAGGCGTATAATGCGGCACATTTTATAGCACTATTACTTTATTATGTCATCATTTGTAAACTTTGTAACACTGTCTGGGCTGAACCTCATTAGTACCATTTTAATACCCCAATATTGCAATAAGCTACAAAAGGTGAAAGGTCCAGCTCTGCATGGGGCCTTTCACTGTGCAGCAACACATGTTGCTTCATTATTAGTAACATTTTAACCATTTGGACTAGAAACTTTTTTTTTGTTAAAATTAGGCAATTATGCAACATATGATGGATTATGTGGCAAATGGTGCAAATGTATAATTAAGCGAGCATTGCTGCAGCCACAAACCACATAATTCCAGTGGCACTACCAAAGAGTCATAGAGTTAAATCCGGATGGGTGTACTGAGTTATAGTGACTTGTTTGTAGTGCTATGAGGTCCCAATCTGTGGCAGAAAGCACTATAATTATTTTAAAATTGTATCATACTGTATGGAGCAGGCTCCTGCAAAATATTGTTTAGGGTTATAGAAGTGCTTCAAAAATAGCATTCAGAATATATGTGGTGGAAATATCTTACATTTGCCCATTTAAAGAGTGAACTCCTTTTAATGGAAACATATCACCTCTCAAAAACAATGGATATTTGTCACCATGAAGCTGAGTGACTCCATTAAATAAAGCCTGCATTGGCTGCTCCAAAGAAGCCTTTATATTGGGTGATTACCCATTGCACACATTTACATTTCTTTCAGGGAGGGGGTACCTTAGGAAGAACGCATGTTTCTTCTTTAGTTCTCTACTATCTGCTTTACATTACAACCCCCGAGTCTCTGTGAGTGGGCACTGGACCCCAGTTAAGGTGGTTTTACTATGAAAAAAAACATAGGAAAAAAATAGAGGGTGCATTTTCCTTGCTAATATCAGAGCCCAGGTCACCACTGTTGCACACAGACCTGGCTCCAAACAAATGGGGATGGGAGATGTGCTAAATGCACTTGTTTGTTATTTTTTTTATACAAAGTTGCAAAAAGCCAGTTTTGGGCACCTGACCTAGAAGTAATTGCCCTGTTTGGTGGGCAAAGCAGACAGCCTGCTCCACAGAGCTGTAGGCTTCATTGGTGCTGTGGCTGAATTAGAGGTTTAGGGCATTCTTCCCACACCAGTGTTTCTTTGAGCCTTAGGACAATGGCCCAAGGTAGAGGAAAAATAAAGCAGAGGAGACAACTTGATTTGGGCTTCAGAGAGATCAGAGGGTTAGGGATGATGAGATATGAGAAGGAGCGGAAAGATGTGAGATGGGAGCCCATGTTGTTAACTAAATTCAGAGGGGGGCAGCAAGGCAGTAGCTATTCTTAGTGAAACAGGTGCAGTGACTCTTTTGCTAGGGGCCCACTGCATCACAATTATGAAGGTTTTATAATAAAAAGTTGTGGGGATTGGGGCTCATTTTCCTTGCTAGCATTATGCAGATGACTCCCTTTGCACAAAAAAGAGAATAGCATGCAGTAGCTCATTTTTATCAGAAAGAGATCAGCCTTCTTTTGAGATTGAAGAGATGATCAAATATGGTACGGAAGGAGTGAAAAAGGAGAGGATATCCTGTTCCTCAATGCTACAGACATAATTAGTGCAGCAGGTGGAGTTGCTTTGGAGCCTACACCAATTATGGGGAGTAATGTTTTGATCAAATCCATTCTTGTTTCATGCTGTTGCATTTTTATAAATCCCACATTTAGTGTGGATTGCAAGCTACAGAGATCACATGAGCCCCACCCCTGCAGCCATCCGTCCCCGTCACAATCCCCAATTCCTTGCCATACAGTTTTGGAGGAGGGACCAACTTCAAAACATTTTGCTTAGGGGGCTCAGAGCAATAACTTTGAAGACCTCTTGTCTAGAGGCTCTGACTTGGTTCTTGGAAGTTTGGAACTAAAATTCCCAAAATGCAACTGGACAAATCCCTAAAAGTCCACTGAATGCACTCCAGGTTGGAGGCTCCTTGAGGAATATGGTACAGGGAAGATCTGTTTACCTGTTTCTTTCAGGGAGTCCACTCCTTAATCCTTTTGGAAGCAAGGGAAAAACTGCAGGAGCAGTCCTTCAGAGTGCAATCCTTTGGGGTGCAGACCAGGATTCCAGCAGGACAGTCCTTTTTTGGTAGTTTCAGGCAATACATCTGAGGTGCTGTGCAGCTTTCACATATTATTTCAATGGTCTGGGGTGACAAGCACAGGGGCGCCCCTATCAAATGGGATACAGGGTGTCACCCAAAAGCACAACAGCTTTCTCCAAAGTGTGGCATATTCCTGTCCCACAAAGTACTGCACTTTAAAAGTTCAAGATAAGGGATTTCTCTCCAGTAGAGTAAGACCTGGCTAAACCAACCTACTGACATGGCTCATTTCCCTTCACACTCCCCCCAAGACCTTCTGCAAATTTCATTCCTGGCCCTGCCATCTGGATGTGGAGTGCAGGAAGAAGGGGGTAGGCCTGGGTGGCATTCCTTACTGTCCTGTTCCCCTTGAAGCCCAGTTTGTTTTACCAAGACCACTTTCTGGTCTGTGTTCTGCAGCTGCAGAGCTCCCCTCATAAGATGACCTCTGATATGCAGGCCACTTATCACCTCACCAAAGTAGCTTGGCTAAGCCTGTTAAGGCTGACCAATCAGAAAAAGGCTGCTAAAAAACTGCATTTTGGCTCACAGAAAAGAAAATCCTCTAACTTCTCTCCTGCATTAGTTATGATGAATTCAACAGAGACAAGTTATTGGAATTATCATTACCAATCTTTTGAGTCCCTGAATTACATTTTAGCTCCTTCCTAGAAATATTTATAATAATTCAAATATTACCATGTTAGACTATGGAGCTAAATATCGGCAATTTTTCCCTTACCCCGGGCATATAAAATATCCTCCCCAATGCCCCTACTCATAATTACATGCAATCCCACCCCTGTGACACCTAGTGGGGACATTAGGGGTGTCCTGTATATACAGATAAGGTAGATTAAAACTTTGGAAGTACCTTTAAAAGTTTAATTTGCATATTTTTAGTGGAAGATTTAAGAGTCCCTAGCTCCTTCTTGCCCTACTTTAGCGTGATTCTTTTTTACGCTTATGAGGCCCAACAAGGCCAAAATCTCTGTGCCAAATTAACAGTGGCGAAATGCATGCACTGTGCCACTTTGTAACCCTTTGCGCTATATTATGCCTGCACCAGGCATAATGTATGCAAAGGGTGTGTTCCCCGTTGGGGGAGCCAAAAAAAATGTCACAAAGAAATCTAAGAGATTTATTTGCGTAATGTTTGGGGCACTATTAATGCCTGCTCAGAACAGGCATTTAAAGGAGGCACACTATTTTTCTCAATGGACCTCTGGGTGCTTTGCAATATTAGTGTCAGAATTTTTTATGCTAATCCTGCAAAGTGCCGAACTAACAGAAAACATACTGATGCTAGTCCCTTAACTACTGCCATGGTGTAACATATATTAAATACGGAGCACACATGGTGGCGTTATGGGGCACTGACGGGTGCTAGAAAAGTGCTGCTGCTATAGGTGAAGTGCCACGTTTCATAAATCAGACCCTTACTTTTTTAAAGACAGTCTGCAAAGCAGATCTGGCTTTAAAATGACACCAGGGAACACGGCAGTGCATACTCCAGTGCAAGAAATCTACTGGGACTATAAACGTTCCTGACCTGTTACATACAAGGGACTTATAGGTAGTTTGAATCCCCCTTGTCATGTTATGTACTAGGCACTTACAGGGGTCAGTCATTACCAATTATGATTATACCTAATTACCATATACCTTTGTGATCTGAGCACTGACCTTGGGTTAGCAGAGCCCAGTGCACAGTCAAAGTCAGTTACCACCAGTATCCGTCAAAAAATGGGGGTGAACACTGCTAAAAGGATGACTTTCTGATTCATCTCAATCAAAGATGACTGCTCCATTCCTAGGACAGATTTTCATATTGAAGAATCAGTACTAGCATTCGTCTTCAGGGCAGTGATTGAATTAGATTCTGCTGCATGCAGAGCCACAGGCAGGGATTTCTCCTCTCCCAGTGGAGTTGAAAAAATCCTAATGCCATATCTTATTGCTGGTACATTGGTAATCTGGCCTTTAATATGATTTGTCCAGAATAAGTTATTAAAATGGTTTATCCCTAACTAATTGTATGGCTCTACAACTTCTTATATAGAAGCATTATAATACTACAGATATTGTAAATTCAAACCTGAGGCCCCTGTGATAATAATTTTTATCTTTACCTTGTTCAATAAATTATGATTTTCTGCATAGCGTGCTAGCATCTTTCGCTGTTTTTGGAGACCAGCGGAGGTAGGGGACATCAATATGAAATCATTGGCATACATTAAATAAGACCCTGCATCGGAGGTTCTGCAATAACCTTTTAAATATGGTCTGGAGTTGGATAAATTAAAAGAAAATAACAATGGAGATAAAATGTTTTCCTGTTTCAAACCATTTAAAACTCTAATGCAGGACATGTATTTTAACCCAGGAGCCAATAAGGCTTTCAACCAATTTTCAGAATACCAATTAATCATGGGTCATAATAAACAATTAGGGATTCTCCAATTTGTAAATTTTTGCCATAAGAGTGGATAATCAACTTTATCAACAGCATTACTAAAGTTGACAAAAGTCACACATAGTTTTAACTTTCGTACTTTCACATAACTTTCAACAGTCATCATTAAGCATAAAATATTATCCACTATGTATGGAGCAACCCTTCCTAAAGCCACATTGCTCAATCTGGAGAAGAACACATTGAATTAACCAAGGTAGACAGTCTAGCTAAAAGACATTTTGCAAATATCTTGCCTATTTGTTGGAAAGTGGATTATTGATAAGGGCAGGTAAATACCTACACATAGCAGTAGGCCACTAACCTCCACCTAGGTCCAGTTAGGTATCAATAAGTTAAACCCAGCTCAACCCTTGGTAGCTTGGCGACGAGCAACAAGGCTTATAAAAATAAAGAAAACAGTAAATAAGTAAAACACAGAAAACAATAAAAATCCAACACCAATTTATAACAATAGAGTATATTTGTATCTTTAAAATGACACCAAAATGAATGAAAGTGGATAAGGGGAACCAGAGATATGAATTTTTAAAGCATGAGTGTTTTTAGCACCTGGATACAAAAAGCACCAATCTGATCATCTGGTTGCACCTCGACCGGGGCAAAGTCAAAGTTTAAGGCCGACCGCGATAGAGCCCTGCTCGGCTACAGCAAGCGGGAGGCCTCGGTCAAACGTTTACCTTCGGACATATTCATTTTCTTGAAGATTTTCTTCAGCGGGATGAAGCAGCCAGTCCGATCTGACCTCCCTGGAGCCCTTGCTCAGATACCCATTGCAGGAGCTTTCGGTGAATATTTCTACATTCGGACTTAGATGATTTTTCAAGATGAAAATCCTTCGAACAGGCCAAACCTGAATCTTGATCCATTGTCCCTGGAGCCATCTTCAGATACACTGCTCAGGGGGTCCCGGTTAACTTTCTACATTCAAACGTAGTCACTTTTTTGGAGATCTTCTTCAGCGGGACGAACCTGCAAGTCAGGCGCGGTTGAGGCAA
The DNA here is from genome assembly GCF_031143425.1 of Pleurodeles waltl. Lineage (NCBI taxonomy): Eukaryota > Metazoa > Chordata > Amphibia > Caudata > Salamandridae > Pleurodeles > Pleurodeles waltl. The sequence continues at coordinate 196,697,955 of NC_090448.1, read as the reverse complement.
GCTGGCTACAGTTGCTGTGACGGGTCGGTCCCTCTATGGAGCTTTTTCCAAAAAGTTCTCCAAACTTTGGGATCTTCTTCCAGAAGGTCTTTTAACATCTTTTAGGAGTCCACAGCTCACCTCAAGGTTCCAGAAGCTCTGAGTTGCTCCTTGAGGGTGCAGACTGCAATTCCAAGAATGCACCTGACTCAAACTCCAAATTGGACACTGGACAGGGTCAGCTGGTCGGTTTCTTCAGGATTTGATGCAGGGGACTCTGGTTAGCAATTTTCCACCTGTAGCAAACAGGGAGTCCCTCCTTGAACCAGTTGAATCCAGGCAAAGTCCTTCTTGTGGTGAAGCCCAAGTGTGCAGCTGGTGCAGTTCTTCAGAGTGTAGTGTCCAGGTGCAGGTCAGGGGCCGAGCAGGGTAGTCCTTCTTCTGATGCTCTTCCTAATAGGGATCTGGTAGGGATGTGAGGTGTGGGTGCAGCTCTGCCATATTTCTCTTTGCTCCTGGGTGAACAACAGGGGGGCCCTGGTTCTCCATTCAGATGCAGGGCCCTTCCCCCTGTGATGATCACTTCCTGTGAAGTGTGACAAAAACCAATCCCAGGGAGCAGCCTCCTTCAAAAATCCATCATGGCTGAAACTAATTTTTGGAGATTACATCTGGCTGAGTGGATAAAAATCCTAAACACACCCCTCTCCTGTCCTCTCCTAATCAAATCAAGAGGGGACCTTATTGTCTGGGGTTACAGGATGTGAGGGAGGTGCTGGGTTGCTCCAAATGTCCTTTCCTGCCTTTGAAGACCAGTTTGGCAGCCCTCCCATTTCCTGCTTCTCCATTTGCTGAATTAGTTCTCCTCCCCCAGGCACATCCTTTGTGTTCAGCCCAGGCCACTTCACACCTCATCAAGGCAGCCTGGCCAGACTGCCAGGGCTGGCCTATCAGAGAAGGGCACTACGGAGCTGAAGGTGGCAACTTTTAAGGTAGAGTTTAAAACTCTTTACCTGAACTAGTTATATTAAATCCAACAACTGTATGTTGTGAGATTTAGCATAACAATTAATTTGATACCAAACTCAAGGTATCTGACACTTGAGGGGACTTTGTTAATTAAAAGAAAGTCTCCTCATCTTAGCCTGTGGAGGCCATTCACTACAGTGACAGAAAAACAAATGTGGCTGTTTTACCTCACCAGGGCGTGTAAAACTATTTTAATAAGGTCCCTGTTTATAGTTACATGGCACCCAACCCTAGGGGCACATAAGACACACCATAGGGGTGACTTACATGTATAAATAAGGTAGTTTAAGACTTTGGAAGTACTTTTAATTCCAAAGTTGAATTTGCATTTCACCTTAATTTAAAAGCAGCCAGCAAGGCAGGCCTGCCTTTAAATTGACCCTGGGCACCTCAGCAGTGCACCTACACATGCACTACCTATGCTGGTGTCCCTAAATCTACACGCCCTACCATATTTTAGTGACTTATAGGTAGGTTGACATAGCCAATTATAATTAGCCTAATTTGCATACTTATTTTATACAGAGCACAGCCCCTGGGACTGGTTAGAAGTACCTAGGGCATCATCAGAGCCAGAAAAACACGAGCAAAAAGTAAAAAATGGATGCAAAACGCTAGGGGACCGCTGCAATCAGCCCTTCTTTCTCACACTATTATATCCATATTTGCAATTAGATGATAAATTTAGGGTAATTCAGATTATCTTTTTCGAATAACAATATATTTTCACTCCTCTTCCAGGAGTTTGATATTAGCCAGATTTTAAACAAGAATCAAGAAATTGTTTAAGGTATATTGCCAAAGAACTATGACACAATTTAAAAATAGGAACATAAATTACATCAGGGCCTTCAGCTCTAAATTTTTGCAGCTCCTTAATTACTTTACTCATTTCTTCTATTGATAAATCTTCCTATGCAACAATGCCGAAGGAAGGATATATCACTTCTGATAATGGATAATGTACATTGGTAACAGTGTACAACTATTCTGTGTGCACTCAATAGTGACCTAGATCTAGTGCAATGTTTTTTTTTTGGACAATATTTGCCCAGGCATTTTGTAATAATACACTGGTATTTTTAGTATATTTAGCTGTAAGTCACTTTGAATTGAACGCCATGGCCCATATTTACACTTTTTTGGCGCCGCATTTGCGTCATTTTTTGACGCAAAAGCGGCGCAAACTTGCAAAATACAATTGTATTTTGTAAGTTTGCGCGGTTTTTGCGTCAAAAAGAGGTGCAAAAGGGGCGCTAAAAAAGTATAAATACGGGCCCATATTTTTACAATTTTAGCTTCTTTTTGTTGCTTTTTTATCACTTTAGAGTGATAGATTTCTTTTCAGGGCTTTTTATTAAATGCCGATGATGATTCTGTAATGTCGCTTGGCTTTATTAGTAGATTTCATACACAAGAAAATGAAGATATATTTTATATCCCCTAATGAAGAATCAACAGCAAGTTTTATCTGTAGCCCTGTCACCTCATTCAAGACTATGGGGCTTATATGACTTTGGCAGATGGAAAAGCCCGTCCCCGCAGTCCGGACAGGTAGGTTACTGCCAATGTGGCAGCCTTCCTGCCAGGCCCATTATGAGTTTCCCCCTGGGTCAGAGGGTGCTGGCCCAGCATGAAACAGCCTACAGCATTGTCTCTGGCTCATAATAGAGCCGGAGACAATGCTGTAGTGCATAGGGTGCAGCAGCAGCCGCCACAATATTCACTGTCTGCTTTGCAGACAGTGAACATTGCGACAGTGCTTGCCAGGGGGGCCCCTGCACTGCCCATGCCAAGCAGTGCCTGGGCCCCCCGGGACACACTCCACCCTGTCTCCACCATCCTTTTAATAGTGTGGTTACCACCATGAAAGCACTGGTGGAGAAGGGGTTTGTAATCCCTAGGGTGGCACTGCTTGCAGCACTGCCCTGGCTGATTAGAAACACCAGCATGAAAAGTGGCAGTGCTGGCAGTCCGGTGCTACCACAGTGCTACTGCCGCAGTTGTAATGTGGCACTTAGACTGGCAGTCATTAGACTGCCAGGTTTGTAATGAGGCCCTATGGCCTTATTCGACATTCTATTTCTGCAAGATCCTTTATTCACATTACAGTTGGTAGTAACTTTTAATAATGCTTCTTGTGAGCAAATGCCAATGATTAGCTGACAGTCATCAGCTGACAAGCTGTTACTTATCTTAATGCTAGACACTAATTTGGAATCACAATAATGAATAAAGGCATAATCCAATAACAGTTTTATACTTCCAATTTGCCATGAAGTTATCTGGAGGTTTGTTATTGAATCTGCTATTAATTAATGCCAAACTTAGATTCAATCCCCATTTTAATAATAGTAGCCACACCAGCAGGCAGCGCAGACCGCCATGGTGGTGAGGCAGGCCAAACAGGGCAATGGAGCCAGTGTTTTCGCTGGACACTTTATGGTGTTGCCTACTGCCAACGTGACCGTGGAGGAAACGGAGAGAATTAATGAAGCAACTCACCTGCAGGCAGTGTTACATATCCTGTGCTGCCATGGAGCCCATTACATACACTCCTGCTGCTGCTGTTGCTCATAGATGGAGGCCAAAATCCACACCACAGTGGTGGCAACTGATGGTAAGAACACACACTTACCTGTGTCATGAAGCACAACAGATCATCACGCCATCATCCACAGGATTTGCAGCGTACACTATGGGCACCAAGTACACTTGCATTGTGTCCAGGATCTGAGTCATTCACAAACAATAACACATATTAAATGTGCCCTTTGGGCAGGTCACTGACACCTCACCACCACACTCCATAATAACACACTTCTGCTCATCCTTTGCACAAGGGCAGTAAAGTTTACTGAACATTTTGTCACACAACAGCAACACCATAGCAACATCACATCGACAAATTCAACTGATGCTCTCCCGTTGCTCATATGCCATTGACTGTCATTAGATTGAATACACATATGTATGTGTCCTGGAACACAAATAGCCCTCCCATGAAACATCCCTATAATGGAGGCACACATTATGCACATGGCAACACAGCGGAAGGTCAATGGGATGAACAATATTTTGAAAGACAAATATCCAAAGTTCACAATGTAAACAATACCTGCACAATGTGAATGGGGGCATCAGGAGCACTCATGGAAGGATGCTGCCCTGGAACACATTTTACTTTTCACATGCCCTAAAACACCATTTGCACAGGAACTAGCCCTTCATGTATCTCAGGGACAAACAATAGTAGAGCACTGTGACATGCCAATGTCCATAATGTGTAAGTCAAGAGAGCAAATACAAAAGCAACAGCATGGGCCACACATCGAGATAAAGTAGCTGCATGGTACACACATCAATATGGACACAAAGTCAAATGCAACGGAAGGTAGCACAATCGAACACCCTCCATTTGCGGACAAACAAAACCCTAGCTTCCAAGCATGAGGCAACATGAGGCAAATATACAATCTATATGAGGGAGACACATCGTACACCATACATGCTGACATTGGCCAATACAAGATGAAATACTTACCATAGCAAACATGACACAATGCAATGACACCCCAATTGGATTAACACCGATATCCATACGGTGTACATTTACCTTTGTTTTGAGTGACCCGAGCACTGTCCACAAAGTCAGATATTGCAAACAACAGCAAATGGATTAGTGATCAGGATAAAACACAGACAACTGTAGGCATACAACACAAGTTACTCAGGAACAACAAAAATGTTAGAAAAGTAATGGCAGGGCAAATGTGTATACAGCAAAACAACAATTTGGGTTTTTTCATTCAAAATGATGCAGGTCAAAGGCCATTGGCCTACCCATATGACTCCAATCACTGCCAGGGAACCTCCACAGGAAGGGGCATCAAGTGAGCAGGCAGGCACCTCAGGGATCGTCTTTGGGTGGGGTGGGGTCGTATTTGGGATGGGTGGGTTTGGGTATGGTAAAGGCTTTTTCTTTGGAATGGTGGGCTTCTTATTTGGGGAAGGTGTATGGATGCTTGCAGGGGGGCAGGTATGACAGTGTAGGACTTTGATGTGGAAAGGATGGGTTGGGATGTGGGTGAGGGCCTCTTAATTTTTGGAAGGGGGGTGGATGGAACAGGGGAAAGGGCAAGGTCAAAGAGGAAACTCTCCCTGGGAAAACAGACCGGATCATCAGCAAGGGTTGGGAATTTGGAGGTAAGGTAAAAATGTTATTGTCTAGTTAAACTGCAGCAATGTTAAAAAATAGAAGCCAGATGCATGAGATTGATAAATTCTTCTGAAAAGATTCCCTTATTGTATACATCATTCATAAAAAAAGGCACAAAACAATAGTACAACGTGCAAAGGAAACAAGGTAAACTTCAACTTTGTCCTTAGAGATTTCTGTAACATACAGTACCCATACCTAGATAGATATTTACTCTGTAAAATAGTACATAATTCAAAGCTGCATAATAAACATAAGGTGCATACTGCTGAGTAGAAGTATCACACAATCACCTTTCTTATATCACAACTTGGGGAGACAATATAAAAACGTCATCAAAATATCAAATAACTAGAACAAATTCATAATTCATTCCTTAAAAGCATGACTTGCAACATGCTAACCAAAGATGCAATACTATTTTCCTTCTCATACTATGACACCTTCATCTAAAAAAACAGTTTCAATATAAAAATATTCAAATTAAACATAAACAGCATTCTTACAATGAGACATGATAGGGATTACCTCTTATTTTAATTAGAGGGGAGGGCCCGTCACTCATCACAATTGGGAGGTGTAAAGTACATTGTGATAGTCTTTCCCACTATATTCTGGTGGGGGGCAGTTCATAACACAAGCTAAATATTATTAAAGTGCAAAAATCTAAAAAAATCACTATATGCCTGGGTAGAAGAGCTATGAAAAAATTTGACATTTAAAAGTTAAATATTATGACTCTTTTGCTAATGCATTGATGTGTTATCTATCTTTATGTGTGGAATTTATCAATTAGATCCAAGTATTTTAAGCATAAAGCTAATAGGTAAAGGAGAGTTTCAGGGTGAATGCAGGGAGTTTCATAAAAAGCTAAAATTATTAGGAAATGGAAAATATGCCTCAAGCTGTGCGTAATGTGAGCTGCGCTGATTAAAATGAACACCCAGGTATTTGAAGCTAGATGCCTGCTTAATATTGGCATGATCTAAAATAAATGTAATTATTTACTTTCTTTCACCCGAAGAGCATCATTTTTGTCTTTGAGGCATTGATTGAGATCTTATTTTGATTGTTCTTATCATAGCAAGACAAGACATTCAACAACCTTTGCATGTCAACTGCAATACAATCAAATAAAATACTATTACCTGCATATTACAGACATTGCAGATGTGAGCCCGCAAACCTAGGTGGGAAGCGTCCACTGCTGGAAGAGGATTATTTAGCTTGGCCAAGATTAAATGATAAAAGAGCCAATACCCACCCCTGTTTTAGCCCTTGATCAGTCTAGATCTTTTGTGTCACTCTATTTGTGGATACCTTAACTTTCATCTAAGTTTCAACATACAGCTGATGATTGCAGCAATGAAGATGGGATACCCCAAACAAGAAGCTTTCATTGAGGCCCTAATCTATCTACTTTATCGAAGGTAGTAGTATAGACAATAAAGTCAGCTTATATTGATGGTGCTTGTCTTTTATTTGCTGCCTCAGTCAAAGAAGAAAGGATCACCAAATTATTCTGTAGGTACTACAGCTCTGCCTGAACTCAGACCCCCTTGAGCCCTCATGTATATGTGGGTCCCTGTGCCCAGCGACCAGATATCCTTTGACTGTCTGTTCGTATTTGTACAATATACAAATATATAGATGGGCTGCCCCTTTAGACAGATCTCACTTGAACTCTGTTGAACCAGTCTCCAAAATTTGCTGGAGCTTTTTTTCCTTGACATCTCATACAGCTCCGCCCACTGTTTTTCTTCTTTCTGTTTGGTCAGTGTTAGAAATGGGATCTTTGGTTGGCAGTCAGCTTACCCCCTCTCAAAGCAAGGACCCTCACCCTAGTCAGGGTAAGTCACACACAATCCAAATTATGCTGTGCCCACCCTCTGGTAGCTTGGCACTGAGCAGTCAGGCTTAACTTAGAAGGCAATTTGTAAAGTATTTGTGCAATAAATCATGCAATAATACAGTATAGCACCACAAAAGTACACCACACAGTGTTTAGAAAAATATATAATATTTATCTGATAAAATGCGTGTCAAAAACGATTAAGATGCAATAAGTATATGTTGAGAGATCACTGTAAAAGTGACATAAAGTGTCTTTAGTCTTTTAAAAGCAATAAATGTCTCTTTCAAGCACAAAGTACCTGGTTTGCATTTAAAATCTCCACAAAGAACTGCAGAGGAGGAGATGCGTGGAAAACAGGGAGGTGTGAGTGGATTTCTCGGGCCGCACACAGTGATGCGTCATTTATTTTTCACACTGGGATGGCTGTGCATCAATTTCTGGCACTTGGTCATGGATCCTCATGGTTTTCGGACGCCCCGGGGATGATGCATGGATTTCTGGCACTGACAGGATGAAGTCACAGGGGCTGCGTCGATCTGGTGGGCGTTGCATGGAAATTTCTACCAGATGGCAGGCGCTGCATCGATTCCCCTCTGGCATTCAGGCTGCGTCGTTCCAGCTCAGTTGCGCGTCGATCCAGTGGGCCATGCAGCAAATTTCTGGTTGCTACACTGGTCCTGCGTCGATCTTCTCGTTGCAAAGTTGGGCTGCGTCGTTCCGGTTCGGGGTGCGGTGAATGTTTCACTGCAATGCAGGCTGTGGGTCGTTTCTGGCAGGCTGTGCATCGATTTTCAAGACACAAGGAGTCCTTCTTGTAGAGATGAAGTCTTTTTGGTCCTGAGACTTCAGGGAACAGGAGGCAAGATCTATCCAAGCCCTTGAAGAACACTTCTCACCATAGCAAGAGAGCAGCAAGGCAGCAGGGCAACGGCAAGGCAGCAGTCCTATGAATATGTTGAGATATCACTGTAAAAGTGATATAAAGTGTCTTTAGTCTTTTAAAAGCAATAAATGTCTCTTTCAAGCACAAAGTACCTAGTTTGTGTTCAAAATCTCCACAAAGAACCGCAGAGGAGGAGATGCATGAAAACAGGGAGGTGTAAGTGGATTTCCTGGGCCGCACACAGTGATGAGTCGTTCATTTTTCACGCAGGGACGGCTGCGCGTTGATTTCCGGTGCTCGATTGTGGATCCTCTTTGGGTTCTGGGGTTTTTGGACACCCTGGGGATGATGCGTGAATTTATTGCACTGACAGGATGAAGTCACAGGGGCTGCGTAGATCCGGTGGGCGTTGTGTGGAAATTTCAACCGCACAGCAGGCACTGCGTCGATTCCTCTCTGGAAGTCAGGATGCGTTGGTCCAGCTTGGCTGTGCATCAATCCAGTGGGCCATGCGTCAAAATGTCCAGTCGCTACGCTGGCACTGTGTCAATCATCTCATTGCAAAGTCGGGCTGCATCATTCCGGTTTGGCGTGCGTTGAATTTTTCACCACGATGCTGGCTGCGCGACGTTGCTGGCAGGCTGTACGTCGATTTTTGCCACACAAGAACTCCTTCTTGTAGAGATTAAGTCTTTTTGGTCCTGAGACTTCAGGGAACAGGTGGCAAGCTCTATCCAAGCCCTTGGAGAGCACTTCTCACCACAGCTAGAGAGCAGCAAGGCAGCAGGGCAACAGCAAGGCAGAAGTCCTTCACAGAAAGCAGTCAGGTGAGTCATTTGGGCAGCTAGGGAGTTCTTCTTGGCAGGATGCAGGTTCAGGTTCAGGTTCAGATTCTCTTCTCCGGGAAGTCTTTGAGTTGGTAGGGGCAGAGGCCCTGTTTATATACCCAAATGTGCCTTTGAAGTGGGGAGACTTCCAAGAGTGGCTTAGAAGTGCACAAGGTCCACTTTTAGTTCAATCCTGTCTGACAGGGTCCCAGTAAGGGGGTGTGGCAGTCCTTGTGTGATGGCAGGCTACTGTCCTTTGACATGTAAGTGTCAGGCTCTCCATCCTTCCAGCCCAGGACTCCCAGCTACATTCAGAGTATCAGAGCCCCCACACTCAAAGGGAACACGAGCCACCGGTAGGTGACTCTCACGATTGTCAGCGACTATGACCTGTTGGAATGTATTAGGGACTATCTGCTCTGCTGACACCAGCTTACTCTTGACAGTAATCATACTTGCTCCTGTGTCACACAGAGCCTCCAGCCTTTGCCCATCGATGGTGGCCCACTGGCTATACTTGGAAGTATTGGCAGGCATGTGGGCTTTTGGCACCATCTCCTTATCTCACAGGGACACTAGGGACACCCCTATCTGCCCCCCAAAGCTAACTGGGACTGCCCCCTCAGAGATACACTAGCCAACCCAGGTGTCTGCTCTCCAGTGGTTGGCTGTGCTCTCTTGGAACACTGGGAGTCAACCTTAGTGTGTCCATGCTGGTAGCACTCTAAACATTTGGGATGAACTTCCCTATCTTCTTATCGAAGTACCCTGGTTTCTTCCCAAAATTAGATGAGAAATGGTTACCTCTCCCCGTGGGGAACTGTTTTGTGGGCATTTTGAGAGTTCCTTATCTCTAAGTTTTTCTCCCCACTCTTTCTTCTGTTGGACCTGACCACCTTTGTGGGTGTCCCCCCAGATACCTTTTTGGACACTCTGGTGCTAACCCAGAGGTCCGCCTCCTCGGCAAGCTTCCTGGGATCAGTCAGCTTATTGTCTACTAAGTTCTGGCACAACTTTGTAAAACAAATAGTGAACATATACTCTCTCAGAATCAAATCACATAGGGCCAGATGTAGGTAGGTACGATTTTGCGAATCAGAAATTGCGAGTCGGTGCGACTCGCAATTTCCGATTTGCAAAATCGGATGCAGAACGATGTCTCAGACACTGTCTGCGAGTCACTGTGGGGGCGCAAAACCCACCTCATTAATATTAATGAGGTGGGTCGCATTTTGCGACCACATAGCGAGTCCCTGCACTCACAGGGATGGTGGCCTGCTGAAGACAGCAGACCTCCATGTCTGTGAGTACTTTTAAAAAAAAGCAGTTTTTTATTTTTTTTATTTTGCAGCCCATTTTCCTTAAAGGAAAACTAATTGCAAAATAAAAAAAATAATGAAACCATTTGGTTTCGGTTTTTCAGAGTAGGCAGTGGTCCATTGGACCACTGCCTGCTCTGAAAAACACTTTTTGGCAACATTCACAAACGGTTTTGCGAATGGGTTACCACCAGTGTGACACTGGTGGTAACTGCGAATTGCTTTGCGACCGCATTCGCGGTCACAAAGCAATTTAGCATAGCGATGCGAGTCGCAAATAGGAAGGGGACACCCTTTCCTACTTGTGAGTCGCATTCACAATTTGCGAGTCTGTACCGACTCGCAAATTGTGAATGAGCATCGCAATCGGCATTTTGCATGGCACAAACTGCGATTTTCTCAGTTTGCACCATGCAAAATGCTTGCTTCATCTGGCCCATAATCCTTTGTATTCATTTACTTTGCTGCCCGCACCCATCCATTCAGTGTCTTATTAGAGAAATCAAAAAATTCTACTGTGTGGAAAGTTTGGTGCTGTCCCTAAACCTCTGACGGTATTTTTCAGGAGTCAGTCCAAACTTGGCCAGTAAAGCGGCTTTCATGAGTGCATAGACATTCTGATCATGTGGATCTAGTGTAGAGAGTGTGTCCCTCCCCAGTGCTGGTACATAAAACCACAAGGCCAAACCCCATTGCTCGTCCGAGGTCCCATGAGCCCTTGGCAGTTTTTTTACCGCAATTTCAATATTTTTTATTTCAGCTGTTATTTTCTGTAGGAAACCCTTGTAGGATCTACACAAATGACCCCTTTTTGAATTCAGAATTCTGTCTACTTTTCAGAAAGATTTAGCTCTCTTGGATCCAGCATTGGTTTCATATCCATTTCTGTCACTAACTGGAAGGAGGCTGAAAGCACAAAAATTAGTAAAAAATGGGGTATGTCCCAGTAAAATGCCAAAATTGTGTTGAAATATGGGATTTTCTTATTCAATTCTGTCTGTTCCTGAAAGCAGGGAAGATGGTGATTTTAGCACCGCAAACCCTTTGTTGATGCCATTTTTAGGGAAAAAAAACATAAGCCTTCTTCTGCATCCCTTTTTTCCCATTTTATTTAAATTACATTTTTGCTGTATTTTGGCTAATTTCTTGGTCTCCTTCAGGGGAACCCACAAAGTCTGGGTACCTCTAGAATCCCTAGGATGTTTGGAAAAAAGTGTGCAAATTTGGCATGGGTAGCTTATGTGGACAAACCGTTATGAGGGCCTAAGCGCAAACTGCCCCAAACAGCAAAAAAAGGCTTGGTACCTGAGGGGAAAAAGGTCTGGCAACGAAGGGGTTAAGATTGAAACCCCACCTGAGGGAAGACCTCCCTTGTTGGATGGTTCAGCTGGAACAAAGAATCCAAGGTGATCAGGTCACGCTGATGAGGCTGACTGCCAAGTTTCCTGAAAACAGATTATGGCCATCATTACAACCCTGGAAGACGGAGGTAATTTGGGGAAAGGTACTGCCAACAGGCTGGTGGTACCTTTTCTGAAATTATGACATTGGCAGTTTGGCTCAAGCCAAACCACCAATGTACCACTCCGTCTGCCAGGGTGGTAACGGCCACTGAGCTGGAGACTTCGGTCTCCAGGCAGGCGACGTCACAATCCCACCCTCTGGATTATGACCCCACTTACCACTATGGATATGAGTGACAGGAACAATGACAACCCTCTAGATCTCTTTTAATTCAATCCTATCCATACCAGGGAGTACAAAAAATAGTTTTAGAATATTTTCTCTATTAAGGATATCTTCTTGTCCACGAGCGATGTATTCTGGGTAGAGAATTAATGTAGCGTCCTCCTGCATTTTATTCCAGTGGGAACCAATACTTCTCAAGATATTGGAGAATGCCACTCCACCCTGAGATTTTCATTGACCAGTCACATCCCTGAGATGTACCTACTAGATCCTCTTTTCCAATCCTCCCCATCTCACATCCTTCAACCCTTCACCTACATGAGGGGTGTCAGTTATTAAATGTACATATCTTGTTTCACCTAAGTCCGGGAGAGCATGGTATGCTAGGAGCTCCTCGATTGAAGTTTCTTTTCATGTCATTTGAGGCTGAGTTTGACATTCTTTAGAGAATCATAAAGACTCTGGGGGAGCAAAAGTTATTAAATTTGGATGTCTTGTTCTAACCATGCCTAGAGTAACACGGAGTGCTGGGGGACCCAACTCATCGGTTAAAGTTTCTTTCCATGTCATCTGAGGCAGAGTTTGACATTCTTTCGAAGATCTTAATAACTCAGACCTTATTGGAGATTTAACTAATGACCTCAGACCATCAGTTAAAGCTTTATTCCATGTCTTCTGATGCCAAGATTAAAATTCTTTGGAAAATCTTAGTGACTTTCAAATTATATAGATTCGTTGAATGGCATCCTCATTTTACTCTAGTGTCTAGCACCTCCATCAAAGAGGATTTTGCTATTACTTCAGCAAATGACATAAGCTTTTTGCCTGGAGCTATTTGTTCCAAAGGCTCTTTTGAATTTTTATTTGACACCTTTAGAGGGCTGATGGTTTTTTTGTATTGTAAACTCTGATTGTGATCATTTCCAAAAGGTTAATTATTTTTTATTGAGGTTTTGTAGGTGATTTTTGTTTGTCCTTGACAGGGTTGTGGGGATTTGGAAGTTGATAGAGTAGTGATGTTGTCTGTGGGTGTTGATACCTTGGGTGTGTGCGTGTGTGAAGTATGCTTGTGTTTAGGTGGTATCAGTTACATGTGTGATTGTGAATGTTTACGTGTCTTGTTGGGCTGGGAAGTGGAGGTGCTGGGTGATGTGGGAGTGGTGGATGTGTGTGTCTGTTGAGGTGGTGTTTGTAGGTATGGTCGATGTGGTGGATGTGTCTCTGTTTGCTAGGGTGGTGTCTGGTGGTGGGCTGATGTGGTGGATGTGTAGGTTGGTACTGTACTGTTATCTGGGGGTATGGTGTCTGAGGTGGGTGGGTCTGTGGGTTGTATACTGTTGTCCGGGTGTTTGGTGAGTGTGGTGGATGTATCACTGAATGTTGTGCTGATATCTGTGAGTATGGTGGTTGTGATCTGTGGGTCGGTGGGGGTGGTTGAGGCTGTTGAAATGGTGGCTAATGTGGGGTCTGTAGGTGAATGCTGAGTGCGTGCATGTTGGTGTGTCTTGTGGTGTTTGTGTCAATGTGTGCTGCTTGTGTGTGCTGAGGTAGGTGGGTGCGGATGTGCTTGGGACAGGTAGAGGAATAAGGTATTTGGATTGGCAAGAGGGAGGTGGTGGGGGTAGATGGCTGCCGTCAGTGAGGAGGCCAGAGACTGAAAAGATCTCTGTAGGCTGGACGTGTCCAGGAAAGAATTTTTCTGCTGAAGTTCGCTTGCCAATCCCTGAATGGCATTCCCAATGGCAGTTTGCCCCACAAAGATACTCCTCAGGAGGTCATTAGCCTCCTCTCTCAGGGCCGCAGGGGCAACAGGGACTAGGGCTAAGGTACCTGGGGCAAAGGAGATGCCCACCCTCTTGGGTGGGGAGCAATAGGGAGGGTGGTGATGGAACTGAGGTGGCGGAAAGGGATGGTATAGGAGCAGATACTGATGGGTCGGCAGCCAGTAGGGAGTGACCACTGGAGGTACAATCTGAAATGACAAGGTCGATCCTGTGTTCACCATGGCATTCCCCTCACCCTCTGGGCCACTGCGTCTCTCTGTGTCAGGGGAGTCTGAACTGGAGGTACTGTGTCTAGATGCTTCTCAACTTGGTTCCACCCTGTCTTCTTTGTTGCCTGGCGTGATGCTGCAAATACAAGGAGAAAAAGGTAAACCACCTGTTCCTGGTCTCACTTGAACAACAGCTGTGATTAGCAAACATTACCATGACATCAAGACCCCAGCAACAAGCTACATCAAAGTGGCTCCTGCACTCATGCCACATTAACTTGTCAACAGTTGCCCACTGGAAAATCAGGCTCTCACACCACTACAATTGCATGGGAGAAGTTATGTAGCACCATAACCATTGAACAAGTAGGGGACCTTCAATTCTTTGACTCATAGAGCATAACTCAGTTACCTGTAGTCATACAATATTAGGCCAGTGCCAAGTTCATTCCCACAGATCCCACACAAGGTCATGCATACAATTATATGTCACATACACACAAATACAACAAAAAGAAAAGATGCTCCCAAATCCTGCCAGGTTGCTAACAGCAGTACAGTAGCCTGTAGAAGGTGACATGGAAATACTCATGTCATTCTGGATATATTTCAATCATGCACTCTTCACCATGTGTAAATAGCCCCATTGGAGTCATAGAGGTAGTACTAATATACTGCACATTTGGCAAGGAAACATACACTGTAGTCAAAATATGCGAATAAGGGAAATATGTCTCTAAATTCCAGAATTCAGAGGGAAGTTACCTCTACCATATGGAAATAATAGAACAGGGTGTAATATGAGGAGATATGGTGCTCAGGATGCCAATCTACCTATGTATATAACAGGGAGCCTCACAAGGGAAACACCCAACCCTTAGCGGTCAAAAAACCTCAAAACTCAGAAAATGCACAATGAGGGGCCCCTAAAATACACAAAGAACATTAAAATATACAATTCACATAGAAATAGTTTCACATATCAGTCCATATTGCAGCCTATAGTTCTTGGAGTCAACCAGTAAAGTCAATTGATCAGTCCAAAGTTCATTCAGAATGTGATTTCACATTGAACAGTCTGCAATCCAAAGAAATTTATACTCTCAGCTTTCCAGCCAACACGTGTTTCGTCTTTAGGAATTGTTTATATCCTTTACGACTACTTCAGGGCTTGAAAATCCAATACCACTTAAGCACTAAACAGTAATGTCAGTAAATCCAAAACCGATATGTTCCAATGTGAAAATTCTCCGATTGGAAGTTCCAATAAACCCAATATTCCCGATTGTCATCTCCGTATTACGAATATCGGCGCCTTCGTGTCAGGACGCCTAGTGAGTGCGCTAGCGCACTACCTCTACCATATGGCACCCCTTACAATGACATACTCTGATTACATCAGTAGAAGCGATTAGTCGTTTGTATGTTGGAGAGGCCCAAGGATTCACAAACCCAGATGTTCATAGATGAAAATTTGTACCCAACCACTTATGACTCCACCATATCTGCAAGTTACACTATGATGTGATGCAGGCCAACAGTCAGGTAGCAAACCTTCCCCATTTCACATGTGCACAGCACTTTGCCACATGATGCCATATAATGGCATGAGCATGCACATTGTGGGTAAAAACTGTAGTCCTACCAGTCATGTCCCTCACTGCTACTACAGTCATACATGCCAAGTGACATGCAACGATGGGTGAGGGTATGTGTGAGCCAGAAATCAATGGTGAAATTCTCCTGTCTGTGGCACCCCATGAAATGTAGCCCCATTACATATGTCCGATTCCAATGATAGGTTGGCATTCACATATTTGTGAGGGAATGCAAAAATTATCCCATGAACACAGGTAGACCATGCACGAAACAGCAGTGTACACATTTTGTCAAAAGAGAAAGGGACACATGCTAACATGAAGGTACAAGGAATGTTAGCAACAGTGATGTCACATAAATCATGTCAATGGACATTCCCCACTTACCAAGGGAAAGTATTTATCTGTAGTGCCACCCTGTAGGAAAGTCCTCCTTTTTTGCCTGATCACCCCCACACTTTTTGGATAGGTACTGGTGGTTACTGACTCTTGGCTGTGCCCTGGGTACTGCTTACCAGTCCCAGGGCCAGTGCTCTGTGTAAAATGGATATGCAAATGAGGCTAATTATAATTGGCTAAGTTAACCTACCTATAAGTCCCTAGTATATGGTAGGGCATGTAGGTTAAGGGACCACAGCATAGGTGGTGCACACCTAGGTGCACTGCTGAAGTGCCCAATGTCATTTTAAAAGCAAGCCTGCCTTGCTGGCTGCTTTTAAATTAAAGTTATATGCAAATTCGACTTTGGAATTAAAAGTACTTCCAAAGTCTTAAACTACCTTATTTTTACATGTAAGTCACCCCTAAGGTGTGCCCTATGTGCCCCTAGGGCTGGGTGCCATGTAACTATAGGCAGGGACTTTATAAAAATAGATTTATAAGCCCTGGTGAGGTAAAAACAGCCAAATTCGTTTTTCCCTCATAGAAGTAAGTGGCCTTCATAGGCTAGAATGGGGAGACTTTATTTTAAATTTTAAAGTCTCCTTAAATGTTGCATACCAAGAATTTGGTATCAAATTAATTGTTGTAATAAATCCCACAACTTCCAGTTGTGGGATTTAATATAACTTGTACAGGTAAAAAGTTTAGACTTTACCTAAAAAGTTGCCAATTTCAGCTCTGCATTGTTTTTGCTGCTGTGCTCTGATTGGCCAGCCAGTAGCAGCTTTTGCCAAGCTGCCTTGATGAGGTGTGAAGTGGCCTGGCTTCACACAAAGGAATGTGCTTGGGGGAGAGAATCTCCCCTCAGCAGATGGTGAGGCAGGAAGGGGGAGGGCTGCCAAACTGGTTTTCAAAGGCAGAGAAGGACATCTGGAACACCCAGCAACACCCCCACATCCTGCAACCCCAGACAACTAGGTGCCCCCTTGATTAGATTAGGAGAGGGCAGGAGAGGGGTGTGTTTATGATTTTTAGCCACACCAGTGGGTGGGCTCAGCCAGATGTAACCTCCAAAAATCAGATTCAGCCATGTTGGATTTTTAGAGACTGTTGCCTTTTGGGATGGATTTTTGCCTCACTTCCCAGGAAGTGGTCATCACAGGGGGACGACCCTGTACCTGATTGGAGGACCAGGACCCCCCTGCTTTTCACCCAGGAGCAAGGATAAAACTGGCAGACCTGCCCCCACACCTCAGATCCCCACCAAATTTTAAGAAGAAGGAACTAAAGGAGAAGAAGGACTGCCCTGCTGGACCCTTGGCCTGCACCTGGAACCTGCACTCAGAAGGACTGCACCAGTGGCAAGACAGGAGGCAAACCAAAGGCTCCCCTGATACCACTGCCAGTGGTTGGGACTCCCTTTGAGCGGGTGGGGATTGACATTGTTGGTCCCCTAGACCCACCAACTGCTTCAGGTAACAGGTACCTTGTGGTGGTAGTGGACCATGCCACCAGGTACCCTGAGGCAATACCCCTCCGGACAGTCACTGCTCCCACAGTGGCTAGGGCCCTACTTGGTGTGTTCACCAGAGTGGGATTCCCAAAGGAGGTGGTCTCAGATAGGGGCACACACTTTATGTCAGCCTATCTGAAAGCCATGTGGGATGAGTGTGGTGTTACTTATAAGTTCACCACCCCCTACCACCCACAGACCAATGGTCTCGTGGAAAGATTTAATAAGACCCTGAAGGGCATGATCATGGGTTTGTCTGACAAACTCAGGAGGAGATGGGATGTCCTCCTCCCATGTGTGCTGTTTGCCTACAGAGAGGTGCCACAGAAGGGGGTTGGATTCAGCCCGTTTGAGTTACTGTTTGGGCACCCTGTAAGAGGCCCAATGTGCTTGGTGAGAGAGTCTTGGGAAAAGCCTCTCAAAGAGTCCAAGGAGAATGTGCTAGATTATGTGCTGGGCCTGCGGTCACGCATGGCTGAGTACATGAAGAAGGCAAGCAGAAACCTGGAGGCCAGCCAGGAGCTCATGAAGCTCTGGCATGATCAAAAGGCTACCCTGCCTGAGTATCACCTAGGACAGCTGGTGTGGGTTTTGGAGCCCATGGCTCCTAGGGCACTACAGGCCAAATGGACTGGGCCCTATCCAATTCTGGAGAAAAAAGGTGAGGTCACATACTTGGTGGACCTTGGCACCCCCAGGAATCCTCACAGGATCCTGCATGTTAACAGGATGAAACCCCACCAGGACAGGGCAGACATGACCATGCTGATGGTCACTGATGAAGGGAAGGAGGAGGAGGGTGAACCTCTGCCAGACCTCCTGTCCTCAAAGGCACAAGATGGGTCAGTGGAGGGAGTGGTACTCTCTCCCAAATTGACAGATCAGCAACAAAAAGACTGCAAACAAGTTTTGAAACAGTTTGCTAGTCTGTTCTCCCTGACCCCTGGACTCACCAATTTGTGTGTCCATGATGTTGACACGGGTGACAGCTTGCCTGTCAAGAACAAGCTGTACAGGCTGTCTGACCAGGTCAAGGCCAACATCAAAGCTGAAGTGGCTAAGATGTTGGAGCTCAAGGTAATTGAGCACTCTGATAGTCCTTGGTCCAGTCCAGTGGTACTGGTACCCAAACCTAATCCCCAAGGTGGGAAGAAAGAATTGAGATTCTGTGTGGACTACAGAGGTCTAAACACAGTCACTAGGACTGATGCTCACCCCATACCTAGAGCTGATGAGCTCATTGACAGGTTGGGGGCTGCCAGATTCCTGAGCACATTTGATCTGACCTCAGGATATTGGCAGATTGCCTTAAGTCCAGGAGCTAAGGAGAGGTCAGCATTTTCCACACCAGAGGGCCACTTTCAGTTCAAGGTGATGCCCTTTGGCATGAAAAATGCTCCTGCCACCTTCCAACGGTTGGTGAACAGAGTCCTATCTGGATTGGAATCTTTCAGTGCAGCTTATCTGGATGATATAGCTGTATTTAGTTCCACCTGGAGGGACCACCTGGTCCACCTGAAGGAAGTGCTTCAGGCTCTGCTTCAAGCAGGCCTGACTATCAAGGCAAGCAAGTGCCAGATAGGGCAAAGCTCAGTTGTGTACCTGGGCCACCTTGTTGGTGGAGGCCATGTACAACCTCTCCAGCCCAAGATCCAGACTATCCTGGATTGGGAGGCTCCTAAAACCCAGACTCTGGTCAGGGCCTTTCTTGGCCTGACTGGGTACTACAGGAGGTTTGTTCAGAATTTTGGGACCATAGTGGCCCCTCTGACTGAGCTTACCTCCAAGAAACAGCCCAAGAAGGTCATTTGGACCCCAGAGTGTCAGAAAGCTTTTGACACCCTAAAACAGGCTATGTGTTCAGCACCAGTGTTACTGGCCGCTGACTATAGCAAGGAGTTTGTAGTGCAAACAGATGCTGCAGAGGAAGGGATTGGGGCAGTGTTAGCACAAGTTAATGAAGAGGGCCATGATCACCCAGTTGCCTTCATCAGCAGGCGACTACTCCCCAGAGAGAAAAAATGGAGTGCCATTGAGAGGGAGGCCTTTGCTGTGGTCTGGTCCCTGAAGAAGTTGAGGCCTTACTTGTTTGGCACTCACTTCCGTGTACAAACTGACCACAGACCTCTCAGGTGGTTGATGCAGATGAGGGGGGAGAACCCAAAACTGTTAAGGTGGTCCATTTCCCTACATGTGATGGACTTCACAGTGGAGCACAGACCTGGGACTGCTCATGCCAATGCAGATGGCCTTTCCAGGTTTTTCCACTTAGCTGATGAGGACTACCAGGGTGTAGGTTAGTAACCATCACCTTTCATCTGGGGGGGGCAGTGTAGGAAAGTCCTCCTTTTTTGCCTGATCACCCCCACACTTTTTGGATAGGTACTGGTGGTTACTGACTCTTGGCTGTGCCCTGGGTACTGCTTACCAGTCCCAGGGCCAGTGCTCTGTGTAAAATGGATATGCAAATTAGGCTAATTATAATTGGCTAAGTTAACCTACCTATAAGTCCCTAGTATATGGTAGGGCATGTAGGTTAAGGGACCACAGCATAGGTGGTGCACACCTAGGTGCACTGCTGAAGTGCCCAGTGTCATTTTAAAAGCAAGCCTGCCTTGCTGGCTGCTTTTAAATTAAAGTTATATGCAAATTCGACTTTGGAATTAAAAGTACTTCCAAAGTCTTAAACTACCTTATTTTTACATGTAAGTCACCCCTAAGGTGTGCCCTATGTGCCCCTAGGGCTGGGTGCCATGTAACTATAAGCAGGGACTTTATAAAAATAGATTTATAAGCCCTGGTGAGGTAAAAACAGCCAAATTCGTTTTTCCCTCATAGAAGTAAGTGGTCTTCATAGGCTAGAATGGGGAGACTTTATTTTAAATTTTAAAGCCTCCTTAAATGTTGCATACCAAGAATTTGGTATCAAATTAATTGTTGTAATAAATCCCACAACTTCCAGTTGTTGGATTTAATATAACTTGTACAGGTAAAAAGTTTAGACTTTACCTAAAAAGTTGCCAATTTCAACTCTGCATTGTTTTTGCTGCTGTGCTCTGATTGGCCAGCCTGCAGCAGCGTTTGCCAAGCTGCCTTGATGAGGTGTGAAGTGGCCTGGCTTCACACAAAGGAATGTGCTTGGGGGAGAGAATCTCCCCTCAGCAGATGGTGAGGCAGGAAGGGGGAGGGCTGCCAAACTGGTTTTCAAAGGCAGAGAAGGACATCTGGAGCACCCAGCAACACCCCCACATCCTGCAACCCCAGACAACTAGGTGCCCCCTTGATTAGATTAGGAGATGGCAGGAGAGGGGTGTGTTTATGATTTTTAGCCACACCAGTGGGTGGGCTCAGCCAGATGTAACCTCCAAAAATCAGATTCAGCCATGTTGGATTTTTAGAGACTGTTGCCTTTTGGGATGGATTTTTGCCACACTTCCCAGGAAGTGGTCATCACAGGGGGACGACCCTGTACCTGATTGGAGGACCAGGACCCCCCTGCTTTTCACCCAGGAGCAAGGATAAAACTGGCAGACCTGCCCCCACACCTCAGATCCCCACCAAATTTCAAGAAGAAGGAACTAAAGGAGAAGAAGGACTGCCCTGCTGGACCCCTGGCCTGCACCTGGAACCTGCACTCAGAAGGACTGCACCAGCTGCACACTTGGGCTTCACCACAAGAAGGACTTTGCCTGGCTTCAACTGGTGGTTCAAGGAGGGACTCCCTGTTTGCTACAGGTAAAACAATTGCTATCCAGAGTCCCCCTGCACCAACTCCTGAAAAGTGACCAGCTGACCACTGTCCAGTGGCCAAAAAGGAGTTTGCGCCAGGTGCATTCTGGGAGTTGAAGTCCGCACCCCCCAAGGACCATCACAGAACTTCTGGACCCTTGGGGTGAGCTGTGGACCCCAAAAGAACCTTAAAAGAACATCTGGGTGAAGCCCCAGAAGTTTGGAGAAGATTTGAAAATTTTTGTAAAAAAGCTCCAGAGAGGGACCGACCCGCCGCGGAAATTCTAGCCGGCTTGCCTCAACCGCGACCCGGCCTGACTTGGTGGTTCGTCCCGGTAAAGAAAAACCTCCGAAAAAGAGACTAAGTCCGAAGGTAAAAAGTTGACCGGGACCTCCCAGCCATCGTATCCGAGAAGGGCTCCACGGACGTCGGATCAAGATCCATGTTTACCCCGGTCGAAGGATTTTCATCTCGAAAAAACGACTAAGTCCGAAGGTAAAAATCGCCACCGAGGAAACCCACATCGTGTATCCGGACAAGGGCTCCAGGAGGTCGGATTCAACTGGCAGGTTCGTCCCGGTGAAGAAAAACTTCAAAATAAAGACTAAGTCAGAAGGTAACTTTTTAACCGAGGCCTCCCGCGACTTGTAGCCGAGCAGGGCTCCATGGCGGTCGGCCTGAAACTTTGACTTTGCCCCGGTCGAGGTGCAACCAGATGACCCGATTGCCGCTTTTTGTTTCTAAGCGCTAGAAAAGTAATAATTCTTCAAAAATTCATATCTCCGGTTCCCTTTATCCGATTTTATTCGTTTTTGTGTCATTTTAAAGATAAAAATATAAACTATTTTTATAAATTGGTTTTGGATTTTTAAACAGTTTCCTGTGTTTTATTTAATTACTGTTTTGTGATATTTGAATGCTTTACACACTGTCT
This sequence comes from Pleurodeles waltl, assembly GCF_031143425.1. Taxonomy (NCBI): domain Eukaryota; kingdom Metazoa; phylum Chordata; class Amphibia; order Caudata; family Salamandridae; genus Pleurodeles; species Pleurodeles waltl. The sequence continues at coordinate 196,676,006 of NC_090448.1, read as the reverse complement.
CCTAAGTTAAGCCTTGACGCTCGTTGCCAAGCTACCAAGGGTTGAGCTGGGATTAATTTACTGAGACCTAACTGTACCTAGGTGGAGGTTAGTGGCTTCTTGCTAGGTGTAGGTACCTACCTGCCCTTACCAATAACCCATTTTCCAACACACCCACAGAACAATGAATGCTCTGTCACATGTATGATGGCCACTTTCACATGACAGACAGCAGGGAGGCCCAAGCACTCATCACACCATGAAGACAAGTGGCCTCTGGGGGACAGATGCCAACGTATTCACTTAAATAAACACATGGCTGAGGGCAGTGTTCCATCAATTCTTTTTCTTTGGACTGTAACACTGAGTATTAGTGGTCTGTTGCACAGAATTTAGATCTATGACAGCAACAAACATTACTTGATTGATCAAGGCTCACAGCCAAGTGTGCCTGGAGAGCAATTGCTTTGTGGAGTGTACTGAGGTGTGTCCTAGGTCCCTGACCTAGCAGGCAAGGCACATCAGTATGCAGCAAATTCCATACCTACCCAAACAGTTACTCATGTTGTGTGTCACACATGGCACATTCCCAACTGTCAGGGGGAAGTGTCAGAACCTAACACTTCATCTTGGGTATGTGACAGGCAGGAATATACCCTGTACTCACCCCCTTGTGGCTGTGGTGCTCTCCTCAAATGCCTATCAAGCTCCAGGTATGCCACTGGCAGAATATGGGCCATTTGGGGGATCATGCTCTGATACGTGCCCTGCCCACGATGGGAAGACAGCCCCAGCTGGACCTCTGCAATCTCTGGGCCCAGAACTTCAGGTCCTTCCACCTCTTGTGACAGTGGGCACTCTGCCAGCTTTGGACCCATAGGGCCCGCACCTTCTGGGTGATGGCTCTCCAAATCATCTTGTTCTAATGGGTGTTGACCTATATGGATGCAAGAGACAAATCAAACGATTACAAAAACAAGTTTTGCACAAATGGTTGTTTCACACACATGTCGGAAACACCAAGCAAAAAAAGTGAAATTTGTCAACACACCACAAGTGTGAAGGACACATGCCATTACATACAGGGACATGGCCACACACTTTTGAAATCATCTCCAGACTAACCCACTACCCTGTTCATGGTTTACAATGACTAGGCAAGCCTACTGACATCAGGTAGCCGATGCTGCAGCAACATGCACTGAGATGTGCACCATAATGAAACACTAAACACCAATGTGGCTTCTAAAGGGTAAACTCCTTTGGTCTGACTGAACAAGCACATTTACACTCTGCAAGATTGACACAAGGCATACAGGGCCTCATTATGACCCTGGCGGGCGGCGGAGGCCACCCGCCAGGATCTCGCCCTCCAAATTACCGCGCCGCGGTCAAAAGACCGCGGCGGGTATTACGAGTTTTCCCCTGGGCTGGCGGGCGGTTCCAGTTAAACCGCCCGCCAGCCCAGGGGAAAACGACCTTCCCACGAGGATGCCGGCTCGTAATCGAGCCGGCGGAGTGGGAAGGTGCGACGGGTGCTACTGCACCCGTCGCGTATTTCACTGTCTGCAAGGCAGACAGTGAAATACATTTTGGGGCCCTCTTACGGGGGCCCCTGCCGTGCCCATGCCATTGGCATGGGCATGGCAGGGGCCCCCAGGGGCCCCGTGACCCCCCCTACCGCCATCCTGTTCATGGCGGCTTTCCCGCCATGAACTGGATGGCGGTAGGGGGGGTCAGAATCCTCATGGCTGCGGAGCGCGCTCCGCAGCCATGGAGGATTCCAATGAGCAGCGGAAAGTCAGCGGGAGACCGCTGACTTTCCGCTTCTGACCGCGGCTGAACCGCCGCGGTCAGAATGCTCATTGGAGCACCGCCAGCCTGTCGGCGGTGCTCCCGTGGTCGGTGGCCCTGGCGGCCACCGGCCGCCAGGGTCAGAATGACCCTCACAGTCCCTACAATCAAATACCATAGTACAGACTTTACCCTTATATTTAAGTAACATTGAAAGGTTTGCCATGGTGGTCGCATAAAGGGGGTCATTACGACCCTGGCGGTCATGGACCTCCAGTGCCGGGGACCGCGGATGCACCGCCAACAGGCTGGCGGTGCATCCAGGCCAATTCTGACCGCGGCGGTAAAGCCGCGGTCAGAAAAGGGAAACTGGCGGTTTCCCGCCGGTTTTCCCCTGGCCTGAGGAATCCTCCATGGCGGCAGTGCAAGCAGCGCCGCCATGGGGATTCCGACCCCCTTACCGCCAGCCTGGTTCTGGCGGTTTTGACCGCCAGAACCTGGTTGGCGGTAACGGGTATCGTGGGGCCCCTGGGGGCCCCTGCAGTGCCCATGCCAATGGCATGGGCACTGCAGGGGCCCCCTAACAGGGCCCCACCAAGATTTTCAGTGTCTGCATAGCAGACACTGAAAATCACGACGGGTGCAACTGCACCCGTCGCACCCTTTCCACTCCGCCGGCTCCATTCGGAGCCGGCATCCTCGTGGAAGGGGGTTTCCCGCTGGGCTGGCGGGCGGCCTTCTAGCGGTCGCCCGCCAGCCCAGCAGGAAACTCAGAATTACCGCGGCGGTCTTTTGACCGCGCAGCGGTATTCTGACGGCGGTACTTTGGCGGGCAGCCTCTGCCGCCCGCCAAAGTCAGAATGAGGCCCAAAGTGTCTTCAGTTTGTATGTGTGGACATGTGGCCTACCAAATGCAGATTCATGCTACTTCAGAGCAGGTTTCTGTGGTATGTACCTGTACCACAGAACACCTTTGAAAATATGTTTCTAACCTACAGAGATGACATCCAAAATACAGATATTTATTGTACAATTTCTGCTGTGTAACCCAGCTACTGAGTCACATATCATAGCCTCTCTGGAATCTACACACTGTCTACACTGTGGGTTTATAATTTGTGCAATAAGCCTGTACAGGACAAATATGACTTAGGTGAAGGTGACAACAGAGCTGTGGGAGTAAGGGAACTGTTATGAGTCAAAGACACACATTGACAATGATGACAAATGCACATATGGACTAGTTCTACAATTTACATCAGTTCCAATTCTTAATCTAGTCAAGGGACCGAGGCATTCCTTGCAAGTTTTGCCACCTCAGCCTCATATTGGCCACATGACAGGATCTGCAGGCCTACAGGGAGTGGGCATAGTACCAACGTTGCATAGCCACAGTGACTCTCCCACAGCCTGGACTATTTTCCAACCTGGAAGATACATTTGACAGGCCCTGGTCACTTCAGGCTGAGAATACAGAACCTACATGACATATATCTATCACTTCCGTGCATGACAGTACATCATGTGGCCATCAACAATTTTGCTTGTGGCTCTTGTGGCAACCTGAATGGCACAGTGAGTCTTGATAAGCCTTCCAGACAACAGTTTGACAAGGTGAGACATGGGGTGAAAGATCTGTGGCACAATATACATTGCTTACAAGATCCTCAAATGACTCAGACAAGATGAATAAGCAGCTCATGCTGTCATGCATGTTGTCTAACATTTATATCCATCATAAACAAATACATTTCATTGTATGGCAGTAAAGTCTCCTTGCCTAGTTATATGCATCCAACACAAGGAGGATTTAGGGCCCCAGAAACACATCACACAACACAATGTTAATGAATACAGCATATGGTACTGGTCTCCAGTACCTGTACCAGTTACATCCCATTGATGCCACATACACAACAACAAAAGGCACACAAGAGGTCTAACTGGCACACAGGGGCAAATGGTAGCCTGTGAGGGATAAGAGGATGGTGTTGAACAGAAGCAATTGTGCCTATGAGGTATTTATCTGATCCTCTGGTGTGCCATAGAGATGACTAGACAGGGGAAGGACCGCAGTCACAAGCCTCTCCAGCTCCTCTGGAGAGAAGGCAGGAGCCCTTTCACCTGCTGGACATAAAATGATTGCTCCCTGAAGTGGCACACAGCAGCTGAAGTCAATCAATCTATCAAAGATTGTAAAGCACGACTACTCACCCGTTAGGGTCTGAAGGCGCTGGGGAGGAAGTGTGGCGTTCACCGGTGGTTCTTAAAAAAAGCTGTGTCTTCAGTTCCTTTGTTAAGTTGAGGATGGAGGTGGTTTGTCTGATGTGGAGAAGAAGGGCATTCCAGGAGGTGGCTGAGAGGTAGGAAAAGGAACGTCCTCCTGTTCTGGTCTACCTGATGCGAGGTACTTCGGCGAGAGAGAGCTGAGCTGAGCGTAGGGTCCTGTGGAGTACGTGGAGGTTCAGTCAGTGATTGAGGTAATCTGGTTCGGTGTTGTGGAGGGCTTTGTGTGCATGGGTGAGGATCTTGAAGGTGATTCTTTTCTCTATGGGAAGCCAGTGTAGTGTACACAGGTGTTGTGAAATGTGACACTGTCGAGGTAGGTCGAGGACCAGTCTGGCGGCAGCGTTCTGGATGTTTTGTAGTTTACAGGTGAGTTTCTTGTTAATTACGGCATAGAGTGCATTGCCATAGTCCAGCCTGCTGGTGATGAGGGTGTGTGTGACAGTCTTTCTATGTTCGAGGGGAATCCATTTGAAGGACATGCGTAGGAGGCAGAGGGTGCGGAGCAGATGGGTTGACTGAGTTGATTTGATGGTTCATGCTGAGGTTGAAGTCCAGGATGATCCAGAGGTCTCGGGCTTGGCTGGTGGGGGTTGGCAGGTTTCCGAGGGTAGGTGACTACCAGGAGTCGTTCCACCCGTTGTGTTGAGGGCCCATGATGAGTACTTCTGTCTTGTTTGTGTTGAGTTGAAAGCAGCTGTTTCTCATCCAGTTGACGACTACTTCCATGCCTTTGTGGAAGTTGTCTGGCTTTGTTGGGTTCGTTGGAGAGGGAGAGGATGAGTTGGGTGTCGTAGGTGTAGGAGATGATGTTTATTCCATAGCTTCTGATGATGGTAGCTAGCGGGGCCATGTAGACATTAAACAGCGCGGGCTGAGGGAGGATCCCTGGGGAACTCCGCAGGTGGAGGGTGTGGGGTCTGCTAGGAAGAGAGCGAGTCTCACTCATTGAGTTCTGCCTGGGATGAAGGATTGGATCCAGTTGAGGGCCTTTTCTCTGATGCCGCCTTTGGTGAGTCTTCGAATCAGGGTGTGATGGGAGATTGTGTCGAAGGCCACTGAGAGGTCTATCAGGATGAGTTCCGACGTCTCTCCCTTGTCCAGCAGGGAGCGGATGTCGTTTGTTGTGGTCAGGAGGGCTGTTTCGGTGCAATGGTTTTTCCTGAATCCGGATTGGGAAATGTCAAGGATGTTGTGGTCTTATAAAAACGTGGCAAGTTGGCTGTTGACCACTTTTTCAATGACTTTCACAGGAAAGGGGAGTAGGGAGATGGGCCTTACGTTTTTGAGGTCGCTGGGGTCTGCTGAGGGATTCTTGAGGAGGAGGTTGACCTCGGAATATTTCCAGTCATTGGGGAAGGTGGCAGCAGCTAGTGAGTGGTTGATGGTGAGGCAGAGCTTGGGGGCGATGGTGTTTGCTGCTCTGTTGAAAATGTGGTGGGGGCATGAGCTCGTGGGGGCCTCGGAGTGCATGGACCTCATTGTTCTCAGAGTATCTTCAGTGGTGAGAGGGTCCAGGTGGTGATTGTTGGTTTGTTGGTTTCAGGTTTTGGTGGAGGGGGTTCGGTGTGTAGGTTGCCCTTGCTGAAGCTGTCGTAGATGGTCTTGATTTTGTGGTGGAAGTAGGTGTTGAGTCTGTCACAGAGGTCCTGTGAGGATGGAATGTTTGTTGTTTCACTGTTGGGTTGGGCGAACCCCTTGATGAAGCTGAAGAGTTCATTGCTGTTGGGTGCGTGTGAGGAGATTCTGTCTTGTATAGCTTTCTTGCTGGTGTTTCTGATGAGTTGGTGGTGTGTGGTGGTGGCAGCTCTGAATTGCTATGGGCTTCTGTGGATTTCGTGTTTCTCCAGATTTTCTCGAGGCAGGGACATGTGCTTCTAGATTCTCAGAGTTCCAGGGTGAACCATCTGGCTTTCTTTCCGTGGGTGCTGTTGTTCTTTTTGAGCGGGGCTATGGTGTGTGCGCATTCGGCAATCCATTTGTGGAAGGGTGTGCTACAGTGTTAGGGTCATCGTTGTGTGCGATGGTGGGGGCAGTGATGGTGAGGGCAGCGGTGAACTGATCGTCGGTGGTTCTTGTCCAGTTTCTATCTGATGGTTGGTGTTGGGGTCTGATGACGGTGGATGTGTTGAAGGTGGAGGTGTTGCTAACAGCAGTGTCTGAAGTCCAGTGACTGATTTTGCACAACGCGGCGGACACGTAAGCCACGTACGTGGGCATCACTGCCAACAGACACAGCATCGGGCTGCATGGATTACTTCTGCTGGTGGACATGTGCAATTCCTGATATCCAGTGGAGTAGGTCAGCCATCTGCTAATTTGGCAGTTTGAAATACTGTATTTGGCCCTGTATACATATCACAACAAACAATATATATTTAGGATCCTCACACACATCCTCAATCTGTCTTATTGTGTAGGTCCGACTACACAGCCACCAGTGTAGTGTGTTGCAGGGCACAAATGGCATGTGATGGTGGTGGATGGTCCACCACCACAGATGGTAGCTTTGGCGGTCGGCAAAGACTCACAATTCAAGGGGTAATTGAGTAGCAGATAGTTAGGTGTCACCCAAATCCATGCTGTAGACCCTTATATACATAATGCTGGGGGTCACATTTGATCCTTGTGTAGGTGCCAGCTGTGATGTGTACTGGGTGTCATGTAATTCAAGTCAGAAATGCTTTGTCACATGATATTATTGACATGCATCATGTATGTTGCTATGGACACAGTGACTAATGTTCCAAATCATGTATTTTCACACATAGGTATCCTGGGATAGGGAAGATGCTACAACATCCTGTCTACTGTCCATTGCCAGACTTTTAGACCATGAATGAATGCCAAGTCATCTAGCACTACTGCCGGAATAGACAAACACTGGTGGATTTATGCCATCAGTCGAAGCAAGATCTGATGCCAGCTAAAAGGAATGCATACTGCATACCACACATTTAAGTCATGTCAGTTTTGCACTTTTTGGCCACTGGGACATTCCAACATACAGTGGCCCTACCTCGTGATATGTCCCAACCTGTGTTCAGTCTGGTGTTGAGAAATTTCCTCTCAGCAATTTTGAAGCACATTGACACCTACATCAGGTTTTCCAGACATGAGGATTTAGGCAATGTAAAGGCAGACTTCTATGGTTTTGCCCAGATCCAACATGTGGTGGGGGCCTTTGATGGCACACATTTTGGCTCGGTGCCACTGCAGGCCACTGAACAAGTCTATTGCAACAGAAAAAACTTCCATTCCATCAACATGCAAGTTGTCTGTTTGGTGGCTCTCTACATCTCCAATGTATGTGCCCATTTTCCAGGATCAGCCCAAAATTCCTTTATTATGCCGAACAGCACCATACCCCACCTGATGTAACAACTGGAACCAGAGAGGGCCTGTCTGGTTTGTAAGACACATCTCTCTTGATTCTGTGTGAGCAATGTCAGGTGCTACAATCATGAAGTGAGTGACTCATTGTTGCATTTATGTCCCATTCCTTAACAGGAGAATAAGCATATCCAAACAGTTCTTGGTTATTGACACCACTGAAGAATCCAACTATGCCAGGGGAAGTCTGCTTCAATGAGGCATCTGGAAGAACACAGCAGGCAGTGGAGATGGCCTTTGGGCTCCTGAAGGTCTGATTTTGCTATCTGGACAGGACTGGTGGAGCTGTCCTCTACTCACCTGTGAAAGCGTGTCAGATTACTGTGGCATGCTGCATGCTCCACAACATCACCCTGCAGAGGAATATCCTGCCCATGCCAGAGGATGGAGAGCCTGCAGTGGCACCAGGTCAGAATCCTGAAATGCCAACTGAAGATAACAGTGGTGAAGGGGAAAGAGCTGAGAAGATCTCATCCACAGATACTTCTCATGAGTTTAGGTATGTCATGTGATGTCATGACTGTTACTGTACAATGAACTGTAGTTGTGAGAATGAGTGGGGTTTTGCATTTTGGAAACAGTTAGTAAGCTGATACCCTACCAAAGGCTGATTGATAAGATACCTTTTGACATATCCCCACCTTGATGATATTGATTTGTTGGTGTCAGATTTATTGCAATGTACTTTGTTTTCCAGATGCTTGTTATATGACTTATGTCCTATGTATGGTTTCATGCCTACATTCCTTGAATTGTTCTTTGTACAGGTACCTTCACCATGACTTCTTCATGTGGCATTTTCTGAGTTGTGACATTGGCAGGTGTGTAATGTTGTTCTGACATATGAAGTGGACATGGATTGTTCTTGGTAATTTGTTTCACATATATTGGGAATAGGAGACACATGCCAAGACAGCTTGCACAGTGTTTTGATTGGAATTCAGAAGTGTCCATTGGACTTGTTTTGTGTCCTGTTGTTGGCATGATGCATCATCTGTGTCATCATGTGGTTATAACATATGTAGTCCTAGGTAATGACCAATTCAGTTTCCATTCACATTGGCTGAACACTCTATTTGTAAGAGCTGTATATATACCTGCAGATGTGTTTCATCATTGTAGGCCACAGTGCCTTGGCCAAAACACAGGCATATGTTTGTGTCATACCACACGATGCATGAGCATTGGATTACAATGGCCCTGTGATCAGGAACTGCTATACTGCCATCTGTCTGAATCTTGGATTAGGTGAAGATGGAATACTTTGGTGTGATATGTGATAAGGCTCAAGCTAATGACATCAACTACTTCAATATTTGCCTATTCCACAGGACAATGTCTGGCAAATCCCTTCCTTCCATGGTCTGGAGGTCTGTACCTGTACATATGTTCATTTTCTCAGTATGAGTTAATCATTTATGATTTCCAATACTTCAGACAGATTGACAGCCTATGTGCTGAACACTGTAAAAACAGTTTAGTTTGCCACAACACGTATATGTAATCTTGAGCTGGAAACTGTGTACATGCAACATATTCTATCTTGAACAAGTTCCTTGGATCATCACTGTATGGTTCCCATGATCTGACATATCTATATGGATAAATATGAAATCAGAATCAGCAGACAATGAATCAGTGATGGGTGATTTTATTGTGAAGTTACGACTAGCAGAAAATATGTGACATGAATCAAACTAAACAAGAAATGTGAAGAGGTCAGTCATGGTGAATGAAATCATTAGAGTAGATGCCACACCATTGGAAGCCCACTGTACTCCTCCCATTGGAAATTGATTTTGGTTCAGGATCAGTCCACAGAGTGGATGCGTAACACACAAGGAAGGACCTTAAAGAAGAGGGTTATTGCTGCCAGTGGTGGGTGTCTTGCCATTTTCACCTCCTGGATTCTTTGTTGGACATCCCTGCTTGGAGGAATCAGCTGCTACAGAGGCAGGGGTGCCTGTGACAGGTTGTTCCCCTGGTAGGGATTCCCTTCCTGTGACTGGCACTAATGTTGATGGGCCTGCTGTTGAGGAGCAAAAGGAAGGGGAAGATTGGTTTTGAAAAGCCCTACTCAGGGTTGTGTGTATGTCCCTCTACACCCCTGTAAGGGAGGCTATGTTAGAATTGGGGGCCTCCATCTGTTCGTGCATGCCCCCTATGCATGTCCCTCTGTAGGTGCTTCATTTCATGGAGTTTGGTCAATACTTGGCCCATCACACCTTGGGACGCCTAATAGACCCCCCAATACGTGGCTGATGGCCCAATGCTGCTGGGCTATAGCATGCCTCCCATGCTCCTTACCCCATGGGCCTGTGCCCTTACCACAGGGTGCTCTCTCCCACTGGGTCTTGGACCCTCATTGTCAGACGTGTTGCACTGCAGCTCAGGACCCAGGACTTTGGGGGCCCAAGATGGCGAAAACTGTGCTACGTACATAGGTTGGGGGCGGATGGTGTCCTGTGATGTTGATGCAGCAGGGCTTAGAGGTGATGTTGTGGGCACAGTGAGAATCATTGTACCGTCTGATCAGGTTGCCCAGACAGGCCAGAACTGTCCTCTAGGTCCACAAGTCCAGGACTGTTGTCACCACTGAGGGCTTAATCCAGGGGTGTAGTGGTAGTCTGTTCTGTGGTCACCATGTGCCCAGCGGCAGATCCACCTGTTGATGAAAAATGTACATTGTTGCTGGTCAAATTATGACATCTACTTCCAAAGGTTTTGTGTTACAGCAAGCAGAGAACTTGGGCAAAGTTAAGTTGTAGGTAATCCAATTATGTCAAGTAACCATGGTGTTGAGTGATTTGATATGAGATTTTTGAAGCATGCCAAACATATTTGACTCAATCATCTGATGAGCTGTGCAGATCAGTTGCACTTTGCAAGTTGGCCTTAAATTGATATCTTACAACCAGTACAGCCAAAACAGTGGAGAGGCAACATATGGCTTTGAACATTTATAGGCCTAGTTGAGTGGGATGCAGGGAAACCCAGTACTTTGTTGTATGTGTGACTGAAGTCATCATGTGCACAGTGCTGAGTCAATGTGTCTGTTGTCAGTACCAATCTGGTGATGCATTCTGAGGCCTTAGGAATACTTGTAGTACACAATGAGTAAGGTGTCATTCCTGTTCTCAATAGTCATCTTGAGCAAGTCAAGATGGAGCTAGGTAGATAGAGACATCTCTGAGTTGAACACGATCTGTATCTTAGTCACTCCAAGGTGGGTACACTTCAATTGAGAGTTTACAAACAGGAGTATTTGGATAAGTGATCACTGGGTTAGTGTTTGGAGTTACTGAAACAGGGGCTATTGTGTTTTGTAGTCAGACCACTCCCTCTACTACACACTATGCAAATAGTATCCTCCCAGGTTAGTAAAATTAAATTGAGAGTTAGCAAACAAGGGTATTTGGACAAGAAAAAAGTTTACTGGTGTTTGGAGCTAGTGAATCAGGGCCTTCTGGGAGTTCCAGTCCTGTCACATTCTCTACTACACACACTTGACAAATAGCATCCTCCCAGGTGAGTACACTTCAATAGACAGTTAGGACACATGGAAATTTGGACAAATGTATACTGGGCTGATGTTTGGAGATACTGAAACAAGGCTTCAAGGGAGTTGCTGTCATATCCCCCAGGTGGATACACTTCAATTGAGAGTTCACAAAGAGGGGTATGTGGACAAGTGACCACTGGGCTGGTGTTTGGATTTACTGAAACATGGCGTCTTGGAGTTGCAGTTAGATCACTCCCTCTACTACACACACTTGACAAATGGAATAATCCCAGGTGAGCACACTTCAATTGAGATTTCACAAACAGGTGTATTTGTACAAGTGACAACTGGGCTGGTGTGTGGAGTTACTGAAACAGGGCCTATTATGCTTTGCAGTCAGATCATTCCCTCTACTATAAACCCTATACAAATAGCATCCTCCCAGATGAGTAAAATTCAATTGAGATTTAGCAACAGAAGGTATTTGAACAAGTGACCACTGTACTGGTGTTTGGAGCTACTGAAAAAGGGCCTTCTGGGGGTTCCAGTCCAGTCACTCCCTCTACTACACACACTTGACAAATGGTATCCTCCCAGGTGAGTACACTTCAATTGACAGTTAAGACACAGGGCTAGCTGGACAAATGAACACTGGCCTGGTGTTTAGAGTTTGTGAAAATGGGCCTCCTGGGAGTTGCAATCACATACCCCAGGTGAGTACACCTCAATGGAGAGTTCACAAATAGGGGTATGTGGACAAGTGACCACTGGGCTGCTGTTTGGAGTTACTGAAACAGGACCTATTGTGCTTTGCAATGAGATCACTCCCTCTACCACACACATGATACAAATGATGTCCTCCCAAGTGAGTAAAATTCAATTGAGTGTTAGCAAACAAGGGTATTTGGACAAGGGAACACTGGGCTGTTGTTTGGAGTTAGAGAAACAGGGCCTCCTGAGATTTGCAGTCAGGTCACTCTTTCTACATCCCAACACTTGACAAATGTCTGATTATAACATACTTGTATGCAGGCTGCATTTAGGTTTGAGTATTCATTTACATTTTGGGACAAACCATGAATCCTGAATGTATTTTTGGTATTGTGAGATTTCCAGACACCATCTGGACATTTGACACGTGATGGGTCTTGGTAGCTGTTATGTTGGATCCAATTATACACAACGACAGTTAAACTGCAGATACTGTGGGTATTGAATATTGGTAAGGTACACAAACAAGACAGTGGCAAAAGCTGAGCTATGAACATGTATGAAATTGCATTTTTGTGACAGGTTTTGTGTTGCAACATCCCTGACTTCACTCCCTAGGTATTCCTATCACTCCCTCAGGATGCAGGATGGCCAACACCTTCTCCTCCCAAGGAAAGAGTATTGTCACCACCAATATTCTTGGCTTCCAGCTGTTGCCTGGAGACCAAGGAATGGACATTGTCCCTGAGGTCATCCCACCTCTTCCTAATATCCTCCTTTGTGTGCAGGGTGGTGCCTACACCATTCACACTAACAACTGTCCTATTCCACATTTCCATTTTCCTTCTGAGAAGAGTGTGCTCTAAGCAATTGTGGCACTACTCTAATGATTTCATCCACAATGACTCTGAGTTCATCCTCTGAAAATGGTGGGTTTTTGGCCTTTGACCTGACTGGAAATTAAAGGGGGTGACAGTGACTAACTAAATAAGTCAAGTGAATATGGGGAAACAAAACAAATTAGACAATGTGTGAGAAAGGTGTAAAATGGGGTGGGGAAAAATGGGCTGCCTTAGGAAACAAAAATGGACAAAATTATGTGTGGTCTGTCTTGCTGCACTTCAGTAGACATGCACAGTATTGTGGACTTTGAAGGGTGTGTTTTATAGTGACCTTTGCAGGTGTTTTCTCTTGCCAGTGTTTGTCAGCTGTGTTGTTTTTTAATTCATCCAGTGTGCACTTGTCTGTTACTTTGCTGACGTGGACCGTTGTGGGCTACCGCCATTGGCTGACCACTGTAATGAGATTGCTACGGCAAGTGTGTGTTTGTAATAGGCTCAGTGGTTAGCCATGGCGCTTACAGCACTGGAGGTCAGTCTGCCTAAATTCAAGCTGCTTCACCGCTGGCAGTCTGACTTTTTTGCTTGGTAGACAGTGGTCCTGCCTCTATGAATCATAATACAGAGGTCTGGGGACCGCTGGTGCAGCAGTCTTTTTCGGACCACCAACATGGCTGTCTGCGGTCTGATCACCAAACTCATAATCAGGCCCTAAATCCATAAATCTATTCTTAATATAAATACGTGAAGAGAGATTGGTTTTAAAATGCCCAAAACCTAATAAAATACCGCTTGGAAACAAACTGTCTGGAATTTAAATAGCTTCCTGAAGTTCTAACAAAGCATCAGTGAACGTACAATAGAGTGATACAACAACATTGAAAACAAGGTATGTTAATAGCCTACCATGAATAGCTACAACTGAACAATAAATGATCAAAGCAAAATTTACAGGATCACAACACTCTAGATCATTGCTCCATTTAAGATTTCATCAGAGTGCATAAACTGAATGTAGCATGACCCTTAAAAGAAGTAATGGCTGGAACCAAGAACACCTTAAAATAATTTGTTTAAAAATCTCAATATGACCAAGTTTCCTGCAAGCAAATAATCAAGAATGAGTCAAGAATGATACAATGTTTGGGTAGGCTAAAAGGTTTTTCAAGCCTACTATGTTGGAACCACATAAGGACCAACTGTCTTTAATAACCCTGGGGAAGCTACGACCAGGGAGCATAATCCCCATCTTCTCCTTTGACTGCAATTGAAAATTTTACGAAGACCTTTCTGCACCCATTTTGCTGGTAGACAGTAAAATGTATTTTATTTTAAGTTTGATTGTAAAAAATATTGGGGCATGGGGCTTTGTTCAAGATCATTTAGTGAATTTCTTAAACCATATGGGAGTCAAGATATATCAACACCCATTTTGTAAGTGGCTTGGATACATTTTTAAATAAGTGCAACTACTGAGAAGAAAAACAAAGTTGTTTCATGGTATATTTGACCATTTTTACATTTGGAAGAGTTCTTAGTAAAAATAATATCACTTGATTCAGTCTCAGTTCATAAATATTGAAGAACAATTGTAAAATATTATGATGGTTCAAAGATTAGTTCTCTTCCCAAGTAGGAAAAAGATCTATGAAGGTTACATAACATTGGAGCAAATGAGAAAGGGAATAATTCAAGGAAGAATTGCTTTTGCACATTAAATCTGGAAGGTTTTGCTTCAGTGATGATGCCAATGAGAAAGATGGAATTTGTCAATTTAAAGTAGATTTTTCTTTGCAAGAAACTCTATTCGAGTGTAATCTCTAGTCTCAGGCCACCAATTTATTTTCCCTAACAGAACTAAGTGTAAAAAGAATTGAACCATCCTGAGTCATAAACCCCTAGATCATGGGAATATTACTTTGCATATTAATCCCTTGATGTAGGAGATTATTTTCCCCTTCAGGTAGTAAGGGGAATATTTATGCTCGGTTTGCGCTGAAAGAGCTGAATTTTTTTTTACATGAATTCAGCGCAAACCTAACTCTGTATTTATACTTTGGCGCTAGACATGTCTAGCGCCAAAGTTATGGAATTAAGATCATTTTCTGGTCATGGAAACCTCCCTTGCATCAATGAAATGCAAGGTAGGCATTCCCATGCAGAAAACGACAGTATGGCCCGTGCGGGATATTTATCCCCGTGTTAAAATCATCCATTGGGGGATGGGAGCCTTTAATAATGGCGCTAAGCTTGCTTAGCACCATTATTTAATGCCTGAGTATGGGCAGGCGTTAGGGGACATGTGGGCCTAGTTCCATGGTAAGAGACCACCCCCACCCACACTAGGAAGACGCCTCAAGATGGGGGGACCCTACCCCAGGTAAACAGAGGTGAATATATATATATATATATATATATATATATATATATATAGGTATATATATATATATATATATATATTTATTTTGTGGCATAGGGGGCCTACCTTGGGCCCGCCAACATGGCACTGTGCCCAACGTTCATGCCCAGGGGACATAATCCCCTTGGAATGGCTATTGGGGTGGTGGGCATGACCCTTGCCTTAACTAAGACAGGAGTCATGTCCATGGGGTTTAAACGTCAGAAAACGTCTCTAGTCTGTTTAGAGGCATTTTTATGCCTCTGCCCTCACTGGTGTCATCCTTTGACGCTAAGCCCCCGTTCCCCCTACGCCTCCCAACCTGGCTAGCATCCTTTTTTATGAAGCTAGCCAGGCCTTACCGCCAGCTACTGTTGTTCCATAAATATGGTGCCCACCCGGCATCTTGGAATGGCGCTAGCCGACGGTATACTTTTTGATGCTAAACTGGGTTAGCGCAGTTTAGCATCAAAAAGTATAAATATCTGTAACTCTTGAGTCTGTACTGTTCCTTGTGAATGTTTTGTTATTTGATTTTCTTTGCAAGTTTCTTTTTTATTCTCAGTAGTTTTCTAAGTTTTTTTTTTATTCTAGTGACAGACCTTATTATGTTCTCTAGGCTGAAAAGATCTCTTCTCTTTACTCCAGTCTTTATCTGTCTCGGTAAGTTTTGAAGCAGCAATTTCAATAAAATGATTTATGTCTGCCTTCTTGTTGTTCTGCTAAGGATGGGTGGAAATCAGCTCTCAAGCAGTTTATTTCTTTTTGGGTGGCCTGAGGCGTAACCTGCCCTGGTCACTCCACACACAATTGCTATAATCCTCAAGAAACAATGGTGTAACATAAGCCCCTGTAGCCCCTGTGGTGCAGGGTGGGTGAGCTCAAGGGGACCCCTTCAGCAAAGGTGCTAAGTGATGGGCCGGGAAGGAGGGGTACGCCACATGTACTTTGTAGAGGGCCCTCTTGCATTTTATTACACCACTGTCAACCAACATTGATTCTTGATTCTTTTCATCACTAATATCCACTTTAAGTGCTTATATTACAAGGGAAAGTATCAATAATGAAGGTTCCTAAAGCATATGTTGTTAGTAGTTAGCTGTAGTATCAACACCAGGATGAGTGCATTTACATCATTAATACAGAAATAAGAAAAGCAGCTATTTGTGGCTGTGGAATATTTTCTTCTTGTGCCAATAATTATGCCCTAGCTCCATTACAGGTGCATTCTGCAGTCTTCATTCATTGAGCAGACTCTTTTATAAAAAATTAGCCTCAGATGGAGTATTGACATGACATTGTTCTGCTGGCTATATTGCCATGTAGCAATGGCTCTGACGAGGAAGATGTGCAGGGTGGTAATGTCCCAAATACTTACAAATAATCATTATTAGTGTGAGTGCAGGTCTTCCTTCTCACAGTCCCTGCCTTTACTCCCTCGCATTTTATTCACACTGGTGAATGTCAGTATACTGTAGGAGGGAATGGGGTTTAGACAGTAAAGGAATGGAGGGGTACATTTTTGGTGAGATCATTTACATGGAATATACATATTAAAGCTAGGGGCAATAGTGTCTGTCTCAGTTTAACCATTAACTCACCTAATAAGAAATGTAATGAGGAAGCCTTGGTAATGACTGTAGGAGGCTGGACTGGCTTGTAGTGAGTACCAAGGGGTACTTGCAACTTGCACCAGGCCCAGTTATCCCTTATTAGTGTATAGGGTGTCTAGCAGCTTAGGCTGATAGATAATGGTAGCTTAGCAGAGCAGCTTAGGCTGAACTAGGAGACGTGTGAAGCTACTACAGTACCACCTAGTGTCATATGCACAATATCATAAGAAAACACAATACACAGTTATACTAAAAATAAAGGCACTTTATTTTTATGACAATATGCCAAAGTATCTTAGAGTGTACCCTCAGTGAGAGGATAGGAAATATACACAAGATATATATACACAATAGCAAAAATATGCAGTATAGTCTTAGAAAACAGTGCAAACAATGTATAGTTACAATAGGATGCAATGGGGAAACATAGGGATAGTGGCAACACAAACCATATACTCCAAAAGTGGAATGCGAACCACAAATGGACCCCAAACCTATGTGACCTTGTAGAGGGTCGCTGGGACTATTAGAAAATAGTGAGAGTTAGAAAAATAACCCTCCCCAAGACCCTGAAAAGTGAGTGCAAAGTGCACTAAAGTTCCCCTAAGGACAAAATAGTCGTGTTAGAGGAATAATGCAGGAAAGACACAAACCAGCAATGCAACAACTGTGGATTTCCAATCTAGGGTACATGTGGAACAAGGGGACCAAGTCCAAAAGTCACAAGCAAGTCGGAGATGGGCAGATGCCCAGGAAATGCCAGCTGCGGGTGCAAAGATGCTTCGACTGGACAGAAGAAGCTGAGGTTTCTGCAGGAACGAAAAGGGCTAGAGACTTCCCCTTTGGTGGACGGATCCCTCTTGCCTTGGAGAGTTGTACAGAAGTGTTTTCCCGCCGGAAGGACGCCAACAAGCCTTGCTACACGCAAATCGTGCGTTTGGCGTTTTTGGACGCTGCTGGGGCCCAGGAGGGACCAGGAGGTCGCAAATTGGACCAGCCAAGAGAGGGGACGTCGAGCAAGACAAGGAGCCCTCTCTGAAGCCGGTAGCACCCGGCGAAGTGCCAGAAACAGGCACTACGAGGATGTGTGAAACGGTGCTCGCCGAAGTTGCACAAAGGAGTCCCACGTCGCCGGAGACCAACTTAGAAAGTCGTGCAATGCAGGTTAGAGTGCCGTGGACCCAGGCTTGGCTGTGCACAAAGGATTTCCGCCGGAAGTGCACAGGGGCCGGAGTAGCTGCAAAGTCGCGGTTCCCAGCAATGCAGCCCAGCGAGGTGAGGCAAGGACTTACCTCCACCAAACTTGGGCTGAAGAGTCACTGGACTTTGGGGGTCACTTGGACAGCGTCGCTGGATTCGTGGGACCTCGCTCGTCGTGCTGAGAGGAGACCCAAGGGACCGGTAATGCAGCTTTTTGGTGCCTGCGGTTGCAGGGGGAAGATTCCGTCGACCCACGGGAGATTTCTTCGGAGCTTCTGGTGCAGAGAGGAGGCAGGCTACCCCCACAGCATGCACAAGCAGGAAAACAGTCGAGAAGGCGGCAGGATCAGCGTTACAGAGTTGCAGTAGTCGTCTTTGCTACTATGTTGCAGGTTTGCAGGCTTCCAGCGCGGTCAGCGGTCGTTTCCTTATCAGAAGGTGAAGAGGGAGATGCAGAGGAACTCGGCTGAGCTCATGCATTCGTTATCTAAAGTTTCCCCAGAGACTCTAAATAGCCAGAAAAGAGGGTTTGGCTACCTAGGAGAGAGCATAGGCTACTAACACCTGAAGGAGCCTATCAGCAGGAGTCTCTGACGTCACCTGGTGGCACTGGCCACTCAGAGCAGTCCAGTGTGCCAGCAGCACCTCTGTTTCCAAGATGGCAGAGGTCTGGAGCACACTGGAGGAGCTCTGGACACCTCCCAGGGGAGGTGCAGGTCAGGGGAGTGGTCACTCCCCTTTCCTTTGTCCAGTTTCGTGCCAGAGCAGGGGCTAAGGGGTCCCTGAACCGATGTAGACTGGCTTATGCAGAATTGGGCACCTCTGTGCCCAACAAAGCATTTCCAGAGGCTGGGGGAGGCTACTCCTCCCCTGCCTTCACACCATTTTCCAAAGGGAGAGGGTGTCACACCCTCTCTCAGAGGAAGTTCTTTGTTCTGCTATCCTGGGCCAGGCCTGGCTGGACCCCAGGAGGGCAGATGCCTGTCTGAGGGGTTGGCAGCAGCAGCAGCTGCAGTGAAACCCCAGGAAGGGCAGTTTGGCAGTACCAGGGTCTGTGCTACAGACCACTGGGATCATGGAATTGTACCAACAATGCCAGGATGGCATAGAGGGGGCAATTCCATGATCATAGACATGTTACATGGCCATATTCGGAGTTACCATGGTGAAGCTACATATAGGTAGTGACCTATATGTAGTGCACGCGTGTAATGGTGTCCCCGCACTCACAAAGTTCAGGGAATTGGCTCTGAACAATGTGGGGGCACCTTGGCTAGTGCCAGGGTGCCCTCACACTAAGTAACTTTGCACCCAACCTTTACCAGGTAAAGGTTAGACATAAAGGTGACTTATAAGTTACTTAAGTGCAGTGTAAAATGGCTGTGAAATAACGTGGACGTTATTTCACTCAGGCTGCAGTGGCAGGCCTGTGTAAGAATTGTCAGAGCTCCCTATGGGTGGCACAAGAAATGCTGCAGCCCATAGGGATCTCCTGGAACCCCAATACCCTGGGTACCGTAGTACCATATACTAGGGAATTATAAGGGTGTTCCAGTAAGCCAATGTGAATTGGTAAAATTGGTCACTAGCCTGTTAGTGACAATTTAAAAGTAATGAGAGAGCATAACCACTGAGGTTCTGGTTAGCAGAGCCTCAGTGAGACAGTTAGGCACCACACAGGGAACATATACATGCACACCTATGAGCACTGGGGCCCTGTGTGACAGGGTCCCAGTGACACATACATATAGGCCACAAACCTATGAGCACTGGGGTCCTGACCAGCAGGATCCCAGTGACACATAACAACCATACTGAAAACATAGTGTTTTCACTATGAGCACTGAGGCCTGGCTATCAGGATCCCAGTGAGACAGTGAAAACAGTGACAAACACCCTGACATACACTCACAAACAGGCCAAAAGTGGGGGTAACAAGGCTAGAAAGAGGCTACCTTCTCACACAACCCCCCCCCAAACGAAGGACAATAAGGCTAACCTTGGCCAGTTGAGACTTTATTGTCTAAGTGGTGATAAGTAGAGAGTAGCTCTGCAATAGACTGGTTACTCCCTTTATCATCCACTATATGGTTACTTCCCTGTGGGGATGTAAACCACCCTGTTTGAAGTTTTTTAGCTAAGCAACAATGTGAAGATGTATTTTCAGAGTTTCTATCAGTAAGTTTTAGTTTAGAGCAGTGGGAATTGTCCACTGAACCTATTTGTAGTGATGGAAATGCCAGACAGGGATGCTGTCTCAGAAAAGCCATAGCTGGGCAAAAACTTTGTCCATCTGGCTGGAAGAGAGAACAGGGATGCTGTTTCTCTTGAGTTGGAGCAGGGCAGGGATGCTGTCCTATGAGCTCCACACTAGGGCAGGGATGCTGTCCTAAGTGTTGTGAGGTAGTGCAGGGTTTCTGCACTAAAGTTTCTCTGGGAGGGTTGGAGGGATGCTCCATGTTAACTAAAATGGTGCTGTTTTTCTCACCAATGTTAGTTATCCCACAGAGAGGTACTTCCACCTCAGGGAGTCCAGCTTTGCCAGCTGATGATTCCCTTGGAACAGGTGCCACCCCAGGAGAGGTTTCTCCCACCACAGGAATAGTATCCTGAATGGTAGGGTGGTTAGGGGATATTGTGATACCCTTTTTACCTGTTGATGGAGAGGGATCCTGAGTTTTCAGGCCTTCTCTCCTTTGCTTTTTCATTTCACTTGAAATGAGAGGGAACAATTCCTCAGGGATGCCCAGCATGGCTGCATGGGCATAAAACTCTACATCAGCCCAACCTGAGGCCTCTAGGTCATTACCTAAGAGACAGTCTACAGGTAAGCTAGGTGATACCACCACCTGCTTAGGGCCAGTAACTCCACCCCAACTAAACTGAATTATAGCTAAGGGAAGAAACTTAGTGGAGTTATGGACATCAATAATCTTATACTGTTGTCCAATGATGTGTTGATCAGGGTGCACTAGGTTTTCAGTCACCAAAGTGAAACTGGCACCTGTGTCCCTGTAGGCCAAGGCCTCAACACCATTTATTGAAACTGTCTGCCTGTACTTATCCATTGTAAGGGGACAAGCAGCCAGTGTGGCAAGGCCAATGCCACTAGGTGTGACAGAAACTGTCTTGGGAGTGACTACCCCAGTTTCTACTATGGACCCAAAAGTGAACCCAACTACACCCTTTGCTTGACTGTTGCCAGCAGTCCCACCACTAGTACCACTACTGCTAGGGCCACTAGAGCTTGATGTATTAGTGGTGGTAGGCTCAGGGGGTTTACCTGGACAGGACTTATCCCCTGGCCTATGGCCTCTGTTTTTACACACAAAGCACCAAGGCTTTTTAATGTGTGCAGGTTGGGAAGAAGAGGAAGAATTTGTTTTATCCCCACCCTCTGAAGAGTGTTTAAGATTTGAAGTGGGATCTTTGGTTTTACCCTTATCCCCATGCTTATCTTGAGATTTTTCACCATCTTTCTTCTTATTGCCATCTTTGTCACCCCCTGTATGAACTTTTCTGTTCACCCTTGTTCTGACCCATTTGTCTGCCTTCTTTCCCAATTCTTGGGGAGAGGTCAGATCAGAGTCTACCAGGTACTGGTGCAACAAATCAGACACACAATTATTAAGTATATGCTCTCTCAGGATTGTGTTATACAGGCTTTCATAATCAGTAACTTTACTGCCATGTAACCACCCCTCCAAGGCCTTCACTGAATGGTCAATGAAATCAACCCAGTCTTGTGAAGACTCCTTTTTGGTCTCTCTGAACTTTATCCTGTACTGTTCAGTGGTTAAGCCATAACCATCCAGGAGTGCATTCTTAAGAACTGTAAAATTATTGGCCTCATTTTCTTTCACAGTAAGGAGCCTATCCCTACCTTTTCCACTAAATGATAGCCATAGGATAGCAGCCCACTGCCTTTGAGGGACATCCTGTACAACACAGGCCCTCTCAAGTGCAGCAAACCACTTGTTAATGTCATCCCCCTCCTTATAAGGGGGAACTATCTTGTGCAGATTCCTGGAATCATGCTCTTTTGCAGGATGACTATGGGGAATACTGCTGCTGCCACCATGGGTATCTAAACCCAACTTCTGTCTTTCCTTCTCTAATTCAAAAGACTGTCTATCCAAATCCAGCTGTTGCTTTTTAAGCTTCAGTCTGGTTTGTTCCACCCTCAACTTATTGAGTTCCCTCTCTAACATTCTGTCATCAGGGTTGGTGGGAGGGACATTTCTAGAAACAGAGCTATGATGGGAATGAACAGAAGGAGACCTGTCCCTTACAGAAGCCAACTTAACAGCTTGGTTTACAGAAACATTACTACCAGTATGGTGAGAATAAATGCTTTTGCTATGATGTGAGACAACACTATTTCTTTGGTGTGGCTCATCATCATTACCATCTATGCTAGATTGTCTAGTAATGGGCAGGCTAGGAAGTTTCTTTCCTGAATCTTTTCCTGGGGGAGTCCCTGAATCAGATTGGGAACTATTAGGTACTTTTTCAACAGATGGGCCACCTCTGGCCTTATCCTGTTCTCTAAGCATGTTAATTAACAGTTCCAAGGCAGGATTCTTCCCTACACTCAAACCTCTCTCTATACAGAGACTCCTTGCTCTTTTCCAGCTAAGGTTGTCATATGCAAGTTTGGACAGATCAACACTTTGGCCTGTGCCAGACATTTTTTAGAGAGAGTTAAAGTGATAGAGAAAGAGACAAAAGTTTTCAGAACTTTTTGGAAAGACAGAAAAAACTTTTTAAACTTTTAAGAACTTTTTGAAAGTTTAGGAGTACTTTTCAGCACTTAGAAAAGAGTGAAAAGAGGAAATGCAAAACTTTTTGGCTATGTGTATATACACTGACCTTGTTTTGTATATTTTTCTCTTATGAAAAGTACAATGACAAGAGTGGTAAGTAGTCTCAAGCACTTTTCCCACCACTGCACAACCAATGTAGGAGGCTGGACTGGCTTGTAGTGAGTACCAAGGGGTACTTGCACCTTGCACCAGGCCCAGTTATCCCTTATTAGTGTATAGGGTGTCTAGCAGCTTAGGCTGATAGATAATGGTAGCTTAGCAGAGCAGCTTAGGCTGAACTAGGAGACGTGTGAAGCTACTACAGTACCACCTAGTGTCATATGCACAATATCATAAGAAAACACAATACACAGTTATACTAAAAATAAAGGCACTTTATTTTTATGACAATATGCCAAAGTATCTTAGAGTGTACCCTCAGTGAGAGGATAGGAAATATACACAAGATATATATGCACAATAGCAAAAATATGCAGTATAGTCTTAGAAAACAGTGCAAACAATGTATAGTTACAATAGGATGCAATGGGGAAACATACGGATAGGGGCAACACAAACCATATACTCCAAAAGTGGAACGCGAACCACGAATGGACCCCAAACCTATGTGACCTTGTAGAGGGTCGCTGGGACTATTAGAAAATAGTGAGAGTTAGAAAAATAACCCTCCCCAAGACCCTGAAAAGTGAGTGCAAAGTGCACTAAAGTTCCCCTAAGGACAAAATAGTTGTGTTAGAGGAATAATGCAGGAAAGACACAAACCAGCAATGCAACAACTGTGGATTTCCAATCTAGGGTACCTGTGGAACAAGGGGACCAAGTCCAAAAGTCACAAGCAAGTCGGAGATGGGCAGATGCCCAGGAAATGCCAGCTGCGGGTGCAAAGAAGCTTCGACTGGACAGAAGAAGCTGAGGTTTCTGCAGGAACGAAAAGGGCTAGAGACTTTCCCTTTGGTGGACGGATCCCACTTGCTTTGGAGAGTTGTGCAGAAGTGTTTTCCCGCCGGAAGGACGCCAACAAGCCTTGCTACACGCAAATCGTGCGTTTGGCGTTTTTGGACGCTGCTGGGGCCCAGGAGGGACCAGGAGGTCGCAAATTGGACCTGAAGAGAGAGGGGACGTCGAGCAAGACAAAAAGCCCTCACTGAAGCAGGTAGCACCCGGAGAAGTGCCAGAAACAGGCACTACGAGGATGTGTGAAACGGTGCTCGCCGAAGTTGCACAAAGGAGTCCCACGTCGCCGGAGACCAACTTAGAAAGTCGTGCAATGCAGGTTAGAGTGCCGTGGACCCAGGCTTGGCTGTGCTCAAAGGATTTCCGCCGGAAGAGCACAGGGGCCGGAGTAGCTGCAAAGTCGCGGTTCCCAGCAATGCAGCCCAGCGAGGTGAGGCAAGGACTTACCTCCACCAAACTTGGGCTGAAGAGTCACTGGACTTTGGGGGTCACTTGGACAGCATCGCTGGATTCGAGGGACCTCGCTCGTCGTGCTGAGAGGAGACCCAAGGGACCGGTAATGCAGCTTTTTGGTGCCTGCGGTTGCAGGGGGAAGATTCCGTCGACCCACGGGAGATTTCTTCGGAGCTTCTGGTGCAGAGAGGAGGCAGGCTACCCCCACAGCATGCACAAGCAGGAAAACAGTCGAGAAGGCGGCAGGATCAGCGTTACAGAGTTGCAGTAGTCGTCTTTGCTACTATGTTGCAGGTTTGCAGGCTTCCAGCGCGGTCAGCGGTCGTTTCCTTATCAGAAGGTGAAGAGGGAGATGCAGAGGAACTCGGCTGAGCTCATGCATTCGTTATCTAAAGTTTCCCCAGAGACAGAGACCCTAAATAGCCAGAAAAGAGGGTTTGGCTACCTAGGAGAGAGGATAGGCTACTAACACCTGAAGGAGCCTATCAGCAGGAGTCTCTGACGTCACCTGGTGGCACTGGCCACTCAGAGCAGTCCAGTGTGCCAGCAGCACCTCTGTTTCCAAGATGGCAGAGGTCTGGAGCACACTGGAGGAGCTCTGGACACCTCCCAGGGGAGGTGCAGGTCAGGGGAGTGGTCACTCCCCTTTCCTTTGTCCAGTTTCGCGCCAGAGCAAGGGCTAAGGGGTCCCTGAACCGGTGTAGACTGGCTTATGCAGAATTGGGCACCTCTGTGCCCAACAAAGCATTTCCAGAGGCTGGGGGAGGCTACTCCTCCCCTGCCTTCACACCATTTTCCAAAGGGAGAGGGTGTCACACCCTCTCTCAGAGGAAGTTCTTTGTTCTGCTATCCTGGGCTAGGCCTGGCTGGACCCCAGGAGGGCAGATGCCTGTCTGAGGGGTTGGCAGCAGCAGCAGCTGCAGTGAAACCCCAGGAAGGGCAGTTTGGCAGTACCAGGGTCTGTGCTACAGACCACTGGGATCATGGAATTGTACCAACAATGCCAGGATGGCATAGAGGGGGCAATTCCATGATCATAGACATGTTACATGGCCATATTCGGAGTTACCATGGTGAAGCTACATTTAGGTAGTGACCTATATGTAGTGCACGCGTGTAATGGTGTCCCCGCACTCACAAAGTTCAGGGAATTGGCTCTGAACAATGTGGGGGCACCTTGGCTAGTGCCAGGGTGCCCTCACACTAAGTAACTTTGCACCCAACCTTTACCAGGTAAAGGTTAGACATATAGGTGACTTATAAGTTACTTAAGTGCAGTGTAAAATGGCTGTGAAATAACGTGGACGTTATTTCACTCAGGCTGCAGTGGCAGGCCTGTGTAAGAATTGTCAGAGCTCCCTATGGGTGGCACAAGAAATGCTGCAGCCCATAGGGATCTCCTGGAACCCCAATACCCTGGGTACCTTAGTACCATATACTAGGGAATTATAAGGGTGTTCCAGTAAGCCAATGTGAATTGGTAAAATTGGTCACTAGCCTGTTAGTGACAATTTAAAAGTAATGAGAGAGCATAACCACTGAGGTTCTGGTTAGCAGAGCCTCAGTGAGACAGTTAGGCACCACACAGGGAACATATACATGCACACCTATGAGCACTGGGGCCCTGTGTGACAGGGTCCCAGTGACACATACATATAGGCCACAAACCTATGAGCACTGGGGTCCTGACCAGCAGGATCCCAGTGACACATAACAACCATACTGAAAACATAGTGTTTTCACTATGAGCACTGAGGCCTGGCTATCAGGATCCCAGTGAGACAGTGAAAACAGTGACAAACACCCTGACATACACTCACAAACAGGCCAAAAGTGGGGGTAACAAGGCTAGAAAGAGGCTACCTTCTCACAATGACTAAAGTAATTATGTAATTAAAAAGCAGTGATTGTGCAACAACGTTACACCCTGTAATCCAAGTATAGAGTTATGGTCTTCTTAAGCTTTGTTTTACTGTCCCTTTGCAGTTCACCCATTTGGTAGTTCAATTTTAGAGAATGTTGACAGACATTCAATGAGAAAACATCTAATATAGCCAGCCTTTCAAAGAGTATTCATAATCCAAGTATAGAGTTATGGTCTTCTTAAGCTTTGTTTTACTGTCCCTTTGCAGTTCACGCATTTGGTAGTTCAATTTTAGAGAATGTTGACAGACATTCAATGAGCAAACATCTAATATAGCCAGCCTTTCAAAGAGTATTCATAAAAAGCTTGCATAGAACACCCAAAAGGAAGCATTGCTAACTCACAATTTTCATGCCACCCACAGTTCTTAAACTTTTAAGTACTGAAATTCCTCTTCCAGTGTGACATTGCTATGATGTGCAAAATTAGGAAGCACCTGGGTTATAGAGTGTTTTCAATGCCATGCGGACAGTTGTCTGATACAAACACAGAAACCTAAAAAGTGTTCCTGTACCTTTGATTGGCACCTGAACCTGCAGATTATTGGGTTGTATGACTGAGCAGGGCACCTGGCATGGTGTCCTGTGGAAAGAAGTGAAATGGTCTGCAGGAAGATAGAGGACTGACATGGGGCATGAGTCCTTTCCAGTACCACTGGTGACATAACTGCAGACTGTAGCATTGTTGCTCAGAGAGCCCATGCATGGTGAGACTTGTGCGCTTCTAACAGACAATTAATTTGGGGATTTGCTTTTCTGGACACTTCTAAGTGACATGAGGAATACTTTAATCTTGGGACCTCCATAGCTGAGGAAGAAAGATTGTGCCTGCGAACCCTAGTATTTTAACCTTCTTACAAGAAATAATTGCATATTTCAAATGGTACTGGGCTAAAACGTCTTCCCAAAACAGCCCTGAAAGCATTATAGTAGTGGAACTCGAGGTCATGCTCATAAACACCAAGGTTGATGCCATGCAAAATAGAATAAACTGATGTGTAACAACAACATCATGAGTGTGCAATCCAGAAACATAAATATTTCAGACAATGTGCTATTCCCTCAGGTCTACCAAATGTCTACAAAATGAATGATGTAGAGAATGTTGCAAGTGCCTGTAAGGTGAGGATGTTGGAGGGCCTCTTTCTGCTTAAATGTGAGGTTAAGGAGCAGTTTTGATTTATTTTATAAGACTACTCTAAGTCTTTTAAAGTAAACAAATAAATCATTATTCTCACCGGGGGTCTATGAAGACTGTAGATGGACATGGCAGTTATTTTACACCTTGGTTGTTCCCTCAAGACTGAGTGAGAAAGTGATAAGGGAGACAGTGAAGACGGTGTTGACCCTGTGTGAAAACATAATTTAAATCTTTAGAGACATAAGTTGTGTTGTCCAGTTAATAACAGGTGCTTCAAATGATCTAAAAGAGTTCTTTTTGGAAAGCATTGAAGCTCCAGATGAAATCTGGATCTTTATTCAACCCAATATTACTCACAGTTCCTGAAATCAGCCTAAAGTGATGCAGGCCCTGATGGGTGCAATTTTGATGTCTGTTTTTCTATATAGTATGGAAACAAATTGGTGCCCCGTGAATGTTGGTTATGATTTGTTTTCCATGATAATACATCATCATATATAAGAGAGTTATTTAATGTTTTTTTTTATTTTAATTTATTTTGGGTAACATTTCTGAAAGAGTTCTCTGTTATACAGTATAGAATTAATTGACTTTGAGTTTCGGCACAACTCTTCCCCATTTTCATTTTCATCATTTCCCTAACACTTTAACAAGGATTTGTGACTCCCATTATATCTAAATTGAATCATATTTCACAAAAATGTAGGGATGCTGAAGAACATTTCTGTATAATAATGCTGAACACATTGTATTTTAGTATTCCATAATCATGATGGCCACATTATGAGATGTCCATTATTTAATGTGGGGATAACGAGGGATGAAATCCTTGATTCTGTTCTGTACCAATGCATCAAATATCTCTTAGTCCAGGTTTTCCCACTCTTAATGAGGACAATTGGAGGAGCTAGGAATACAGGGTTCTCTCCACAGAACAGTCTTCCTTTTGGGTCTGCACAATAGTCCCTTTTGCACTGACATTTACCAACAACGATTTAAGCAAATAATAAATGGTAACCAGAGGAATTTTGTATTTCGGATACTGATGGCAATTGGGGAAGATTGTTGTCTGCTTATCTGTGGTGCTGCAGTATCTGGGCAGGGGCCAGGCTGTGCCCCTGCTTACACCCCCTACCACAGAGCCGGATTACCAAATAGGCACCATCCTATTGACCCCACTCCATTTACGGGTTCCATGACAACTGATCAAAATAATATTGATTTGTTCTTGAAAGAACATTACAATCAAGTTTCTTAAATGGTTTCCAAAAGATAGAAAAATTAATCAACTCAAACAAATGAAAACTTTCCATTAATGAGAAAATACTGTATTAATGTAAATAACCCATTAACAACCTAAAGTTCATAAACCATAGACATCAAATTCACCTAACAGTTTGTCTCTTAAAAGCTCATTTTCTGTCTGATGTCAGTTTGTAAACAAAGTTGGTGCAAACTATGTACGTGTAATGTTTTATGTAATCAAATTGGTTTATTAAAACTGTTGGTTAGTAAATTTAAAAATGTATTAGAAGATCATTTGCGAGGGGAGGCACACTTTAGACTGCCTAGGTACCTGGCATTGCTCTACCAGCAATATTCCTGCTGTAGATCTGTACTCAATGAAAGAGGTACCAGTGTTTCTGGACCAGGATCACTAGATCCAGTACTTGTGGACCTGCGGGGTCAAGAAACTCTGAGCTTCATAGATTTTCCTGGAGAAGTATCCCCCCCAGGAAAAAGATTCTGGGTGACTCACAATGAGGCCATTACTTTGTTCTTGTCTCAAAAACCTAAAGATATACACTGTGTTTTTTCTTATCTAGTGCCCGTGGCTTAACTTTTTTTTTTTGTAGTTATGTATTGTATCTATTGGTATCTGTTGGAATGTGGATTATTAGCAAGGGTAGGTAGGTAAATAGGCCACAATCTCACAAAAGGGCAAGTCAAAGTCTCAATAAATTAATCCTTGCTGAAACCCTTGGCCCAGGAGCAGTAAGCTTAAGTTAGGAGACAAGTATGTAAAGCATTTAATATCAACAATACAAAAACACAGCACACAATAAAAATTCAACACCAATTTATAAAAATAGGAAATATGTTTATCTTTAAATTTACACCAAAATGACAAAAAATCAATGTAGGAACCAGAGATATGGATTTCTAAAGATTAAGGGGTTCATTACAACCCTGGCAGTCGGTGTTAAAGCGGCGGTAAGACGGTAAAAAATTACAATTACGACCGTGGCGGAAACCGCCAACAAAGACAGTCACTTTAACACTCCGACCGCCACATCGGTACAAACAAACAGCCTGACGGTCACCGCCAACAGACAGGCGGAAGACAAAGTACCGCCCACAGTATCACAACAGGCCAATCCGCCACCTTTTCCGGTGCGGATTCACCGCGGAAGAAAACACGGCGGAAACAGGATTCCAAAGGGAAAACACTCACCTCTACACACCCCACGAGGAACTAGGACACCATGGAGCCGGAACTCCAAATTCTCCCTGCGATAGTCTACGTGCTCCTCTACCAGGATCACAAACGCCGGCGGCGAAGACCACTGTGAGTACTGCACCTACGACACAGGGGAGGGGGGAGGGAAAAAACAGGGGCACACATACTCAACACCCCCACACCCACCCCCACCCTCACCCACTACAACACACACACTAATACATATTAATACATGATAGTCACACCCCCCAAACCCCCCGGAAGAATGCCAAATCAAAAGGAAATTAGTGGAACCATTGTAATATACTAAAATCAAGTAGGCAAAAATATATATATACACCATAAACAAAATATACACTGAGCATAGTAGTCCAGGTAGTGCTCCAATTAAGTCCGTGGAACACTGGGCCCACGAGGTATGGGCAAGGCCCACACAAGATCCCCGACCATGACGGAGAGAACACTGCAGGGGCATCAGAGAGCAAGAAAACAGGCATCTCAGGGGGAGGGAAAGGGGGGGCACCTCAGCCGGTTGAGTGCACCATGCCAAATCCACGAGAGGGCCACATGCCCACTGTTACATCCTGGGGAGTGCAAAGCTACAGTCTCTCAAGTCTCTACAGTGGGTGGGTTGCCCACTGTTCAATCCTGGGGAGTGCAAAGCCAGAGTCTCTCAAGTCTCTACAGTGGGTGGGTTGCCCACTGTTAAATCCTGGGGAGTGGAAATCCACAGTCTCTCAAGTCTCACAAGTGTGTGGGTTGCCCACTGTTCAATCCTGGGGAGTGCAAAGCCACAGTCTCTCAAGTCTCTACAGTGGGTGGGTTGCCCACTGTTCAATCCTGGGGAGTGCAAAGCCACAGTCTCTCAAGTCTCACAAGTGGGTGGGTTGCTCACTGTTCAACCCTGGGGAGTGCAAAGCTACAGTCTCTCAAGTGGATAACAGTCTCCACTGGTTCTGGAGGAGGCAGTGTGCCCAGAGTGCTTCATCATGCTAAGGACAGAGGTAGTGGATGTATCTCTCCACTGGTTCTGGAGGGGGCATGGTGCCCAGAGTGCTTCATCCTGCTAAGGAATCAGGTAGTGGATGTGTCTCTCCACTGGTTCTGGAGGGGGCTTTGTGCCCAGAGTGCTTCATCATGCTAAGGACAGAGGTAGTGGATGTATCTCTCCACTGGTTCTGGAGGGGGCATGGTGCCCAGAGTGCTTCATCCTGCTAAGGACAGAGGTAGTGGATGTGTCTCTCAACTGGTTCTGGAGGGGGCTTTGTGCCCAGAGTGCTTCATCCTGCTAAGGACAGAGGTAGTGGATGTATCTCTCCACTGGTTCTGGAGGGGGCATGGTGCCCAGAGTGCTTCATCCTGCTAAGGACAGAGGTAGTGGATGTATCTCTCCACTGGTTCTAGAAGGGGCTTTGTGCCCAGAGTGCTTCATCCTGCTAAGGACAGAGGTAGTGGATGTATCTCTCCACTTTTTCTGGAGGGGGAATGGTGTCCAGAGTGCTTCATCCTGCCTGTGACAGAATCAGTAGCGTGAGTGCCCTTGGCGCTCATGGGCCAGTGGTGCTTGAGGCGGCGGTGCCCTGTTTAGCGGTGTTTGATGCGGCGGTGTCCTGTTCAGCGGTGCTTGAGGCGGCGGTGCCCTGTTCAGTGGTGCTTGAGGCAGCGGTGCCCTGTTCAGTGGTGCTTGGAGCGGTGGTGCCCTGTTCAGCAGTGCTTGAGGCAGCGGTGCCCTGTTCAGCAGTGCTTGAGGCGGCGTTGCCCTGTTCAGCGGTGCTTGGAGCGGCGGTGCCCTGTTCAGCGGTGCTTGAGGTGGCGGTGCCCTGTTCAGCGATGCTTGGAGCGGCGGTGCCCTGTTCAGCGGTGCTTGGGCTCCTTTGCAGTGACTCAGCTGCTGGCGGTCCTCTCTGTCCCAGCGGGGCTTGTGCTGGCGGTCCACTCTAACCCAGCGGGACTTGTGCTGGCGGTCTTCTCTAGCCCAGCGGGGCTTGTGCTGGCGGTCCTCTCTGGCCCAGCAGTGCTTGTGCTGGCGGTCCTCTCTGTCCCAGCGGGGCTTGTGCTGGCGGTCCTCTTTGCCCCAGCTGGGCTTGTGCTGGCGGTCCTCTCTGACCCAGCGGGACTTGTGCTGGCGGTCCTCTCTAGCCCAGCGGGGCTTGTGCTGGCGGTCCTCTCTGGCCCAGCAGTGCTTGTGCTGGCGGCCCTCTCTGTCACAGCGGGGCTTCTGCTGACAGTCCTCTCTAGCCCAGCGGGGCTTGTGCTGGCGGTCCTCTCTAGCCCAGCGGGGCTTGTGCTGGCGGTCCTCTCTGGCCCAGCGGTGCTTGTGCTGGCGGCCCTCTCTGTCACAGCGGGACTTGTGCTGACAGTCCTCTCTAGCCCAGCGGGGCTTGTGCTGGCGGCCCTCTCTGTCACAGCGGGGCTTCTGCTGACAGTCCTCTCTAGCCCAGCGGGGCTTGTGCTGGCGGTCCTCTCTAGCCCAGCGGGGCTTGTGCTGGCGGTCCTCTCTGGCCCAGCGGTGCTTGTGCTGGCGGCCCTCTCTGTCACAGCGGGACTTGTGCTGACAGTCCTCTCTAGCCCAGCGGGGCTTGTGCTGGCGGTCCTCTCTAGCCCAGCGGGACTTGTGCTGGCGGTCGCTCTGGCCCAGCGGGGATGATGGCGGTGGCCTCCTGGGCAGCGGGGATGATGGCGGTGGCCTCCTGGGCAGCGGGGATGATGGCTGTGGCCTCCTGGGCAGCAGGGATGATGGCGGTGGCCTCCTGGGCAGCGAGGATGATGGCTGTGGCTTCCTGGGCAGTGGGGATGATGGCTGTGGCCTCCTGGCCAGCGGGGTTGACAGCGGTGGCCTCCTGGGCAGCGGGGATGATGGCTTTGGCCTCCTGGCCAGCGGGGATGACGGCTGTGGCCTCCTGGGCAGCGGGGATGATGGCGGTCTCCTCCGCCGTGCTGCTCTTCCCAGACTTTCATGGTTTCTTTTATCCCTTCCCCACCTTGGAAGGTGTCTCAGCTGACCCCACACTCCGACCGGACCCCTGGGAGCGGCTTTGGTGGCTGGAGTCTTCCACCTCTCCCGCCGGGCACTGGCCAACCTTTGATGCTTCATAGGTGGGAGACTGTCTGTGCTGTGGCTCCGTGCCACACTGGCTGCCCTGGTGGCCAGTGCACTCCAGATTCCGGTGACTACAGGCACCACTGGTCCGGGAGATGTTGTGGCTGAGGTGCTAGTTCGGGACCTAGGAGACGGACGGGTGGGGGAGGTGTGGGAAAGAGGTCAAGGTTGGACAGGAAAAGTTTTTGGGAGACACTGGGATGGGTAGCTGGAGGGGGTTTGGGAGTGGAGGAAGAGGTTGTGGTTGTAGGAGGTGTTAGTTTGCTGACTTTGGGTGAAGGTGCATGCGCTGGAGGCTGTTGTGAGGTGGATGGCTGTTGGGTGGGTGTGTGCCTACGTTTGTGTATCTTGGGAGGGGGCGTCACAGACACACTGGGAGAGGATACAGGGGACGTGTGAATGGTAGTGGGGTGGTGTCTGCACGAGAGCAGGGTGTGGTGGTGTGTGTGTGCTGGTGATGGCAGTAGTGGCTGTTGATGTAGTGCATGCAGGTATGAGTGTAGACGAGACTGGGAGGGAGGAGGGAGACGAGGAGGAGGGGGACACAGGGAGGCAGTGGATGTTGGTGTGTCTGCATGTGTGTGATGCTTGCGTGAGTGCCTGTGGGATGTGTGGTGCTTATGTCTGCCTGAGCTTCCCTTGTGTGTTGACGTGTGTGCATGCTGGTCTGAAGGTGTGCTTGGGATAGGCTGGGGTCCAGGGGATTGGGTCTGGGTGGAGGAAGTTGGAGGGGGGAGGCTAGAGACAGGGACAATGGCTGCCATCAGTGCTGAGGCCAGAGTCTGAAAAGCTCACTGAAGGGCCGCCTGACCAGAATGAATGCCCTCCAGGAATGCATTTGTTTGTTGCAACTGCCTTTCTACACCCAGGATGGCATTCAAAATGGTATACTGCCCAACAGTGAGGGACCTGAGGAGGTCAATGGTCTCCTCACTGAGGGCAGCAGGGGTGACTGGGGCAGGGCCTGAGGTGCCTGGGGCGAAGGTGATGCCCACCCCCTGGGTGAGCGAACACCGGGTAAAGGCTGAGGGGCTGCTGGGAGGGCGGTGCTGGTACAGGGGCTGTACCTGTAGATGCGGGCACAGGTGTTGCCGCCACCACAAGGGAGCTCCCATCAGAGGACGAGTCCGTGTCGCTGGTGTCAGCTCCTGTCCCCGCCGTGGAGCTCCCCTGGCCCTCCGTCCCACTGGTGAACTCCAAGTCCGTAGTTTCACCCTCCGGGCCATGTGGGATGCAGCTCCCTTGTGCTCCGGTGCCACTGCTCCTCCGCCTGATGCTGCTAATGCACACAAGAACAGGGAGACCACAAAAAGGGGGGGGCGACAGAAGAAAGACATGTTGAGTGAATGCATTACCACTACCGTTGGCGGACACGACAGACACAGAAGCCCCCTGCACTACGGGCTCCACTGTTCAATTCCAGGGAAATGGCCTACTAGGCTATGGACGACATCTGCACACATGGATGACACAGGGGCATGACTAGGTGTACTTGGCACTCTACAGAGGTGGGGTGGGGTGCCACATGGCCTGCCTTACGGAGGGACCTTGCCTACTAAACTCGTCCTGGCCTAGGGAAACCCACAGCCCACCTCCCCCACCCAGACACCTCCACTGCGCGCTAAATCAGCAGGATGAGAGTGTACTCACCCGCTTGTGGCTGCTGTGATGCCCTCAAGTGCCCATCCAACTCCCGGTAGGCCACCGCCAGGATCCTGAACATCAGGGGGGTCATGGTGCGACGGGCACCCCTCCCACGTTGGGAGGCCATCCCCAGCTGAGCCTCCGCTGTCTTCTTGCTCCAGCGGCGAATGTCCTCCCATCTTTTCCAGCAGTGGGTGCTCCGTCTGTGGTAGACCCCAAGGGTCCGGACGTCCTTGGCGATGGCACGCCAAATATCTTTTTTCTGGTGGGTGCTGACCTACATGAATTGTACAGGGGGAAGAGAAACTTATTACCAACTGCACCGTCACATTTATTGGCCCCCATCCCTACCCTTGGCATGTGGCACATGCACACACCGTCATTTCATGCACGCCGCACTCTACCCCTTTCCTTCTTACATCCACCCCTCTCCACACAGGCATAGCCCATACAGCATGCTCCCAGAGTACATACCTGTTTGTCTGGAGAACCATAGAGTAGCGTGTACTGGGGGAGGACCCTATCCACGAGTTTCTCCAACTCCTCCGATGTGAAGGCAGGGGCCCTTTCCCCAGACACTTGAGTCATTATCTCTTCCAGACCGAGGTCACAGCAGCACTTGCAGTGTTGGTCCTCTCCTGTCGAAGATCAGGAATCGAGTGATTGAACAGATAGAAAATGGCGGTCACGTCCGCGGCGGTGCGTACCGTCACCGCCGGCGTACATCGTCATTGGCTCCTGGGTCCCATAGGGTCCAATGTTAACCAATGCAGCAGAGCTCTGCGGTCTTCGACTGCGTACTGAGACGGTGTACAATGCCAGTGCAGTTACCTCACATCCTATTGTCCCACTTTACAGGTCAGGCAGCCGCCATTTCAGGAGCCCACATGGCTTCATTTTTATCTGCGTCACACATACCTCAGCTGAGACTCAACACACATACAGGCCACTTTTTGGATTATGATTGGTGTTCTGTGTAAGCTGTGGGTATGTACCACTGAGTTGTTTGACTCTGTGCTCGCTGTTGTCCTTCATAGGCACCGTCCGCTGGGACATGTGAGGAGATCGCGGCATCCTCCGGTGTACCGACCATTGGTAGACCTGTCGACAATGGAGGAAAGACATGTGATCATCACCTAAAGGCTTGACCGTGCCACAATCCAGGAACTGTGTACCCAGCTGGAGCCATACCTGATGTCAGCTATCCGCCATCCCACAGGAATCCCCCCTCAAGTGCAGGTGCTGTCAGTGCTCCATTTCCTTGCAAGTGGGTCATTTCAAACAACAGTGGCCATAGCATCAGGGATGTCCCAGCAAATGTTTTCCAACGTGTTGTCCAGAGAGTTGTCTGACCTGCTGAAACACATGCAGAGCTACATCGTTTTCCCTCAGGTGGAGGATTTGCCTACAGTGAAAGGTGATTTCTATGCCCTGGGACATATCCTCAACATCATAAGTGTCATTGATGGGACCCATGTGGCGTTGGTCCCCCCCCACAGGAGTGAACAGGTGTACAGAAACCAGAAGAGTTATCATTCGATGAATGTACAGATGGTATGTTTGGCCAGCCAGTACATCTCCCATGTGAATGCCAAGTTCCCTGGCTCAGTGCATGACGCCTACATCCTGCGGAATAGCAGCATCCCTTATGTGATGGGTCAACTCCAGAGGCACCGTGTGTGGCTATTAGGTGAGCACCTGGAAGCAAGACAGTGAGAATGGTTGTCTGGGTCTGGGGATATCCCTACAGGTTAGTGTGTGTTTAACAGTTGTCCCTCTCCATTTGCAGGTGACTCTGGTTACCCCAACCTGTCATGGCTACTGACCCCAGTGAGGAATCCCAGGACAAGGGCAGAGGAACTCTACAATGAGGCCCATGGGCAAACTAGGAGGGTGATCGAACGGACCTTCGGCCTCCTGAAGGCCAGGTTCTGGTGCCTCCATATGACAGGTGGATCCCTATTTTACTCACCAAAGAAGGTGTGCCAGATCATCGTGGCCTGCTGTATGCTTCACAACTTGGCTTTGCGATGACAGGTGCCTTTTCTGCAGGAGGATGGTCCAGATGGCGGTGTTGTTGCAGCTGTGGAGCCTGTGGACAGTGAAGACGAGGAAGCAGAAGAAGAAGACATGAACAACAGGGTTTCAGTAATCCAGCAATATTTCCAGTGAAGCACAGGTAAGAATACAGACCTGCCTACTACATGTACTTTAACATAACTACCTCTCTACTGTCTGTCGTTTCCACCCAGTGTATGGTCACTGAGTTGTCACTTTCCCTTACGATTTCACAGATGTGTGTCCCACAGTGTGACTTCTGCTTTGATTCATCATGGACTACAGCTGTGTGACATAGGTATGTTGACATTACAAATTAAAGAGATTTTTACCAAAGTAATTGCTAATACACTATTTCGAAATCACAGACTGACTCCAGATAGTTTTGTGCTTTAAGGGTGTTTATTTTAGTGCTCAATATTGGAGGGGGTAGCAAAATGGTGAGGGGTGATGGCGGAGGAATGTCCCTGGCAGAGTCCAGTCTATTAGTCTCACAGGTGCATTGCCCAAATGGGCTTAGGAAGTGGAGCTGGGGCAGTTTAAGGATGGACAGGGTGACAAAGTGGGACAGAAGGATGACATTCAGGGTGGTCTCATTTCTTGGCGGGGGTCTTGGCATTGTTCTCTGTCTTTGTCCTGGATCTCAGGGACTGTTTGCGAGGTGGTTCTCCCTCTGCAGCGGGTGGGGTGCTGGTGTGGTAGTCCTGTGGTGGTGCCTCCTGTCCACTAGCGCCGGCGGAGGTGGTGGGCAGTTCATCGTCCAGGCTAGTGTCAGGGCCCCTTGTAGTGGCACAATGTTCCTCCTGGTGTTGAGTACTTCCTTCAGCACCTGTACAATGGTGCCCAGGGTGGAATTGATGGCTCTGAGTTCCTCCCTGAAACCCAAATACTGTTCCTCTTGCAGGCGCTGGGTCTCCTAAAACTTGGCCAGTACCGTTGCCATTGTCTCCTGGCAGTGGTGGTAGGCTCCCATGATGTTGGAGAGGGCCTTGTGGAGAGTGGGTTTCCTTGGCCTGTCCTCCCCCTGTCGCACAGCAGCCCTCCCAGTTCCCCTGTGTTCCTGGGCCTCCGTCCCCTGGACCGTGTGCCTACTACCACTGCGCCCAAGTCCCTGTTGTTGTTGGGGTGGTGGGTTAGCCTGGGTTCCCTGTAGTGGTGAACACACCGCGGATTTACGTGTCCTGGGGATGGAGGTATGGGCCCGCTGCGTGGGTGCTGTGCTGGTGTTTCCAGAGGGGGGAAGCTCTGTGGTGGCCTGTGCCAGTGTGAGGGGAACCGACTGTCCCGAGGTCTCCGATGGGCCGGGCTGGTTTTCTAGATCCAGTTGGACAGAGGTGCTGTCATCACTGTGGGCCTCTTCTGTTGGTGGTGTGGACATGTGTGGACCCTCCTGTCCAGTGACGTTGGGTAGGGGTCCTACAGGGGTATAAAAGGATGTTTATTACGTCTGTGTGTGGCATGGTGTGCAATGGGTGGGTGATTGTGTACCCCAGTGCTTGCATTCCTGTGTGGGACCTTATGTGATGATGGTTTAGGGGGGTGTATGGGCATGTGCAGTGGCCATGCTTTAGTGATGGGTGTCCATGCTTTGTTGTTGCATGTAGGGCTTGGTGTTAGGATGTGTGGTTTGTGATGTTGGGACATTTGTGAGGAGCTAGAGTGATGGGGTGAGGGTGAGGGTGGGAGTATGTGTAAGCATGCAGGTAGGGTGGGGGATGTAATAGTAAAGAATTGACTTACCAGAGTCCATTCCTCCATCTACTCCTGCGAGGCCCTAAGGATGCAGAATCGGCAAGACCTGCTCCTCCCATGTTGTGGGGGAGGAGGTGGGGGTCCTCCGCCAGTCCTCTGAACCGCAGGGTGGTGTCTTGAGACCACAGAACGCAGCTTCCCCAGTA
The DNA here is from genome assembly GCF_031143425.1 of Pleurodeles waltl. Taxonomy (NCBI): domain Eukaryota; kingdom Metazoa; phylum Chordata; class Amphibia; order Caudata; family Salamandridae; genus Pleurodeles; species Pleurodeles waltl. The sequence goes on along the minus strand of NC_090448.1, from coordinate 196,637,833 downwards.
GGTCGTTCCACCTCTTCCTGATGTCCTCCCGATATCTTGGGTGCTGTCCCACTGCGTTGACCCTGTCCACTATTCTTCGCCATAGCTCCATCTTCCTTGCAATGGAGGTGTGCTGCACTTGTGCTCTGAATAGCTATGGCTCTTCCCGGACGATTTCCTCCACCATGACCCTGAGCTCCTCCTCCGAGAACATGGGGTGTCTTTGCGGTGCCATGGGGTGGTGTAGGTGATGTGTGGGGTGGTGTGTGGGGTGATAAGTGTGCTGATATGTAGTGGTGTGTAGTGTGAGATGCGTGGAAGTTATGTGGGTGATGGTGTTGTGTGCCTGTGGATGCTAGTATTGTTGATGGTGGTGTCTCTCTCTGGCCTTCTCTCAGTAATTATGGTTGTGGGGGTTTGTGGGTGATGTGGGTGTGTGTTTTATATTGTATTGGGTGTGTGGGAGTGGTGTGTGTGTGTATGTGTATCAGGTGTGTGTATTTCGATTTGTCCAATGTGGCTGTGTTTTGCATATGTGTGTGTATTTTGAGCACGACGGTGTGTACTGCCAATGGAATCCCGCAGTTGAAAGACCGCTGCGTGGATTTGTGGGTCGTGATGGTGTGGGCGTAGTTCTGTTGGCGTGACGGTGGAGGTTTTGTTTTCGGCAGTTTATCACTGACCTTTGGTGTGGCGGACTTGTGTGGGTGTCTGAATATTGGCGGATTCCGTGTTGTGGGTCATAATAGCTGTGGCGGAATTCCACGGCCGCAGCAGTGTGTTGACGGTCTTCTGCACAGCGGTAAGCGGCTTTTACCGCCAATGTTATAATGACCGCTTAAATGTGAAATAATGGTTTCTAGTGCCTAAAAGTGAAAAGATTCAACCACGGACAACTGGTTGTGCTTGATCGGGGCAACATCAAAGTTTGAGGCTGAATGCAATGGAGCCCAAGTCAGATCACTGAGCGGGAGGCCTCAGTCAATATTTTACCTTTAGACATAGGGCCTGATTTATACTTTTTTAGTGCCTCAAGAAGCACAGACTTACAAAATATAATTTAATTTAGTAATTTTGCGCCACTTTTGCATAAAAAAATTACGCAAATGCAGTGCTAAAAAAGTATAAGTCAGGCCATAGTCTTTTTTCTGGATCTTTTTCTCTTGCCGTCAAGCATGGTTCCTCTTCAGGCTGACTTGCAATGCAACATCTTCAGCTAGGCTCAGCGCGAGGTCCTGGTCATCTCTTGGAAGTCTTGTTGAAGGGGTAAAGCTCTAGATCTCTTGCTGAACACCTGAAATGCAGACTGGGTAGCAGTTTGAAGTCACCAGCTTGACTCTTGACGACAGGTCGGTCACGTTTCAGGGCTTTAGTACAAGGTTGCTCCAAGCTTCACCAAAATTATGGATCTTCTTCTAGAAGTCCTTTGTTGGGGTCTTACAGGAGTTGATGCAGGGGACTCCTGGTAACTTCCTAGTACCTGTTGCTTATAGGGAGTCCACGTCTGCCTCTTCAGAAGTCCTTTTAGTTGTGAAGTCCAGAGTGTGCAGCTGGAACAGACCTTATTGGTGCAGTCGTTCAGGTGTAGACCAGGGGATCAGCAGGGCAGTCTTCAGTCTTTCTTCCAGAACGTATCTGAGTTGCTAGTTGCTAGGCAGCTCCTCCATATTTATCCATGCTCCTGGGTTGGCAGCAGGGGGCACCCTTGACCAATGGGGTACCTGGTGCCACCCTTGGGGGCAACCACTTCCTGCGAAGTGTGGCATAAATCAATCCCAGAAAGCATAGTTCTCTGAAAATTGAAGAGGGGAAAAATCTCTCCTGGGGGCGTTAGATCTGGCTGAGCCCATCCACTGGTGGGGCTCCTTTTCCCTAACACACACCCTTCAGCCACTTTCCTAATCTAATTACCTGGGCTTCAATCTGGATGGGGGATCAGGAAATGGTGGAGGCCTGGTTTCTGTCCCAGGTTTCTTTCCCTCCTCTGGAGACCAGTTTGGCCACCTTACCTCTTCCTGCTCTGTCATCTGCTGCAGCAGTTCTCCATCTATCAGATGTTCCCTTTGTTTCAGCCCAGGCCACTTCACACCTTATTAAGTTAGCTTGGCTCAGTCTGCTAGAGGCTGGCCAATCAGGTAAGGGCACTACAGGACTGATTTTGATAACACATGGAAAGAATTCTAAAACTCTTTTTATGTAATTATTATAATATGTCTAGCATTGGCAAGTTGTTGGATTTATTCTATCTGTTATTTAATATCAAATGTGGCATATTTTGTTCTTTCCTATGCAAAATAGGACGTTATTATTTGAAAACAAGCCTTCCAGTTTTAGCATATGGAGCTAGTGCACTACAATGGGGGGAAAACTAATATGGCAGTTTTTCCCTCACCAGAACTTAGAAAACATATTTTGTAATGTGTCTGCTTATTTGTACACTGTACCCAACCTCTGGGGCACTTAGTACAGACTTTAGGTATAACCTATATGTAAAAATGAGACAGTTTAAATACTTTGGAAGTAATTTAAATTCCAAAGTCAAATTTGGGGTTAATTTTATTTTAAAGGCAGCCAGCAAGCCATGCATGCTTTTAACATCATACCAGACACCACAGTAGTGCACCCATGGGTGCCCTAACTCCACTGAGGTCACTAAATCAAACCAACACCACCTATCATATACTAGGGACTTACAGGTAGATTGTCAGAGCCAATGATAATTAGATCTAATTTGTATATACCTTTTAAACAGAGCACTGGCCCTGGGTTTAGTTAGCAGAGTCCAGGGCACAGTCAGAGTCAGTAACCACCAGGACAAGTCAAAAGAAAAATAGGGGGTGATCAGCGCAAAAAAGATGACCTTCTCACAGAATATATAATACATAAACCTAGCTGTGAAGCAACTGAGTGGTGTACATTAGATGAGGGTCTGGGAGATGATAGTAGATCATGTACATCAAATAAATGTTGCACAAATGTATGCGCATAGAGATTGGGGCCCAGATTTATCAAGAGTTTGTGCCGGAATTGTGCCACTTTTTTGGCATTGCCCTGACACAAAATCCATTTTGGGATTTACAAAGCCATGCAAATCCTTGTTCACCCACCTTTTTCATGGCTTTGTGAAAAAAGTATCATAGTGCTGAGAGAGATCACGTTTTCGTAATTCGTGGCATAGAAATAGCATTCAGTAGCTAATAATCATGCAGTTTGAAAGCTTAACAGAGAAAAATAACATGAAAACTAAAACATGCACGTTTGAATTTCAGTGAGCCATTTGTGCCTACTAGTTGAATTTCTTACACCACATTTAACATGAAAATATTTTGCCTTCTTAAATGTGTGAGTTAACAATGAATATTAACATGAGAGTATTATTTTTAGGTAAAAACTGTAGAAAATAAAGGGCCAGATATATCAACCATTTTTGCATTTGCAAACGGTGCGAACGGCTGTTTGCGAATGCAAGAATGCCTCTCAGTATGTATGAAAGGCATTCGCAACGCAATTTTAAGGAATCGCAAAAATAGCGATTCCTTGTAATTGCGACCCCATTTAGAGAATTGCAAAGTGCAATTCTCTAAATAAGAAATCGCAAATAAGTAATCCTTATTTGCGATTTCTAAACCACATGTAACAAGCAATTCCTTAATGCAAATTGGGCATTAAGGAATCGCTATTACTACCAAGTTGAACTTGGTGGTAACCATGTGAAAAATTAAAAAATGCATCAAAAATGCATTTTTAAAATTGGCATGTAACGTACACATGCCCCTTCTTGGGGTGCAGCAGAGGGGGCCTTGGGCGCCCAGCACTGTGGGGTTTTCATTTCCCAAAATTGCAAATTCCAGTTAGGAATTCGCAATTTGGGAAATGCAAAAAATTTGCAAATATGGGCCTACAGACCCATAGGTGCGAGTGGGGCCGGTATCGCAATTTGCGATTCGGTAATAGCATTTGTGATTTTTAAGAAATCACTGTTACCGAATCGCAAATATGATACATACCGTTTTGCAACTCAGAAATAGCGATTTCTTAAAAATCGCTATTACCGAATCGCAAAGGTTTTTTTTGATACATCTGGTCCAAAATGTATTATGAGTAGTGAATTAATACACTACATTGATCTCATTATGACTCATGTGTTAAGCAAATAAGTATATGTTTACGATTGCTTGGCATAACATGAGTAATGTCCAATAAACATAATTTGTTTTGCATATTAAATTTTAATGTCAAGAAGCACAAATATTTGTATTATTGTATTAATTGTATTAATGTGCATAAGGCTTTCTCAACTTGACTTGGCCTTAAGTTTCATTTTTGCAAGCAGTCATGGAAAATTTTACTTGTCACACTGTCAACTGTGACCTGAATTCTTTCCATGAGGCAACAGCTGTACTGTTGAATGTTCTGTTGCATTCCACAAAAAGAGCATATTTCAAGTTAGCTAATGTAATGATATCTGTTGTAGCTGCTGAGTTGCACAGGAATATTCATGATGCTTATGTGAAAGAATATTAGCTCAGGTTATTGTGTGCCATGGGAAGGGAAATGCATGTAGCAGATTATCAGAAAATGTAATATTTTAGTAGAACAGTATGAAGTCATAGTTGAAACAATGGACGTTTGCTGTGAGTGTTTTGCATGTATCAGAAACTTGGTTGTGCCATCTACAATGATTGGATGCTGAAATCAACGCCCAGTGTGTGCCCACCTGATGACCCTATCAAAAGTATGTTGTCTATTTTAATTAGTGAAGAACCTTGGAATCAGCAGCAGTCCGACTCTGAACATTCTTGAAGTCAGTCCACTCTTGAAGCTGTCCAGAATTCTGTCTTAAGTCCGCTTTCTCACATTGCTGTTTGGAGTTTCATGCTGAGTTTTCTCATCGTAGTCTTAATTGCCCTATTTTGTTATATGGTTCTGTACTAATAAGGCTAACTAATTCTGAATTGCTGATCTGTCCTAAGTGAAGCTCGAGTTCTGCACTGTCCTGATGCTGCTGCCAACTGATGCCAGAAGATGGTGAATGCTCTGCTTGAAGAGCCAACTCCTACTGCTGTCCTATGAGGAGAGTTATAACTAATGTGTTTTCTTGTCTTCCCTTTTTCCAGTTAGTAACTTACACCAGCATGTTATTTTAGTCAGTTATTCTAGTTAGATATTTTCCAAATTATTTTTGTCTTCTTACATTTTTGCTTTTGCCCGCATGTGTTAGCCACATGCAAATCACAATTCTGGTTAGTGTTAGGAATGTCCCAGCTCTGAAACCTGAAATCTGAAACTGGTTTGCTAAACTGTATTTTGATATTGTACTGATGTCATCATCGTCTGTTTTGAAAGCTGAAAATAGTGTTGTCACTAATCTACCTAATTATTGTGGAGTGTCTAATGGTATTAATGTTTAGTAGATTGAGGCCCTCATTGCGACTTTGGTGGTTTTCGGGCAAGACCGCCATGCAGAATACCATGAGTGTTGACAGTACAGTGACTGCCGTATTACGAGTCACAAAGTAAAAACTGCCCAAAAACAGCCATAAATGCAACACCACCAGGCCGACAATGGCTAAATAAAGACTGTCATACCACCAGCCCCGCCACGCAAACACCATTCCATCTGCCCTATCACGTGTAAGTTCCCTGCCCAGCCTTCCACTAGCCACATCCCAACAGAGACCTCCTCTACAGCGGCAGCTAGTGGAATGGAGGCCCTACCTGAGGATCCGCAGACCACCAGCACCCCTCCCCTGTAGCTGAGGGAGCCCAATGCAAGAGAGGATGTCCAAGAAGACATCCTGCAGGAACTAATGCCAAGACCAGCACCAGTGCCAGTATGTGACCCTCTCCTGAACATTCTCCCTTGTGTGCCACTGACACACCCTACTGACTGTCCACTGTGATCTCTCCATTCTCCCATAGTCCCCTACACTTGACCCAGACAACACACAGCTGGCCAGACTACACTGATGAGTTCACCCACCATGACCTCACTCATCTCCCCTTGCATGTGTCAGTCACAAATAAATACTATTGAACACAGATACAGTCTATGTGCTTTATTGCAAGAAGTAACATTTACTGTGGCATAACACGTTTAACGGTCAACAATTGTCCTACCAAAGTTTGTGAGAGTGACAGAAGGGGGAGCAATTTGCAACCTGGATGATAGTGGAGCAGGCAGAGGTTTGGCACATGTCAAGGGAGGCAACAAGTGATGCAGAAATCAGAGTGCACCACACAAATGCCTTGCAAGTAGAACAAGACATGGACAACAATGACTATAGGAGTCAAAAATGCCCACACAACACACATGCACCACAAATACAAGGTCCAAAGGGTGAGTTGGCAATTGTCAGCTCTAGCCATATGCCCATGTTAGACTCACATTCCCAAGACAACCTTCACTGATGATCCTTCCATCACAGCACACAAATCTGAACTTAAGGCATGTTCCACAGTCAATACAGTAATGTTGCACTGCCTCCCAGTGTGGACTCTTAGTAGAGGTAGCAATATTGTTGACATCACAATGTATAGCACACATATTGCAATTGATGTTGCAGTACAGGGAACAATGAAAAAGCACAAACATGTCAAATGTGAAGCAACACAAAAGCAGGGAGATGATTGAACTGGAATGTGCCCAGTAACAACTCCACTGATGGGCAAATGTGACCCCCCACAAACCCACCCAGAGCTGCACACAATTCCACCAGGTTTAATAGACAACAGGAGGATCTATGTCACAATGCAGCCAGGAGCACAGGTCACATAACATACATCTGACACCTGTAGCTCAGAGGAAGTATTGTTGGGTCAACTCTACTCTGGAGCCAGCTGCATCCTCATCATCTTCATCCTTTTCACTACCCATGTCCCCTTCATTAGCCACTGGTCCAGCTGCCACCTCCTCTGCATCAGCAATGGAATGTGACGTACCAGGGCCGGATTGTGTACCATGCAGCAAGAAAACACGATCTGGCAACCTTTCAGAGGTTTGTAGAATAGGGCACCTCCAGAGGTGTATAGACATTGGAATCTGGTCTTCAGTTGCCCAAAGGCTCTTTCACTCACATGCCCTGTCCTAACTTGGGCCTCATTGAAATAGTTTTCAACATCTATAGTTGGATGTCTCACAGGTGTCAGTAGCCAGGGAAAGTTGGGATAGCCAGAGTCACCTGTGTGCACAAAGGTAGGACACATGTCAAGAGCTGGAAGGAGATAGGGCAGGGTGTGAAGAGAGTTGAGAGTACAGGGGCACACAGAAGAATGTATACATACCGATGATCCAGGCCTGATCCCTCTGTACTGCTGCCGTTATGTGTGAGATGTTGCTGTTCCGTAATTTAGGAGTCATGCACAGAACCAGGGAACTTGGCTGTCACTTCTGAGATAATTTGGTCAGCGAGACACACCTCGTGCACATTTATAGAATAAAAGTTTTTTGGGGTCCTGAACACTTGTTTATTTCTCCTGGGTGGCACCAAGGCAATGTGTGTACCATCCATGGCCACTATCATATGAGAGACGTGTGCCAAATTAGAGAAGACAAGTTTGACAGTGGTTAAATCAGCATGTTAGGGGAACCTGAAGTAGCAGGGAAGATGTCTTATCAGGGCATACAGTACATCCCTCAAAATGTTACTGAACATTGGCTGTGACATCCCAGCTGCCAAGCCCACTGTCATCTGGAACAACCCTGTGGCAAGAAAGTGGAGGACTGGCATCACCTGTACTGTGGGAGGGATGGCATTGGAATGACGGATGGTAGACAACAGATTAGGCTCCAACTGGGTAACCAGCTTCATGATGGTCTGATGGTTCAGGCGATATAGCTGAATGATGTGTCACTCTTCCAGGATGGCTAGCTCAACTAGGGGCCGGTACACAGGAGCATGTCTCATCCTCAACATTGTACTGTGTCTGGGAATAGCAGAGGGAGAAGTCAGAATAAGCTGCATTCACTGTGTGGACACAGTAAAGCTGTGCAATAGTTACAACGTTTTACCCATGACAAAACTTACATTCAGCCACTATTCACAACATACACGTAAAATGGCTGCTGCCTGTCCTGTATGGACAGGACAGATGGAAGTGCCCTCATACCGCCAGCATTACATGTCATGGCAGTAGGCCGTTGCAGCCGCTGCACAACTCCAAATTGGATAACATTGTTGCCTATGGGAGGCTGGAGCCAATGGTGATTGCTGCTGGTGGTGACGGTGATGTCCACAACGGATGTGACCGCCCTTTTATATGACAATGCTCACTTGACTCCTGACGCTCCTGCACACAAGACCTCCACTGCATGTGCTGCTGTGTTCTAACTCTGGTAGCCAAGACACCTCGTCCTGCATGTGATAGGGCCCCAGCCTTCTCCCACGAGAAACTCCAGAAGCTTGTGGAAGGTGTCCTACCCCTTTGTGGACAGTTGCATGGAGCACCAGAGCAGGAGAAAGTCTAATGCCACCGTACTGTCTGAAAGTGATGTGTATTTATATGTAAGGCATTGGGATGTGGCAAATAGAGTGGATGCATGGGGATGGGTGAGGAGTCTGAGCGTAAGGGGTGCTTAGACATGTTTTTGTGGGCATGAGATGTGTGAGATGTGTGCTGTCCACTGCTGTTCCTGTGATGACACTCTACATGGCTTTCTCCTTCTGTTTGTGTCATCAATGCAGGTCAGCACCCATCAGGAGAAGAGGATTTGGTGGGCCATCGCCAAGCAAGTGTGGACCCTGGGGGGCCATGCCCAGTGGAGCACCCACTGCAGAAAGAGGTGGGGGGACCTGAGATGCTGGGCCCGGAAAACTGCAGAGGCCCAGCTGATAGGTCCTTCTCACGAGGGAGAGATGCCTGTCGGACCCTGGTCCCCCTGCTGTCCTATATTCTGGTGGTGGCCTACCCTGTTGTGGATCGGTGCTTGAGGGCAGCACAGCAGCCACAAAGGGGAAGTACACACTCTCACCTTGTTAATTTGTTGCTTAGGTGGGTTTGTGTTGAGGGCTAGTTCGAAGCTGTAGCATAGGAACTAGATAGATGACTGCCCACTATGGGTATCATTCACCCTGGCCGGAATGGTATCAGTGACATGTGCCCATACCATGCAGTCAGTGATTTATGAGGTCAAGTACTTCCAATGCGTAATTTGTGTGGTCACCCTCAACCAAGTTTTGGAACCCATCTCCTGCCAACCTCATCAGTACACCTGTTGTGTCAGGGCATTGTCAACTGTGTTTTTCGAAAAACTGCCAGGACAGATAAGTGAGTCCTCATTCTGCTACCATGTTCTGTATTTGTAGTGAGGCAGAGTGGGGCAAGATGTCAGAGTTTTAAATGTCAATGGCTTAGTAGGCATGCTACCTACCCATGCAGGTTTCAGTTGATACAGTAGTACAGTAATTGTTTCCCTAAACTGTAGAGTTGCCAAGTACTGGGCATGTGTGACTAGTTTGACTCACGTCAAGTACATGGGTACAATTGAACCACCATCAGCAGTAAACATCAGCATAGCTGTAGTTTACCCCATGGTGTCCCACTGTTGTGGCATGTATAGGTGAGGGCATGGCGTGGCATGGCATGGCAGCTGATGAGGATGTTGTTACACTGTGTGACTGCTGTGCTGTAATTGACCCATTGCAGCCTGCCTCTCTTTCCCACCCTCCCTTCCTCTCCTCCTCTTTTCTTGTGTGCATCAGTGTCATCAGGTGAAGGAGAAGGTGTGCAGGCAAGTGGGGAAGCTGCAGCCCTCAGGACACAGGAGACAGAATCCAGCGAAGATGAGGGGACCAGTGGGACAGAGGGCGAGGGGAGTTCCACGGGGGGGATAGGATCGACCACACCATCTTCAGATTCCTCCTCTGATGGCGGCTCCCTGGCGGTGGCGGATCTATCTGGGACCACTCCAGTTACATCCTCGTCTGCCATCCCCCTTTCCAGCACCCCCATCCCTGTAGCTCCCCACCCAGTTTCCTGTGTCCACTCACCTAGGAGAGTTGGCATCTCCTTTGCCACAGGCACCTTTGCCCCCACCCCAGTCAGCCCTCCTGTCCTCAATGAGGAAGCTATTGACCTCCTGAGGTCCATCTCTGTTGGACAGTCGACCATAGTGAATGTCATCCAGGGACTGGCATTGCAGATGCAGTAGACCAATGTGTTCCTGGAAGGCATTCACTGTGCCCTGGCTGGCCTGCAGAGATCGTTTCAGGCACTGGCATCCTTATTGATGGCAGCCAGTGTCCATCCAGGTACATTTTCTGACCCACATGCATCCACTTCAACTGATACAGTACGTAAGGACAAACATAAGCACTACAAACGAGAGCTCCACATTGCACACACACAACATTCAGATGCAGACATGACAACATCCACTCCATACACGGACTCCCCCACCACCACCCCTTCATAGCCACTACACCACTCACTCCTGAAGTCACCACCTCATCAGTCCCAGATCCTTCCACAAGTGCAATTACTGCCACCGTCACCACAAAATCAAACCTGCATACATGCACCCCATACACCATATGCACACTCAGCATGACTGTCAACACTCCCACATGCAGCACACCCACCCTACCAGCACCACAACATTCACTCACACATCCCCAGCCCATCTCCCTGCAGCTCCTCCCTCCCTCCTTCCACTACATCTAAACACCCACAGTCACCCACCCAACAGTCACACAGCACACACATGGCATCCAAGCATGCACCTGCACCCAAATCACCTCCACATGCACACCTCACAACCACTCCATCTACCTCCACTCTGATACCTTTCTGCCATGACTGTCCCTGTGCCCCCTTTGTGAATTTTCCCTGTTCCCCACCAGTGAACTTGTCCCTGTCCCCCCAAGTGCCCTGTTACCCACCCCACACCTCCGCCTTCCACCTGTCAGTCTTCCCATGGTCCTCACCATGCCCCACCCCATCAAGACCACAGTCAACCATCCAATCATAAGGACCTCCCCTCCAAACTCAAACCTAAGGACCCCCCTCCAAACACAAACCCCCTCACCCCTGAGGTGCCTGCATGCCCCATTGATTCCCCTGCCCAGTGGAGGCCGTCAGTTTGCTGTCAGGAGTCAAGTTGGGACCTCCTTCTGTGCCCAGTATGCAAGGGGCACTCTGGACATTATGGACTGGGTCTTGGGCCCATTTGTACATTGTTATTTATAATGGATTTATATTTTTCATATATATATATGCAGCACTGCACCATAGGTGTAGATGGTGACAACCTTGTCCTGGCTTTCCTTCCACATTGATATATGGTACATATGTGATTTGCCATGTGTGAGTGTGTGTATGTGTGTGTGTGTGTTGGTACAGGTGTTTGTGTGCATGTGTGTGTGGGCCTCGCTTGTTGTGCCTTGTGTGTGTGTTGTGTGTGTGTACTAATGTCCTTCCCTCCAGTGTGTGCTATGCGGGTGCACCTACGGTTGGTGTGTTCGTCACCGTCGCTGGTCCTGAAGTTTAATAGCCAGCAGGAGCATTGGGAAGACGTGCAATTCACGTGCCAGGGTGTCTGCGGATGTACCTGTGTTCCTGAAGGTGAGTGTTCTCTTTTGAGTGTTTCGTGTCCGCCAGGCTTTTCATGGCAGTGCAACCACCCCAGAAATCCTGGTAGTGTGCATCATTGTAATAGGGTCGTGGGAAACTACGTCACCGCCAGCCTGGATGTGCCTGCCGCCGGCGTTCTATCCGAAGTTGCGGCTCGAGCGGCGACTTGGCTGTGTTCTGTTTGTTCTATCCGCGTGCTCATAACATGCCGGTCCGCTCCGCCAGAGCTGCAGCGGTGTGACCGGCAACTCTGATTCATAATGAACACCTGAATTTTTTCAGACGCTTTGTTCAGCCTATGAGCTTCATGTATGTTTATAATTTAGTTTGCCGCACCATTTATGTGACATTGATTTAGGGATTGTAATAAAGCTTTGAACCTTAATTCGGTTTGGAGTTTGATTTTGGTGTTGAAGTATTTATGGTGTTTAATATTGTGTATTGGGTTTTATGTTATTAATATGTGGGTTGTTTGATCCTAAGCACTGTCTTTGTCATCAAGTCCAAAGATTCAGTCGACCTATGAGGGTAAGAAATTGGGATGGCATCTCACCGGTGTGCTTGCGGTTTCTGAACCCAAGGTGTGAATAAGACTTCTGAGGGGAGCTCCAACAGTTTTGGTAGCAGAGTTAATGGTTTTGTCTTATGAGAAGGAGAGCTGTAATCTACCCACATTGTGACAACAGTTTGGTAGCAGAGTTATTGGTTATGTCTTGTGAAGAGTAGAGTTAGAATTCCCACATTATGAGTTGTTCTTTGGTGTAGTGTAAGGGTTGATGAAATCTTAGCATTGTGCTCCAAGTGTATGGCATAAGTTTTGAGTAGGGTTTTGTGCTGGCAATGTTTCAGCAAATCGCAGGTGAAGTGTGATGTATAATTGAAATAGGGAGTTTGCGTTTTCCAAGGTAGTTGAATAGGCAGTTTACATACTCCAAAGGGTGAGAGTAGGGGAGGTCTAAAACTCTGGAGTAGTATATACAAGTGTATAGAGACACTTGGCTAATTTATTGTTTGCAGGTGAATGTTTTGGTCTATTGAGCACAGTCAAAAACACCTTCAGTGGGATTTCCCTTGAGTCTGTGTTGTTGGGTGGCATTAGGTGAATCCTGGGTGCACATGGAGGATCCATACTAATCAGAGTGAGGTGTGCAGGTCAAATCTTACTTGCATTTGTGAGAAAGCCTCAGCCTGGAAAAGTAGTTGTTTGTGCGAAAGGCCACAGTCAAAATTTCTGTACAGCCTGCAAAGTGATTGAGTCCTGCCCGTAGTACGAGCAGAGAGGGTTTTGCTTTTTGTGCTTGCAATATTTTGCATTAGGTTCTGTGTGAAAGGTGTGTGAGATGGCTCTGAAGTGAGTAGTAGCTGATGAATGCAGTGAATGTGACGTCAATTGGTCTGCACTGAGATAAATCGATTGGTGAGAAAAGCTGCACATGGATTGGTGGACAAGACTGCACTGCTATAGATTGGGAACAGCTCATTAATAAGATTGTGGGATTGAAAATTACTTCCTAGATTCTAAGATTTTGTGTTTGTGTAAAAAGGAAGCTTTTCAAAGCTTTAGAGAGTGCATTGAGAGGAGATGCCTTTATTCCAGTTAGGAAGGGTGGGCCTACTCCACCAGAAGGTACACCAGCATTCAAGGTAATGGAAGAGAGAATAGTTTTAGCATGTATTTGGGTAAATTAGTGATGCAAATTGTAGGAGGCTGGCCTGGTTTGTAGTGGGTACCTTGGGTACTTACACCTTATACCAGGTCCAGTTATCTATTGTTAATTAATGTTGTAGTATTATAGAAGCTTAGGCTGATAGAGGTAGCTATAGCAGAGCAGCTTAGGCTGAGCCAGGAGACATGCAAAGCTCATGCAATACCACTGATAGCTACACTGTACTTATGCACAAGTAAAGACAATACTCAGTGTTACCAAAAATAAAGGTATTTGTTTGGGTGACACAGTACCAAAAATATCTTAGAGACAATACTCATTCTGGAGGTAAGTATTATACACAATATATACACCAGACACCAAAATTAGACATGTAAATAGTCATATAACAATACAAACAGTAGGACATCCTATAGATTGCAAAGGGGAAAATATGTCTAGGGGCAACACAAACTATATACTAAATAAATTAAATGTAAATCACTAATTCCCCCCTAGACAAGTGTAGTGTGTGCAGAATCACTGGGAGAGTACGAATACTGTAAAGATAAGTGAATTACCCCACCCCAGAGCCCAGAAAAGCAGGCGTAAAGTACTGCAAGTTTCCTTAGGACACACTACACCTCGTTTTTGGGATTTTGAGCAGCCAACCAAGTCTGCAAAGAACAAGTGCTGGATTATGGGACCTGAAGGCCTGCCAAGGAAGGGGACCAAATCCAGAAGTCGAAAGAAGTTCCAGGAAGGACAGGAGCCCTTGCCAACCCAGAAGAGGGTGCAAAAGAGGAGACCTTGGTTAGTTGAAGACTGCAGAAATACACCCTAGGAAGATGCCAGCAGGTTTTTGCATAATGCAAAAGATGTCCCATGGCATGAAGATCATTTCAGATGAGATTTTGTGTTGGAAGGTGCCAACAAGCCTTGGCTACAGCAAAAGTGTGTTTTTCATCAAATGGCGCTGGATGTACCCAGGAGAGACCTGGGGGCCTCAACTCTGTGTGAGGAGGAAGAGGGGGCATGTAGCACTTTAGAGAGCCCTAAGGATGCCAGCCAGCACCCCCAGAAGCTACACGATCTGGGTTCAAAGGAGGTGCAAAATGTGGTTGATGCAGCACTACAAAGGAAGGTCCCACACCGCCGGAGAACAACTCAGTGAGTTGAGCATCACAGGGAGGATTGCTGGGGACCTGGGCCAGGCTGTGCATGAAGACATTTTGCAAAGAGTGCACAGAGGCCTCAGGAGGCGAAGAAGACACAAAACACAGTGGTACCATTGTTCTTGAGGAAGGCAATGGCTTACCTTCTCCAAATTGCGTCAGCAGGACCTCAGGACAGTCTATGTCAATGATGTCTACCCTCTGTGTCCTTAGGAGCACGCTTGTCGCTGTGAGAGGAGTCCCAGGGTACTGGTCATCACCTTGGAAGGTGCCTGCTTGGAGCAGGGGAGTGAGTCGGTCACTCCACAGGAGATTTCTTTCGTCCTTCTGGTGCAGGATGAAGACAGGGAGTCCCCAGAGCATGCACATTGTGGAAACTGTTGCAGTTGCTGACTTCGAGCTGAAGTTGCTGAAGAAAAGTGTCTTGTAGACACTTTGTTGCAGTTACAGCGTTTCTTGGAGCATGCTGCGGTTGATCCGAGGTCAGAGGATGCTGAAGTTGTTTCAGAGGATTCCTGAAGCAAACTTGCAAGCAGAATCTGAAGAGAACCCACAGGAGAGACCCTAAATAGCCCTAAGAGGGGGATTGGCTACCTAACCAGGTATGGACCAATCAGGAGGGGTCTCCGATGTCACCGGCTGGCACTGGCCACTCAGAGGCCTCCAGAATGCCCCCTCACCTTGCAAATCAAGATGGCTGAAGTCTGGGACACACTGGAGGAGCTCTGGGCACCACCCCTGGGATGGTGATGGACAGGGGAATGGTCACTCCCCTTTCCTTTGTCCAGTTTCCCACCAGAGCAGGGGAGAAGGGGTCCCTGAACCGGTGTAGACTGGTTTATGTAAGGATGGCCCTATCTGTGCCCTTCAAAGCATTTCCAGAGGGTGGTGGAGGCTACCCCTCCCCAGCCTGTAACACTTATTTCCAAAGGGAGACAGTGTAACACCCTGCTCTTAGCTTAGAGAAAATGCTCTGTTCTACCTTCCTGCGACTGGGCTGCCCAGACCCTAGGAGGGAAGAACCCTGTCTGTGAGGTGGCAGCAGCTGAAGCTGTAGTGCAAGCCTCAGAGAGTTGGTTTGTACTGGGCTCCATGGCGGAGCCCCCAGGATGCATGGAATTGGCTCCCCAATACCAGATTTGGAATTGGGGGACAATTCAATGATCTTAGACATGTTACATGGCCATACTCTGAGTTACCATTGTGGAGCTACATGTAGGTATTGACCTATATGTAGTGCATGCATGTAATGGCGTCCCCGCACTCACAAAGTCTAGGGAAATGGCCCTGAACTATGCGGGAGCACCTTTGCTAGTGCAAGGGTGCCCTCACACTTAGTAACTTTGCACCTAACTTTCATCAAGTGAAGGTTAGACATATAGGTGACTTATAAGTTATTTAAGTGCAGTGAAAATGACTGTGAAATAGTGTGTGCACTATTTCACGCAGGCTGCAGTGGTAGTCCTGTGTAAGGGTTTGTCTGAGTTCCCTATGGGTGGCAAAAGAAATGCTGCAGCCCATATGGATCTCCTGGTAGTGCACGCATGTAATGGCGTCCCCGCACTCACAAAGTCCGGGGAAATGGCCCTGAACTATGCGGGAGCACCTTTGCTAGTGAAAGGGTGCCCTCACACTTAGTAACTTTGCACTTAACTTTCAGCAAGTGATGGCTAGACATATAGGTGACTTATAAGTTACTTAAGTGCAGTGAAAATGACTTTGAAATAGTGTGTGTGCACTATTTCACGCAAGCTGCAGTGGCAGTCCTGTGTAAGGGTTTGTCTGAGTTCCCTATGGGTGGCAAAAGAAATGCTGCAGCCCATATGGATCTCCTGGAACCCCAATACCCTGGGTACCTAGGTACCATATACTAGGAACTTATAAGGGGGGTCCAGTGTGCCAATTGAAATTGGTAAATATAGTCACTGGCCTACAGTGACAAATTTAAAAGCAGATAGAGCATAAGCACTGAGGTTCTGGTTAGCACAGCCTCAGTGACACAGTTAGGCACTACACAGGCATACACATTAGGCCACAAACTATGAGCACTGGGGTCCTGGTTAGCAGCATCACAGTGACACAGTAAAAACACACTGACACACACACTCACAAACAGGCCAAAAGTGGGGGTAACCATGCTAGAAAGAGGCTACTTTCCTCCACAAATTGACTGAAAAGGAAAGCTTTTCTAGTTATGGAACTTTTAATTTGAGAATTTTTGAGAATCTGAGGAGGATGATGTATGACTTAAAACCTCTTCCTAGACCTCTACAGTATGAATCATTTGCTGTTTGGGGAGTGGTTGCAAGACAAAAGGAAGCTCAGAAATGTGAAAGGAGAATGAGGAAAGCAGAAAAAACTCTTTCAGAAGCTACGTGGGATGCAGAGTAAAAACGTGGACAGCAAATACATTAAATGCAGCTAAGCCATTTCCAGCAGTAACTAAGGAAGGTGATGAAAGTGTTACACCCAAAGCCAAAAGGAAATCTGAGGAAGATACAGGACAGAAATTAGATGAAAATAAGAGAATAGCAGATGATGAGAGTGATACAGATGATGAATTTATAGAACAGTTGTTGCAGAATAGTCCCCCACCGTATAATGAGGTTGAATCAATGACCCAGAATGTAGTCCTGAATGTTACCACAGCTCCAGTTGCTCAAAGCCAGACTCAGATAATTCCAAATGTTGCACAGGTACCAGCAATTTATCTGACAGTTCCAAATGTTAACACCGTTCAGAATGTTCTGGCTCCAGTTATGCCACAGACAATTCAGAATGTAGGAATGACTCAGTTTGAGTCTACACTTAGGCCCTCATTTCAATATTGGGGTATTGACCACCTACCACCACGGCGATGGCCGGCAACATACCGCCGCCGTGGCTGCCAGCCTTCTACCGATATCATGACCGCTGACGGTATTCTGCCGGCGGCGGACAGCGGTAAGGCGGCGCTGCTGACAGCAGCACCGCCATGCCAGCAAAACACCGCCGACCGTACCATGACCAATGATATGGACTGGCGGTGTTTTGCTGGCGGACGCTGCTGCTAACAGCAGCGCTGTGGACCGTCTCCAGCCGGGGGACCCACTGCAAGCAGGTAAGTCGGGTTTTCTGACCGGAGAGGGGGTGGGGGTGTTGTGTGTATGTGGAGGGTGTTGTGTATATGTATTGGTATGCGTGCATGTGGGTGTGAGTCACGTAGGATGCATGTGTGAATCAGTGATTGTGAGTGTTGTGTGTTGTGAATGCATGTTTGTGACAAGGTATGTTGGTGTGTCTTACGGTGTGTGGGTATGTATGTGTGCATGCATGGGTAGTGGTAGGTATGCGTGTGTGCATGTGTGTATATGGGTGCGCATGTGGGTGTGTATATGTGCGGGGGCAGGAGAGGGAGGGGGAGGGTGGGGGGTGACTCTGGGGAGGGGGCTGGGGACACCCTTATCAGTGCCAGGAAAGGAGTTCCCTGGCACTGATAGTGCCTACCGCCATGGTTTTCATGACAGTAAATTTGGCTCAAGAACCATGGCGGTAGGCCGGGTCATAATCCCAGGGTGTGATTGTGACGCCCGTCGGGTTGGAGACCGAAGTCTCCAGCCCAGCGGCTGTTACCACCCTGGTGGTCGATGTGTTAAAGTGGCAGATTTGGATGGCGGTAACTGCCATGGTCCAAAATCCAATTTTTTCACTGTGGCCTGTTGGTGGTATTACCGCTGCTTTACCACCGACCGCCAGGATTGTAATGAGGGTCTTAATGCACAGACATTTGCACAAGTCATGAGACAGACCATGCCAATGTATTCTCCAGTGATGACACCACAGAATGTTGCCCAGAAAAGTAAATGTTTAGACAAACTGAGTGAAACTTCAGTTTCAGAAAATACACCTGAGGGACAAAGAACATTGAACATGGCTAGTTTAAAATTGGAATTAAATGAAATGATTGAGGGAACCATAGAATTAGATGGATTAGATTCTTCCAAAGAGAATGAATTGTGCTTCATGTGCATGTTACGCTTAGAGCAGGACATGATTTTGAGAAATTAGCTAATTTGGCTGGGAAATATGAAATCAAGATGGATAAATCCAAATAGTTAAAGAGGAGTTACAGATTAGAATTTGATTCACGGGACATTGCAAAAATGAGAACCTGGAATGAAAATTCACATTAAGAAATTCATTCGAAGTATTCAAACATTGGGAGCATTAGATAAATGGGAATGCAGATGGGCAAAGAAAAGAGATCAGAAAAAGAAGCCATCTGCATCTTCAAATGTACAGCAGGCTGAGGGAGCTGTAAAAATGATACCAATGAGAGAAATACTAGGATGGAATATTGTTCATGTCCTTTGGAGCAGAAATGACATTAGGGGGGTCATTCCAACCTTGGCGGGCGGCGGTAGCCGCCATGCGGCCAAATATATGCAGCCCCCATTCTGACATTCACGCTGGGCCGGCGGGCGCTAACCAAGTCAGCGCCCGCCGGCCCAGCGGGAATGAGGCCGCAACACAGGAGCCGGCTCCGAATGGAGCCGGCGGTGTTGCGGACGTGCGATGGGTGCAGTTGCACCCGTCGCGCTTTTCACTGTCTGCTAGGCAGACAGTGAAAAGCTGGCCGGGGCCCTGTTAGGGGGCCCGTGCACTGCCCATGCCAGTGACATGGGCAGTGCAGGGGCCCCCAGGTGCCCCACGACACCCCTTACCGCCAGCCCCTTCCTGGCGGTGAGAACCGCCAGAAACAGGCTGGCGGTAAGGGGGTCAGAATGCCCAGGGCAGCGCTGCTTGCAGCGCTGCCCTGGCGGATTCTCCCAGCCGGGGCAAAAACTGCGGAAAACCTCCGGCCCTGGCGGGGCGACCGTGGCTTTACCGCCGCGATCGGAATGGGATTTGAAGCACCGCCAGCCTGTTGGCGGTGCTTCCGTCATTCTTGCCCTGGCGGTCCAAGACCTCCAGGGTCAGAATGACCCCCTATGTCATTTCTAAATGAATACCCAAAGTTGAGCTAGGGACCAGTGGAATGGTACCAGCAAAGAAAGAGGTTTGGCAAGCTTGCAACCTGTTTGTGGGAAGATTTAAATACTTTGAGATTGTGTTTCCAGCAGATTTGTGGGTCGAGTGTAAGAGGAGTGTTGATTGGCCAACGCGTGAACCGCTGAGAGATCCAGTAACAAAGTGCACTATCTAAAGAGGAGATGAAAGCTTATTCACAAGGTGATTGAGTTTCTGAAAACTACAGTTTCCCCTTAAGATATTGACAGGACATCTCATGAAGTAAAGTAATCTGTTCATGCTTATTACGAGAGGCTGCTGAAAGCATTCAGATAATACAGTGGCACAGAAACTATTGAGCTGAGAGACATGATTCATTTTGTGTTCAGATTTATTCAAGAATTGAAGCCTGAAATTAGCAATATGATTAAGAGTTATTTGATTTGTTGTCAAGGGAAGCCGACTGATGACGTTCTGCAATACACAAAATACTGTAGTGATGAGATTGACATGAACAAGAAATGGTTGAAGTTACAGGTAATGGTGATGCAGATTAAGTCAGCCCAAGCAGCAGGTATGCAGAGATCTGAGAGTATGGTGAGCAAATGAGGAATTCAAGGGATGCAACAGCAGGGCAATATGATGCCTCAGTTTAGAGGTAGAGGTGCTGTTCGAGTAGATCCAAATGCAAATGTGGCTGATATTCAGAACACGGAGAAAATGCTGCTTTGTCATACGTGCAGTAACATCAGACATTGGAAGCTGGAGTGTCTTTTTAATAATGTTAATAATTTGGTGCAATGTGGTGGTTTGCACAGATGGTTGACAACAGTCAATTTCAAAATCAGAGAGTCCAAAGACCCTGAAATCAAAGCACGGATGTCCTTAATGGAGCAGTCCAAATGCAAGTTCCACAGCAAAAAGTACAATTTCCCCTCAACAGCAAATTCATGTCCTTCAGCAGATGCAAATTCCACCAGCTCCGATGGCACAGCAACAGGTGATGGTTCCTCAGCAGAACATGAACCAAAGAGTAAACAGAAACTCCAATAAGATAACAACACAAAACCCCTTGATTGATTTCAGTGACAATGAAGCAAGTGAAAAATGCATGAGTGAGAGTTCAGAAGAAGAGGACTATGTGTTGGCTGCCTCATTGGAGGTAGATCAGCGAGGTCCTTATGTGAATACGAGTGTTAGGAGTCATGATGTTTCATTCCTGGTTGACACAGGAGAAACATGTTCCACTGTCAGATCTGAAGAAGTCCCAGATGTGCCCATTTCAGGAAGGGCAGTTCAGGTTGTAAAAGTAGCAAATCAGCACTTTGTAAATCCCATTACAGAGCCCATTCCACTCAAGATAGGTACCTTTAAAGGTCTGCATCAGTTTGTAGTTTGGGATTAAAGCCCTGTGAATCTTTTAGGAAGAAAATGTTCCATTAATTGCACACAAGAAGGGATGGAAATTTAAATTAATAGCAATGATGAAACTTTCAGTCAAACTGATGAGATGTATCCTCTCATTACATTGTTTCCTGTCATTGCCGTTAAAGACTTGCCTTAAGAATTACAACATTGAGAGTCTGGGATGTTTGTGGAAAAGATATTGGACTTATTTGAGGTGTTGATCCAGTCAAAGTAACAGTGAAGCCAAATGCAGTTTTCCCCAGACCACAGTATCACATGACTCCAGAAGTGACTGAGGAATTGCCCCAGTAATTGCAGACTTTGTTGAGCAGGGAGTTCTAAAAGAAGTGATGAGCAGCCCATGTTCGGGTTTGCAAAAGCTAAGCAAAAGCCAAGTGGGAAATATTGGATATCGCATAGTTCAGGATTTGAGAAAGGTGAACAAAACTGTGGTATCCTGTTGTCCCGTAGTGCCAAATCCAGCTGTAATTGTATCCCAGATTCCATGTGAAGCAGAGTGGTTTTCAGTTATTGATTTGTCACAAACATTTTACTCAGTTCCATTGCACAGGAATAGCCATTTCCTCTTTTGTTTCTGATTTGGCAATTGTGTATCATGATGTAGTACTCCAGTGGGGTTTTCAGAATCACCATCCATTTTTAATCTGATCCTGAAGAAGAATATAGAATCTTTGAACATGCCTTAGGTTTGCTTTAGTGCAGTACATTGATGTCCTGATGGTTACATCCAATACACGTGAAGCTTGCAGACAAGATACTATGGCATTATTAAATCATTTGGGTGAGAACGTACACAAGGATTTCCCTGCTAAATTTCAGTACTGTCAGAAAGAATTGAAGTAGGTGGGTCACCAAATTGAGAAAGGTGAGAGAAAGTGTCCCGAGAGACACTTCAGCTTGCTCTACTCTCAGAGATACAAGTTAGTCCTCACAGAGTGGAGTGTTTGTAGGGAAGAGAGTGTATCCCCAACTACGTTTTTCCTAGCTGAGACCAAGGCAGCAATATCTTCCCTTATGTGGGGCAAAGCCCCCAGCCTTGACAAAATACCAGGTGACCTTTGTAAGCCAAGCCTTGACTCTCTGGACACCTTATCTAAATTTGTAATACAGTGGCTGCAAGGCGTTCCCATCCCCTATACATGGAAAGGAGCTGAAATTGTTCCCCTCTACAAGAAGGGAAACCGCAGTGATACATCTAATTATCGGCCTATAAGCCTGCTAGATAACCTCCAAAACATTTTCGCAAAGCAGATCTTGAATTGTTTAGAGGAGTGGATTGAGGAGAGCGGGCCATTTCAAGTTTGCAGGATGGATATATGCCTGCAGTTAGCACAATTGACCAAGTGATGAGGTTTATGGCAATCAGATGGAAGACTGTAG